>NC_067142.1:65103135-65403135 GCF_903995435.1 Acomys russatus | reverse complement strand
GGGATTACATGGCTGCCTCTGAGGTAACTATACCACTGAAGAGTACCACCCACAGGGCAGGTGACTCACAAAAAGGGCACCACTCAAAAGTCTTCTTCCTTTTCATCTAAGCCATTGTTTGCGGTGTGTGTAACCTCAGGGCTGGTATTTATGAACCTTGGCATTGCCGCCTACTCATTCCATAAGAGACCTTGTAAGAGTTCTACATCAGTTACTAAGCACAGTTGCTCAAGGTGGCTCAATGTATACCTGTTGTATTCAACCCAGAAGAAACTGCTACCCACTGTGTGGGTGCGTTTAGACTCTACAAGATAGTGCTTAACTATGGTTTGTAGCTATTAACTCCATCCCCTAGGTGTATGTGACCAGCAGTGGAGACTATGAGTAGTTTTCTTACATTACCTTAAAAAGTAGTCTGAAGTTGAAGTTGTGATGATGATGCCATAGCTTGCTTTTGTTCTTAGTTATCTCAGCAAAGACAAAATATATCTAGCAAATGATTCAGGAGCTCATACTATTTTGGGGTTTATATAAAAATAACTGCTTAATATGTTGATTAGATAAAGTGTATGATTTTAGAAGGGTTGTATGTTTATTTTCTTCTACAGAGATCATGTCCTAATTTGCTTTGACTTTCAACTTGACACAGTCTACACTCATCTCAGAAAGGAATGGGCCAGATCAGATTGGCCTGTGTGTCTGTCTGTTGGAGACTGTCTTGGTTGTTGATGATATAAGGAGGCCCCTCTGCACTCTGGACAGCAATATTCCCTGGGCGGGAAGTCCTGGGACATATAAGAAAGCTACCTAAAGAGGACAGAGAGTTGACTCAGCAAGTAAGAGCACTTAACTGCTTTTGCAAAGGACTCAGGTTCAGCTCTCAGCACCCACATGGCAAGTCATAGATATCTGTACCTTCAGTTACGGAGGTTCAGTACCCTCCCCTGGTCTCCAGGGACACTGCTTACGTGTGGTGCACTCACACAGGTGAGTCCACATGAAATAAAACTAAATAAAATAGTTAACAAAAAAGAAAGCTAGCTATCTAGGCATGTGTTTGCCAGCAAGCCAGCAAGCAGTGCTCCGCCATGGTTTCTGCTTCAAGCTCTTGAGTACCTGCCTTGACTTGCCTGATAATGATGTCAGCATCATGATGTAAGCTGTCAGCTGAAATGAACCTTTTCCTCTCCTAGGCTGTTTTTTTATTATGACGTTTGTTATAGAAGAATGTATTTAGAACAGACAGGTTTCTCTGTGCCACACACATACCTAAGTGGACAGTCCTAAAGAGCCTTTCGGTGCTATATGTCTTGTAAAATATATAGAGAGACTCATAGGGACTGCAGTCCCATTTGTAATCATTTTTCCTATGATTGCTTATAACATGGCAGCTCCATACTAAATCAGCAGCTCTAATGCATAGGTCACAAACCCTTTGGAAAATGTCTAACTCCAAAAAAAATTTACATTACAATAATATAAACAGCAAAATTACAGTTATGAAATAGCAATGAAATTAATTTTATTATTGGGGTCATCACAATGTGAAGAACTGTATTAAAGGGTCTAAATGAACAGGATCTGTTTTACCAGTAAAATCAAGTGAGGAAGCATTTTCTCATCAATGCTCCATCAGAATCAAGCTGATTACAAAAGACCCCACATGTACATCAAAAACCGTGGCAGATCAAGGCACAGGGAAAATATGCAGTGGGATTATTTATGTAGTTTTCTGATGGTCTTCTGTCTTCTCAACATCAAAACCTATCAAAGACTGTTAAAAAAATTTACTTTTATTTAGTCCTGACAGCCATAGTAATCTTGTGTTTTAAAATTCATACAGTGCGTCTACCTATGTTTATGTAAACAGTGACACAGGGATGACAGTTGTCTTGCAGGAGCTGGTGGTCTGAGCAAGACAGAGCTTGTGTTCATATTAAGAAAGGCTAGGGAGGGGACACGGTCTGTAGTTCTGGCTCTAGGAAGACCAAAACCGCTGTTTTATTGTGATCTCCAAATATAACATCTTGGGAAAAACCGCTGTGCTTGAGGAAGTTAACAATAGTAAAGCAAACAATGTTCTAGGAATAAATGTTAGAGCTATCTTTAGTGCATGGTATGTACAAGGTTAGACTAAGCCAGAAAGAATGCACTTTGTGCGGTGAGGAATAAACCAAACTTATTTGGTACTCTTTCTCGTCCTGAGCCCTCAGGATCATTTTTGCTTCTAAGGTTCCATTACTTGGAGCATTGAGAAGAAATGAATGCTGAAGTCAAAGACTATCTGAGAAACCTTTGCTCTTCAGCCTTAACATTAGTGTCTTATTCAAAGTTCTTGAGGACTACCAGAACTCCCACCTGCCCTTATCATTACAGCTTGTGCACAAGTAAAGGACTTTCCCAGCTGCGTGGCTGCTGCGATCTAACAGATGCCATTAAGGTGGGAACCAGAAATGTTGGTGTGTACATTAAAGAATACCTAGGAGTCAATGAGACCTGAGGTGAGGTCTGTTTTCCCTCTCTCTACCTTTTGATGATAATATAGTCTGACTGGACTATCCTTATCTTGTCTTATTTTCCCCTAAAATGCAGGGGTGGGGGTAGGCAGTGAGCCGAGTGTTGCCTAGTTTGATTTCAAAGCAATACTATATCTTTGAAAATCTTTCTTTTCTGGAAAATCATTGTATTACTTTGCTTGTTCCTGTGACAAAGTGCATGACAGAAGTAACGTAAGGGAAGAAGGCTTTTCTCTGGCTCACAGTTGAAGGTGACAAAGTCCATTATTCAGGGAAACATGATGGAGGAAAGCAAAAGACCTAAAATAGGGCTTGGCTGTGCAGCTTAAGTCCCACTCTCCCAGTGACAACGTTGTCTCTAGCCCTGCCTACCTCCCAAAGGTTCCACAGCCTCCCCAAACAATGCCCCCATCTGGGAATCAAATGCTTAATCACAGAGGCCTGTGAGGAAGATCTAGTGCCTAAATGAGAAAACTATGGAGTCTAGTTTCAATTTAACGTAAAGTCAGTTTTAGGATTTGTTTGTTGAGATCAGAGATACCTAGTATCGATATCTCTTCATTCATTGTTCAGATTCAATGAAAGCTTCCAGCACCTTCTAAGAAAAATGGCACCGCCTCATAGACTCTTGGTATTGTGTATAAGAAACATTTAGGTACATGTATAAACTACATGTAAAAAGCCAAACTATCAGTAAGCATGGGTATAATCTTGATTTTACATGTTAGTGTAGGTTAGTATAGGTCTGAGTTCTTTGAGAGGCCTCTGGGGACCAAGCCGGAAGTGCAGGCTTCTCTGCAGGAAGGTCGGAGCATCATTGGCCTCCGGGAGAAGAAGGATGAAGCTCCGGAGTTCCTCTTCCCTCAGGAATGTTGGGCTCCAGGCAGGGAAGGGTGGAGCCTGTGGAATGAGGAATTTTGATTCAGCCCGGGGTGTGAAAAAAGATTTTCTCTACAATAAGATAAGCAGCTCTCAGATAAGCATGCAGGGGAGTAAGACCCTCTCTGCAATAGTGTAATGTCACAGCCTTTTAAAAAAAATCTGTGCTGCTGGCACCAGGCCAGAGCCAGTAGGGAGCTCAGGACTCTGAGACTGAGTCAGGCAGTAGAGGCCTGACCTAACTCGGGTGAATAGAAGAGCTGCTTCGGGAACAGCTGACAGCTCGCTCAGCCGATGGGCACTGTGGAGGGGTAAAGCAGGGCAAAAGATCTGCGCTGTCTTGCTGATGAACAGCGACCCAGTGAGCTTCTATGGTGGCCATGATAGTCCTGCGGTGACAGCCTGACTGGCAGTCAAGTCTGGAGGTTCAGTGATGAATTCTTCAGGGAGAAAAAGTCTTTTCCTACTATTAGAGCTCAGAATAAACAGCCAGTCTCAGGTGATCTTCCATGAAGTAGATGGTGCACACTCATGTGCATTTTATTTCATGTGAAATAGGAACTTATAAACCTTGGACAGTGGGGAAGAGTTTTGAGGATGAACGTGTCTCATTAGCTGGAACTGGGATGCTGGCAATGCTCTATTTACATGGGGGAAAGGTAGCAGGCTTACGCGACTGACCAGCTGGAAACCACCTTGGGGTTGTGTCTTGTGCTCCTGGGGCAGGCATGGAAAGAAGGAGAGAGCTTTGTCCCACACCTGCCATTCTCAAGAAGAGATTTTCAATGTCGAGTTTGAGATTTCTGGGGTTTGAACACGCTCCATCTTGCTAGTTCCGTGTCATTTCCCCTGGAGGCACAGTCTATGAGCCACACAGATTAGTTCTGAAAGGGCTAAAGGCTATCCTAGCAGCTGGACCTTCTGAATTTCAGGCAAGACCGGGTCTACCCAAAAAACTGCAGGCCAGCCTTGGCTACAGAGTAAGATCTTGTTTCACAAATTAAAAAAAAAAGAATCCATAGTGCATATTTCCCACATTTTCTTCATTATCCATTCATCTGTTGTTAGACATGTGGGCTAATTCCATCACCTGGCTCTTATAAATAGTGTCCCAGTAAACACTGACTTATCTCTATTCTATGCAGATTTAGATTCTTTAAGGTATGTACCCAGGAGTATTATACTTAGATCATGCGTTAGTTCAATTTTCACAATTTTTTTTTGTCCCTGCATCCTAGCTAACACACTCATTTTCTTTTCTTGTTACCTATTCTGACTTGGGTAAGTGATAATTTCAATGTTTTTCTAGTCCTTGCATGTCCTTGTTAACTAAAGGTGATGAGCATTTTTTCCATGATGTCCATCAACATCATCTTTTCAAAGATGTCTGTTGACCTTCATCCATGTTCTTTTGTTAGTCTGTTGAGACAGGGCTTCTCCTTGTAGCCTTGCCTGCCCTGGAACTCTCTCTGTAGACTAGGTTGGACTTGAACTCACAGAGAACTGCCTGTTTTTGCCTCCAGAGTACTGGGATTAAAGGCATGAGGCACTGTTTGTCTGTGTTCTTAATAATTAGATAATTTGAGTTTTGCTTAATTTTTGTTTTTGTTGTCTTTTGGTGTTTCATTTTGAGGCCTTTACAGATTCTAAGTATAATTCATGTCAGAAACACACTTGGCAAAGATATACTGCATATTTTTGAAATGAAGTTTTACTTATTTTTAATGGTGTATATGCAATTATTTATATCCTCTCCATTTAAGTGTGGTAGGTCATAAGTTTCTAGGAAAATTTTCCATTTATTGGAATTTTTCCACATGTTTTGAATATAAGCTTTGAATGTATCCCCTGACAATATTCTGCACTTTTAATTATTTTTTTTTATTTTCTATTTTATTTTCTTTTAATTAGTTAATTAATTAATTCACTTTATATCCCAATCGTAGCACCCTCCCTCCTCTCCTCCCAGTCCCACCCTCTCTTCCTCTTCCCCATCTCCTCTCTCCCTGACCCCTCAGGAAATGGGAGCCCCCCCACCTACCCATCTCAGCACATCAAGTCCTATAAGGACTGAGCACATCCTCTACCATAGTGGCCTGGCAAGGGAGCCGTGCTACAGAGAAGTGATAGAAAACCATTCAAAAAGTTTTTGTCAGAGACAGCCACCATTCTCCTTACTAGAGGACCCACAAGAAGACCAAGCTCCCCATTGGGTACATATATGTAGGGGGCTTAGGTCTAGTCCATACATGGTTCTTCATTGGTGTTTCAGTCTCCATGAGATACCCTGGGCCCAGGTTACTTGGCTCTGCTGGTCTTCTTGTGGAGCTCCTGTTCCCTCTGGGTCCTTCTAGTCTTTCTCTCATTTTCCACAAGGCTCTCTGTGCTCCACCCAATGCTTGGCTGTGGGTCTCTGCATCTGTTTTGATCCATTAGTGGGCGGGGCCTCTCAGAGGACAGCTATGCTAGGCTCTCATCTACAAGCACAGCAGAGTGATGTTAATAGTGTCTGGAGTTGGTGCTCTTGCATGGTATGCCCAGACATTAGTTGGACATTCTCTTGATCTCTGCTCTTTTTTTTTATCCCTACACATCTTGTAGGCAGGGTAAAATTTGAGTTGAAGTTTCTGTGGGTGGGTGGTGTTCCCTTCCCTCTACTAGGAGTCCTTTCTGGTTAAAGGGTGGCCTATTCAATCTCCATGTCCACCACTAGTAGTGGTCTAACTGGATGTCTACATGTAGAAAATGCAAGTAGATCCATATTTATCACCCTGCACAAAACTCAAGTCCAAGTGGACCAAGGACCTCAACATAACACCAGAAACATTAAATCTACTAGAAGAGAAAGTGGGGAAGAGCCTACTTTCTGAAAAGAATATCAACAGCTCAGGCTCAAAGATTAATAATTAATAAATGATACCTCTTGAAATTGAAAGCTTCTATAAGGAAAGGACACTGTCAACAGAACAAAATGGCATCCCACAGACTGGGAAAAGATCTCCACCAACCTTACATCTAACAAAGGACTAATATCCAAAACATTTAAAGAACTCAAGAAATTGAACACTAACAAACCAAATAACCAAATTTTAAAAAATGGGGCACAGAGCTAAACAGAGAATTCTCAACAGAGGAATCATGAATGCCTGAGAAGCACTTAAAAAAAAAAAAAAAAAAAAAAAGCTCAAAGTCATTAGTTATTGGAGAAATGCAAATCAAATGACTCTGCGATTCCATCTTGAATCCTTCAGAATGGCTAAAACAAAAAAACTCAAGTTACGGAACATGCTGGCAAGGGTATGGAGAAAGGGGAACACCTCTCCATTGCTGGTGGGAGTGCAAACTTGTACAGACACTTTGGAAATCAATCTGGAGTTTTTTCAGAAAATTGGAAATAGCTCAACCTCAAGACCCAGATATATTACTCCTGGGCATATACCCAAAAGATGGCCCATCATTATGGATTGTTATCATATCAATGTTTTCTCTAGTTTTATTAATTTGGGTCTTCTATGCCTTTCCATCAGTCGGTTTGTCTGCTAGCTAGTTTTTTAATATCAATTTAAAACAGGCTAGAGTCATTTGGGAAGTGGAAACTTCAATTGAGAAAATATTCCTAGCAGATTGGCTTGTGAGCAAGCCTGTGGGAGCATTTCTTGACTAAGTATTGGTGTGGGTGGGCCTATGCCACAGTGGAGAGAAGCACCCCGATGTAGGTAGTCCTGGATACATAAGAAAGCAGGCTGAGTAAGCCAGGAGAAGCAAGCCAGTAAACAACACTCTCCCGTTGCCTCTACATCGTCTTCTGCCTTCAAATTCCTGCCCTGAATTTCCTTATGACCTGAGAGTTATAAGCAGAAATAAATCTTCCCCAAATAGCTTTTGGTCATGATGTCTTATCACAGAAACACTAAGACCGGATGTTATCAACTCTGCCTTTTCAAAGAATCAACTTGTTAATTGTCATTTAATTAGTTACCACACTGATTTTGATTAGTTCTTTGTACCTACTAAGTTTTCATTTTGTTTATCCTAGAATTTTTGATTTTGTCTGGTGTCTCATTAGATTATTTATTTGGGACATTGGATTTTTTTTTAATCCCAGAAGTCATGGATATAAATCTTCTCTTAGAACTGTTTAAACTATGTCCCAAAAGTCCTTTCAAGTTTTGTTTTTGTTTTCATTTGATTCTAAGTGTTAAAATTTCCACTTGATTTATTCAATGACCCGTTGATCACTCAAGGATGAATATTTTAATACCCGTGTTTGCGTTTTTCTCTCGTTATTTCTTTTTTATCTAATTCAATTTCGTAAAACTTATTTTATAGCCTCAAATATGATCAATTTTTAGAAAAATTCTATAGGCTATTGCAAACAATGTGTATTCAGCAACTATTAGATGAAATTGTCTGTAGATGGCTGTTGATTCTATGATACAACTTAACTCTAGATTTTCTGTTTTGGATATTTAGTTTGAGTCTATTTGTGAGTGTGTGGTAAGTCTCTCTTCATTACTGAATATGGACTTATCTGTCCCTTTAGATGCAGTAGTATTTTATTTATGCAATTGAGGACATAAATATTCAGTGTACATGTGTGTATATATATATATATGCAATCATATCTTCATAATGAGGTTTTATATTTATTAATATTCATTAACTTTCTGTACTTATATCTGATGTTGTCTCAAAGTCCATTTTGGCATATCATGTATCTTTACATTTTTAAATTTCAGTTTGTGTGTAGGAATATGTGTCTTTGTTAGTGAGTTGTGTTTCTTATAGACCTAAAATAATAGGCTCTTGTTTTAATCCAAGTTAAATAAATTATTCTGCATCATTAATTATAGGCAAGTCCATTTACAACTGGGGGTATTATTGAGAATTATTCCCGCCCGCCCCCCCAAGATAGGGTTTCTCTGTGTAGCTTTGGCTGTCCTGGACTCGCTTTGTAGACTAGGTTGGCCTTGAACTCACAGAGATCCACCTGCCTCCCTAGTGCTGGGATTATAGGCATGAGCCACCGCACCTGGCAATAAGTGTTTCTTGATTGATGGTATTTGTTGTTTGTTTCTCTGATTGATTTGAATAATTATTCTTTTTTTCCTCTTGTGTTTATAATAGGCTTCTTTGACTATTTACTGAGTTGGATTTGTTTGACTGTTATTATTTCTCATCTATTCCTCTCAAGAATTTTTTTCCTGAGCTGTCTTCTGACTATCTTCCTTTGTGTATAGGGCAATTTTAAGTATCTTTGAAATACCTTATTAATAGCAATGTGTTGGCTTTTGCTTATCTTGAATGGGTTTATTAATCCATTAATTTCTAAAGATCACTTTTATATGCATACTAATTTTAATTGACAATACTTTACACTGAGGAGTTAATGTATTATTCTATGATTTCTTGCCTTTTCTGTTTTTTTTCTTGTATTTATTTTTTTTAAAGAGATATGATGTTATTCGGATTACTTTTCCTCTGAAAATGAGTTGGAATTTCTCTCCAGACTCCTTAATAAAGTTCCTTCATTCTGTGTCTTAACATTTTAATTATAATGTATCAGGAAGAAAATATTTTCTGTTCATGTATATTTGAGAGTCCAAACAACACCTGTTTAGATATCTATTTTTCACTAACTTTGGAATTTTCTGCTACAATTTAATTGAATATATTTTTTATAGCTTTTGTTGTATCTCAGCCCTTCTTATATTCATATATTCTTAAACTTGATCTCTTGATGATGTTTTGGAGATTTTAGAATTTGTGATAACGCTTTTCTTTTTGTACTTTCTTGTTGGTGTCTGAATGTGGTAGTTCTCCATTCTTGTTTATAACCCTTATATTTCTTCTGTTACTGGTGATGCTTTCCACCATGTTTTATTTTTATTTCCTTATTTCTTATTCCCAATTCTTTTTTATCAAAATATTAATTTTCTTGATGAATGTTGTTGTCTTTCAATTCAGGTCTTTAATTGACTTTCTTTTCCATTCAATTGCATGTTGGAATCTTTTCTGAGGCCATGAATGATTTCAAAACCTAGACTATTAAATTATCTGGAATTTTAGTATCTTTTGGTTTGATAACTGAAATAACTACAACATTTTATAGGAGTCATCTTGCCTTAGCTTTGTTTTTCTTTTTCTGTTGTTACTTCTTAAGTAGTAGGGTATATAACCCTTTCAGTTTTATTGGGGTGGTTTTACTAGTGAATAGCTTTCTCTTGAAGACTCAATACTCAGTATCTCTCAGAGAGGAGAAAACAAATCACACATCTTCAAATATCATCACATTAGCTCTATCTTCTTTTTTTTTATGCTGAGATTAAACTTACAAATCTTGGAAGGAATGCTACTTCCATGACTTTTTTCCTTTCTCAGTGTACCATATAGGAAATATATGGTTTGTGACATTCACTTTGTCCCATTATATGTTTTATCTGATTCATGGCATTAATTTTTATGACT
Organism: Acomys russatus; assembly: GCF_903995435.1. Lineage (NCBI taxonomy): Eukaryota > Metazoa > Chordata > Mammalia > Rodentia > Muridae > Acomys > Acomys russatus. Next base: position 65,393,272 of record NC_067142.1, on the reverse strand, counting down.
TAATTAAAATGATGATTATAAGATTTCCCCATAGTAAATTTAACCAATCTCCTTTTTAATTAGTTTGCTAGTTATGCTTATTATTTGAAATAATTTTAGGTTTAAATATATTCTGATTATATTTTTCCTTCTAGCTATTCTTCTCCTTCCTACCTATCCAACTTTAAGTTCTTTCTAAAAAACCAAACCAAATTTCCCAATATAATAAAAAAAATTGCCCAAACATAGAAAATAAAATATACCAACACTCAAAAAGGAAGAAGGAATGTGTGTGTGTGTGTGTGTGTGTGTGTGTGTGTGTGTGTGTGTACACAAAAAAAAACTTGTGAGGATCCATTATTTGTTGGCCAACTACTCCTGAACACTAGACCTGCCCTGGAGTAGTTGATACATCCAGTGTCATTCCAATGGACTAAACTGATCTTCTAAGCATGTATAAATGACAGTTCATTCATTAACTTTTACCCTAGTGGATAGGTATTCATTCATTCATTCATTCATTCATTCATTTTTAGAATATAACAAAATAAAATATAATAAGATAAAACAAGAACTATCACATTGAAGCTGTACAAGACAAACCAACAGAAAGTAAAGAGGCCAAGAGAAGGTACAAGAGTAAGATACCCACTGGTTCTCAAACTGAGGGATCCCATAAAAACACTAACCTGGAAACCATAATATAACTGCAAAGGACATGGTGTAGACCCATGATGGCCCTGTGCATGCTGCTTCAGTCTCTGTGAGTTTATATGAGCTTTGATCATGTTGGTTTAGAGGGTCTTGTATTCTTGGTGCCCTCCATCCCCTCTGATACTCACATTCTTTTTGCCTCCTCCCACATGGGGTTCTTTGAACTCTGAGGGAACCATACCATTTGGGGCTGACTATTCTAAGGTTTCTCATTCTCTGCACAATGCCTGGCCGTGTTCCCATCTGCTGCAGGAGAAGCCTTCTCTGATGATGTTAACCATTTTTTTTTTTTTTTATGTCATTGACAAGTGGTCTACGAAGGAACTCCCAGAGTGAGAAAGCATTCCAAAGCCAGCGATTACATTAGCTCTGCTGTCAGCTTAGTTCAGAGAAGGCTTCTTTCCTGAAGTGGTTAGCAATAACCAAAGAGAATCATTGCTATGCAAAACACTGAGGATACATGACTTTTGAGTGCCCCATTATGAATGGGACCTCTACATTACCTCCTCAAAGGCGCAGGAAACATCATGGAAAGACTATAAGAGCCAGATGAAAGTAGGATGAGACTACAGTGTTGAATGCTGGCTTCCAGGCATACCGCTGCTGTTACTCTCTTGGATTCATAGTAGCAGGGATTGGGCCTTTCAGCTCCTGCCATGGAGGGAGGAGGGGTTCAAAGGCTATACTTCTCTATGAGCATACATATGAAGTTAATGGTTGGTTGGGTAGAGACATTTTATTTAGTGGCATAACTACTCATAAGATGTTTATGCTCACGTAAAGAACACAATGAAACTCAATTGGTCTCTCTCCTCCCTCTTGAAAACACACACACACACACACACACACACACACACACACACCATGAAGATAGAAGGGGGATTGTTTAGAAAAGGAAGAAGATGTGACAAGACAGGGAAATGGGGATGAATATGATTGAAATACATTATGTGTATGTATGAAAATGTTGTAATTTAACTCAATACTATGTGCAATTGATATATGCTAATTAAGTAATAATTTAAATTTTACATAAAAAGTAAGTCATCTGTAGTAAGATATTTTGCAATAATTTCCTCATTAAATATTTATTATATTGCTTTGTCATCCATTAAAAATTCATAGGAGAGCTATTTCTTTGCTAGAAAAAAAATCAATGGGAATAGAATTCTTGGAATTCTTTATGTAAATAATGTTATTTTAAAACAATTGTTTAAATCAATCAAACAAGAAATGTTTATTCACCTCTAACCTCAAACTTTTATTTCTGTCTCATGATCTATTGCTGGCTAGGACCCTGAGTACAATGTTGAGCAAAAATCACAAGCACAAACATTCTTGCTTTGTTTTGGATCAAGAGAAAAGGGATACCATCTGGTAGCTGTAGGCTTTTCATAAATGTTCTTTACTAGTGCTAACTCCTTTCCATTTATGTTTTCTCAAATATTTCTTGCCTACTTCTCCTTGTTTTAGAGTACTGAGGATGGATCCAAGAACCATATGCTTTACCAATGTAAGCTAGCCCTAGACCTCTAATTATGTCTCTATTGCAACCTGGCTTTCTTTGAGTTTTGATCATTTTTCTTTTGATTTACTGGTTAAAAATACCTCTTACCAAAAGATTTTCTCTTGTATATCATGAGATATCACCCAGTTTATGAAATAACATGGAAGGAGAAAACAGAACACTTGTTTTAAAAGTTTATTTGATAGCATCTTTTAAAGCTAGGCTTTGTGTTCATGTTGTGTGATGTGGGCTTTGTAGAAGTCACCAGCAGAGACCTCTTTCAAAAATAGTTTAAATAAGCAATGTAATAGGGATAAACTAAAGTTTTTTTTCTTTCTTTTTTAAAGAATTCTAAATGATGTTTTTTTCCCTTTTTTTGAAAATAGGGGTTTTTTTCCCCCTTCACATAATCCTACCAGTCCATGAGCATGGAATATCTTTCCTTCTTCTGATATCTTTTTAAATGTCTTGAAGTTTTTATCTTTCACTTGCTTGGTTAGCATTACCCCAAGATATTTCATAGTACTTAAATCTACTATGAAAGGTGGTGTTTACCTGAATTTTTTTCTCAGCTTATTTGTCATTTGTATATAGAGGACTACTGACAGAAAACTTTTGATCATTTCCTTTCATGTTCAGAAAGTAATAGGTTGAAAAGCTCTTCTTTATGAAGAATATTTTTAAAAATCTTGAAACCTAGTAATTTAATATAGAAATAATCTTGAAAACTAATAATATGATGAGCGAAACCCTTGGATTGAATCTCTAGAAATAATTATACAAAAAATGTCTAATAGGCAAATGAAAACATGTTCATCATCATCAGCTCACTATGTCCCAGACACTATGACCTTTTTGTTTTTTATTCCCAGCTAATTCCTTTGCAGTTCTCTGTGTGACTCACTTTTCCCATGACCCCTCCACAGTTTTCTTCCTTGCTGTCCTCAGGTTTCTGCTGAAGGATCACATATTAAAGCTACAAGGAGACATTCATTCTACAATAATATTTTTTAAAAAGACTAACACTGTCAATATCAAGAAGAACACAGAAGCAACAGAATTCTGCATTAGTGACAGCAATGAAAAATGAGACTACTTTTGAAAATCGTCCAGTCCTGTTGTATTTAAAATCAAAAGTCCATTTGTTTTATGGCCCAGAAAAAAATCATCTTTAAATATTTATCCAAGAGAAATTAAGATGTATAAACACAATGAATTTATATGTAATTATAATAAAAGCTTTATTCATCATAGTGAGAAGCTGGATATAATTCAAATGAATACCAAGAGAAATTGGATTATTGTGATTTTTTCATACATTACAACACCAATTAATCATCAGTGAAGAAAAGGAAAAGACTTGAAATTTTCCATCTAAGATCTGTGTGCTTCACTGTGTCTACATCTGACATGAGTTTAAAGAGGCTCTGTGCCTGGGTCCTATGTGGACTGCTGTCATCACAAGGTTCCCAACTCACTAGCCTTCAACCACCATGGCCTTTTTGTTCTGGAAATTGGCAAACAGCACCTGCTGAATTCTCTTTGCTTGAAACCCTGCTCCACAGGCTTCTTTGTGGTTTGTTCCTCACTGCCTTCAGGGTTTTGCTCATTGGTCACCAGGCAAGAAACGTTGGCCAGTCTCCTTGGACAGTAATTCCTGACTTACTGCCAGTGTAATTCATCTCTGATGATGAGATAAAAGATTCTGACAAAAAGCAACTTAGAGGAGAGTGGGTTTATATGGCTGACAATTCTAGATTACAGACAATGATTTGGGGGGAAATCAAGGCAAGAACTCAATGCATTACACCCATAGTCGAGTACAAAGAGAAACACATGAATCTATGCTGTCCTTTTGCTTGCTAGCTACTTTACTGTGTTCAGTGTACAGCTTCAGGAATGTTGCCACCTACAGTGTTGTATCTTCTTCCTACCTCAGTTAACAATCAAGACAATCCCCCAAAGGCATGCCCACAGACCAACATGGTCTTGATAATTCTTATTATAACTCTCCTCTCAAATGTTTCTAGGTTGTGTCAAGTTGATTATTGATGCTAACCGGCATACCCCCAGATGCTGTGTCATTAGGGTAATGCAAGAAACTCAGTTCTCATAGCAAAAAGGGTATAAGAGATAGTTTACTTTGAAGCCAAATATTTGTAACTACTACGGGAGAAATGAAGACTTTGGGAACAAAAGAGGCTTTCTATGTACTTCAGGTGTCTTGGTTCCTTTCTTCATAAACAAGGAAACTTGTAGAAGAAAGAGTTTACTGAGGGCGTACAATCTCAGAGCTGAGTCCATGGCCATTATGACAAGTAATATGGCAGCAAGGAGGTAGGCATGGCTTTTGAGTGGTAGCTGAGAGCTCATACTTTAAGACAACAATGGGACAAAGAGATATAACGGAATGCAATGGGCTTTTTCAACCTCAAAGCCCATCCCCAGGGACAAACCTTCTCCAACAAGGCAATACCCCTTCCCACAACCCTTCCCAAGCACTAATTGAGAACAAAGTATTCAAACATCTGATCCTATGTGGAACATTCTCATTCAAACAACCACATTAGAGGAACATAACTTGGATTCTAAGATCCTAGATAAATCAATAGCCACCGAAACCTGGATCAGTGGTTTCTAGAATCCTTTGTCTTGTGAATTCCAAGAATGAAATTCACAGACAACAGGAGAGTGAATTTAGAAAGAAAGGAGTTTTATTATAGAATTATATGTGGGAGCTACAGTTGATGATAGATAGATAGAAGCCAGAGCTCCTGTATAGTAAAATTGAGTCTCAGAAAATGGAGTGACATTCCACTGTGAAACTAGTGGCTTCTCATAAGACTTATGACAGAAATTGTGTTGAGGAATGGGGAGATGAGCTGGTCAGTCTAGTTGGACCATTGAGGAGATGTTCAGATGTCTCAAAGTTTTGGTCATTATCTCATGTATAGTTTACAGGCACTTAGATAGAAGGGTAAAGAAAGTTATCACAAAACAAATCAGGGTGTAGATCTCCATTCTGGCGTTATTGGTCTGTGGGCAAGACAGAATCAAGGGCATACAAACATCTTATGACCTCTTGGGATAAACCTGTTATAAAAAGAGAAATGTAAAGTGAATATGTAATCCAGTTGGGACAAAGTTCTCCTAAGTTTGTGTTGAAAATATGATGCTATGATGAAAGCACAAAGCAAACCAGATAACCCATAATGAATGCCTGTAAAAGCAATCAGTGATGAGACAGGGGCATGGTGGACTAGGAGTACTTCACCCTGGGACAGCCTTACACAGCGTACTCACATATAGCATGTAAAGGGAAGATGAGAAGGCAGCCTCTGTTCTGAATGCTTTTAGTCTACTCTTAGCAGATGTCTATGACTTGAGACAGGTAAGGAATTCCAGGAAAAAGTGATAACTATGTGGGTATGTGTGAAATCTCTTGTGTACTGGTAGGATGGTAATGGGATGCTATGAAAAAGTTATAGTTGAAGGGAAGATATAAGGCCAGGAAGTTCAGCAGGTGGAGCATGGGTGGAGTGCTGACTGCAGGAGTCAGACTTTATAAAATTTTCATAGGGAACCAACTGCCTTTCCAGAAGGTTGAAAAGGCATTGTTAAGTCTGTGTTTCAAAAAAGCTAACTCCTCCAGAGGTATGCTAGATGGGCAGATTGCCAACAGGATGGGGGTGAGTGAAATCTGTCTCTATTATTCACTGCAGCTCACTAGGAAAACAATTACTCTCTCTCTCTCTCTCTCTCTCTCTCTCTCTCTCTCTCTCTCTCTCTCTCTCTCTCTCTCTCTCTCTCTCTCTCTCTCCATTAGCTAACACTGACTCTGAGAGATGGAACACTATATTGCCTGAGAACAGAGCATGGCCTCTCAAACAGTCAGAAAGCTACTTCCTCCACTAGCTGTATATAATTTTACTAATAATGCTTAAGTTTCCAGAATAGCATGAACTTGAGACTATGTTGTGTGTGTGTGTGTTTTTAAGCATTAAATGCAATGACAACACACCAGACAACTCTGGACTATTGGGTGAAGAAAACCTGGGAGCTGATGTTATGACGATGATTCTTCACTAACTATGGATATGAAGCCCAAGTCACTGAAGACTTCAGAAATTTCAGCACCGTTTAATTCTGAGCCCCATTTCTCAATTGGGTTATTTGGCTTGGTGGCATTTAATTTCTTGAGTTCTTTATAAAGTTTGGATATTAGACCTTTGTCAGATGCAGGGTTGGTGAAGATTATTTCCCAGTCTGTAGGCGGTCGCTTTGTTCTTTTGACAGTGTCTCCTGCCTTACAGAAGCTTCTCAGCCTCATGAGGTCCCATTTATTAATTGTTGACATTAAGGCCTGGGCTGTTTGGTGTTCTGTTCAGGAAGTGTCTCCGGTGCCAATGTGTTCCAGGCTCTTCCCCACTTTTTCTTCTAACTGATTTAGTGTCTCTGGTTTTATATTGAGGTCTTTAATCCATTTGGACTTGAGCTTTGTGCATGGTGACAAGTATGGGTCCAGTTGCATTTTTCTACATGTGGAAATCCAGTTAGACCAGCACCATTTGTTGAAGATGCTATCCTTTTTCACAGGCACCAACCAAGGACAAAACATGCAACCATCATCAAACCCCTACCCAGATCTAACCAAGGGACAGAACATTCTCCACAGTTAAGTGGAGACTGGGGACTGACTTTCACAGGATCTCTGGTGCCCCATATTTGGCCATGTCCCTTTGTTGGGGAGGCCCAATGGCACTCGGAGGAAGGATAGCAGACTACCAAGAAGAGACTTGATACCCTAGCACCATATTCAGGGGGAGGAGGTCCCCCTTGGTCACAGTCATAGGGAAGGGGGGATTGGGGTGAAAGTGGGAGGGAGGGAGGAATGGGAGGATGTATGGGATGGGATAGAAAATGAGATGTAATATGAATTATTTTATCTTTCAATAAAAATGTGGAAAAAAAAGAAAAAGAAAAAGAAATTTCAGCACCAGAGGCAGCTTAAGGCTCTCCAACGCAGGAAAACTTTCTCTCTGGCCACTCGTTTGTTGCTTTAATAAAAGAAGGTCTGGACACAGAATTCAGAATCCTCCAACGTCTGTTCTGAGTTCCTTTCTCAGAAATCACTTTAGTGAGTAAACAGCCCCCATCTCCTCACCATGGCTTCCGATCTCATTGTGCCCCACACCACCTCTCAGAGCACTTAACGCACAGAGTTTATCAAACACATTTTTCACAGCCACTTGAGGTTTATCTTACAACAACCTCCGTGACCCAGAGAGACAAACTCCAGGGATTGCAAGTGATTTCCTATTTTTCTGGCAGATGTTTTGAAACAAGATTAGCTTGGGAAAATAACACGAGCAACAAAGGGAAAATAAAGCAAAGAAAGTTCTTGGAGGAAAAACAAGCTGAAGGTAATTGGCCCTCGAGTCTAGCTGTTGACTCAGTGGGTGTGAGGTGCTGGAGTACACAGCTAAACGAACTCATTGACAGCCTTCCTCCGTGAGACAAGATGAATCACAGAACTCAGCCCTCCACAGAACCATTCAGAGAGCTTAATTAACTGAAAAGCCTCCCTTGTAACAGCTCATTTGTAAGGAGGGCAGTGGTACTTCATGAAGACAGCTTTGTCCCAGGCTCCTTTGTTGGAGAAGATGATTCTATGACAAACATCTTGTGCTCCGCTCTGCCCCCACCCCCATACCTCCTTCTCCCCCCACCCCCAAAGGGCCCATCAATGTTAGGTTCACTTCCTTCTCCTCGCCTTCCCATATTATGTAGGTAAATGGAATTTGGGGTGGGGATGTTCTGGGAGGAGGGCCAAGAAATAAAACTTTATATTACAGTCTTGAGTATACTCCAGACTTCTCTGCAACACAAGCAATGGAAAAGAATTACTCTTACACACATGTCCCTGAAATATAACTAGAATTTATGCATATGTGTAGGTGTGGGTGCATGTGAGCATGTATGCATGTGCCTGCAGCCAGAAGCTGAACATTGGGTATCTTCTTCAATTGTTTTCCAAATTGCTTTTTGAGACAGGCCTCTCATTGAACTTGGAGCTCACTGAATTGACAAGATGAGGTAGGCAGCAAGCTCCAGTCTCCCCATCTCTTTGCTTCTTGGCACTGGGATACAGACAAGTGCCATAGTGCCTGGATTTTTTTTTTTAATTTATTTATTTTTATTAATTTATTCTTGTTACATCTCAATGTTTATCCCATCCCTTGTATCCTCCCATTCCTCCCCCCCCCATTTTCCCATTATTCCCCTCCCCTATGACTGTTCTTGAGGGGGATTACGTCCCCTATATATTCTCATAGGGTATTAAGTCTCTTCTTGGCTACTTGCTGTCCTTCCTCTGAGTGCCACCAGGTCTCCCCCTCCAGGGGACATGGTCAAATGTGAGGCACCAGAGTACGTGAGAAAGTCGTATCACACTCTCCACTCAACTGTGGAGAATATTCTGACCATTGGCTAGATCTGGGAAGGGGTTTAAAGTTTACCTCCTGTATTGTCCTTGGCTGGTGCCTTAGTTTGAGTGGGACCCCTGGGCCCAAATCTGCCCTATCATATTGTTCTACTTGTAGATTTCTAGGACCCTCTGGATCCTTTATTTGCTGTTCTCCCATGTTCTCTCATTTAGAGTCCCAATAGGATGCCTTCCCCTCTGTCCCAGTTTCCTGGTAAGTGAAGGCTTTCGTGGGACATGCCCCTTGGGCTAGTATGCAGATATAAGTGAGTATATACCATTTGATTCTTTCTGCTTCTGGGTTAACTCACTCATATGATCATTTCTAGCTCAATCCATTTATCCACAAATTTCGGGAATTCCTTGTTTTTAATAGCTGAGTAGTATTCCATAGTGTATATGTACCACAGTTTCTTTATCCACTCTTCTACTGAGGGACACTTAGGCTGTTTCCATGTTCTGGCTATTATGAATAAGGCTGCTATGAACATGGTTGAGCAAATTTTCTTGTTGTGTGCTGGAGCATCTTCTGGGTATAGTCCAAGGAGTGGAATAGCTGGGTCTTGAGGAAGCCCTATTCCCATTTTTCTGAGATAGCACCAGATAGATTTCCAAAGTGGCTGTACTAGTTTGCATTCCCACCAGCAATGGAGGAGTGTTCCTCTCTCCCCACATCCTCGCCAGCATGTGGTGTCGCTTGAATTTTGATCTTAGCCATTCTGATGGGTGTAAGATGGAATCTCAGAGTTGTTTTGATTTGCATTTCCCTGATGACTAGGAGGTTGAGCATTTCTTTAAGTGTTTCTCAGCCATTTGATGTTCCTCTGTTGAGAATTCTCTATTTAGTTCCAAGCCCCATTTCTCAATTGGGTTATTCGGTTTGGTGGTGTTTTAATTTCTTGAGTTCTTTATATATTTGGATATTAGACCTTTGGTCAGATGTAGGGTTGGTGAAGAGTTTTTCCCAGTCTGTAGGCTGTCGCTTTGTTCTCTTGACAGTGTCTCCTGCCTTACAGAAGCTTCTCAGCCTCATGAGGTCCATTTATTATGGTTGACATTAAGGGCCTGGGCCGTTGGTGTTCTGTTCAGGAAGTTTGTCTCCTGTGCCAATATGTTCCAGGCTCTTTCCCACTTTTTCTTCTAAGTGGCTTAGTGTCTCTGGTTTTATGTTGAGGGTCTTTAATCCACTTGGATTTGAGTTTTGTGCAAGGTGACAATATGGGTCTCAGTTTCATTTTTTTACACATAGACCTCCAGTTAGACCAGCACCATTTGTTGAAGATGCTATCCTTTTTCCATTGAATGGATTTGGCTTCTTTGTCAAAAATCAGTGACCATAGTGTGTGGATTCATATCTGGGTCTTCGATTCGATTCCACTGATCAACCAGCCTGTTGCTGTGCCAGTACCATGCTGTTTTAAGTACTATTGCTTTATAGTACAGTTTGAGATCAGGTATGGAGATTCCTCCGGAGCATCTTTTATTGTACAAGATTGTTTAGCTATTCTGGTTTTTTGTTTTTTCCATATGAAGTTCAGAATTGAACTTTCAATGTCTTTAAAAAATTGTGTAGTTATTTTGATAGGGATTGCATTGAATCTGTAGATTGCTTTTGGTAGGATGGCCATTTTTACTATGTTAATTCTCCCGATCCATGAGCAAGGAAGGTCACGCCATCTTCTCAGGTCATCTTCAATCTCTTTCTTCAGAGTTTTGAAGTTTTTTTCATACAAGTCCTTCACTTGCTTAGTTAGGGTAACTCCTAGATATTTTATATTGCTTGTGGCTAATGTGAAGGGTGTGGTTTTCCTAATTTCTTCCTCTGCAAGCTTGTCATTTGTGTATAGGAAGGCTACAGACTTTTTTGAGTTAATTTTGTATCCCGCCAATTTGCTGAAGGTGTTTATCAGCTTTAGGAGTTCTCTGGTGGAGTTTGAGGGTCACTTATGTACACTATCATATCATCTGCAAAGAGGGATAATTTGACTTCCTCCTTTCCCATTTGGATCCCCTTGATCTCCTTTTGTTGTCTTATTGCTCTGGCTAGAACTTCGAGTACTATATTGAAGAGATATGGAGAGAGTGGGCAGCCTTGCCTTGTTCCCGATTTTAGAGGAATTTCCTTGAGTATCTCACCATTTACTTTGATTTTGGCTATTGGCTTGCTGTATATAGCCTTTATTATGTTGAGGAAAGTGCCTTGTATCCCCGATCTCTCTAAAACTTTAAACATGAATGGGTGTTGAATTTTATCAATGCTTTCTCTGCATCCAAGGAGATGATCATGTGGTTTTTTATTTTCAGTTTGTTTATATGGTGGATTACATTGATGGATTTCCGTATATTAAACCATCCCTGCATGCCTGGAACGAAGCCTACTTGGTCATGATGAATGATATCTTTGATGTGCTCCTGTATTCGTTTTGCAAGTATTTTATTTAGTATTTTTGCATCTATGTTCATAAGAGAAATTGGTCTGAAATTCTCTTTCTTTGTTGAGTCTTTGTGAGGTTTAGGTATCAATGAGACTATGGCCTCATAGAATGAATTTGGTAATTTTCCATCCATTTCTATCTTTGGAGTAGCTTGAAGAGTATCGGTATTAGCTCGCCCTTAAAGGTCTGGTAGAATTCTGCACTGAAACCATCTGGCCCTGGGCTTTTTTTTGGTTGGGAGACCATCGATGATTGCTTCTATTTCTGTAGGGGAAATGGGACTATTTAACTTGTTTATCTGTTCTTCATTCAACTTTGGCAAGTGAACTTGATCAAGAAAATCGTCCATTTCCCTTAGATTTTCAAATTTTGTGGCGTATATGCCTTCAAAGTAGGATCTTATGATTCTTTGAATTTCTTCAGTGTCTGTTGTTATGTCTCCCTTTTCATTTCTGATTTTGTTGATTTCAATACTGTCTCTCCGCCTTTTAGTTAGTTTGGCTAACGGTCTGTCTATCTTGTTGATTTTCTCAAAGAACCAGCTTTTGGTTTTGTTGATTCTTTGGACTGTTTTCTTAGTTTCTAATTTGTTAATTTCAGCCCTGAGTTTGATTATTTCCAGGCGTCTACTCCTCTTGGGTTGTTTCTGCTTCTTTTTTTTCTAGGGCTTCCAGTTGTGTTGTTAAGATGCTTATGTGCGATGTTTCCAATTTCTTTTTAAAGGCACTTAGTGCTATGAATTTTCCTCTTAGCACTGCTTTCAATGTATCCCACAAATTTGGGTATGTTGTTTCTTCATTTTCATTGAATTTCAGAAACTCCTTGATTTCTTTCTTTATTTCTTCCCTGACCCAGGTGTCATTTAGCAGAGAGTTGTTTAGTTTCCACATACGTGTAGGCTTTTTGTTATTTCTGTTGTTGTTGAATTGCAGCCTAAGAGCATGGTGATCTGATAGGATACAAGGTATTATTTCAATCCTCTTGTATCTGTTGAGGCTTGCTTTGTGACCTACGATGTGATCAATTTTGGAGAAGGTTCCATGGGGTGCAGAGAAGAAGGTATATTCTTTCTTGTTGGGTGAAAGGTTCTATAGATATCTGTTAGATCCATTTGACCCATGGCATTGGTTAATGATGTTATTTCTCGGCTTAGTTTCTGTTTCAATGACTTATCCTTCAATGAGAGTGGGGTGTTGAAGTCTCCCACTATTATTGTGTGGGATCGATGTGTGGTTTAAGCTTTTTTAGGAGATCTTTTACATATGTGGGTGCCCTTGTATTGGGAGCATAGATGTTCAGAATTGTGATGTCATCTTGGTTGACTTTACCTTTGATGAGTATGAAGTGTCCTTCCTCATCCCTTTTGATTAATTTTGGTTGAAAGTCTATTTTGTTCGATACTAAAATGGCTACACCTGCTTGCTTCTTGTGACCATTTGCTTGGAATATTTTTTTCCAACCTTTTACCCTGAGGTAATGCCTTTCATTATGGGTGAGATGTGTTTCTTGAATGCAGAAGAATGTTGGGTCTTGTTTATGTACCCATTCAGTTAGTCTGTGTCTTTTTATTGGAGAATTGAGGCCATTGATGTTGAGAGATATTAATGACCAGTGACTGTTAAGAGTCTTAATTTTGATGTTGTTTCCAGTCGAGCGTTTGTGTAGTTGTGTTTTTGCCATGGGATAGTTATCTATTTCCTGGGTAGTTTTGGTTGTAGCTTGACCCTTTGGGATGGAGTTTTCCTTCTAGTACCTTCTGTAAAGCTGGGTTTGTGGATAGGTACTGTTTGAATTTGTTTTTGTCATGGAATATTTTGTTTTCTCCATCAATGGTTATTGATAATTTTGCTGGGTAAAGTAGTCTGGCCTGGCATCTGTGTTCTCTTAGGGTTTGCAGGATCTCTGTCCAGGCCCTTCTGGCTTTTATGGTCTCTGCTGAGAAGTCAGGTGTAATTCTGATAGGTTTACCATTAAATGTTATTTGGCCCTTTTCCCTTGCAGCTTTTAATATTTTTTCTTTGTTCTGCATGTTTTGTGTTTGATTATTATGTGGCGGGCAGTTTTCTTTTCTGGTCAATTCTATTTGGTGTTCTGTAGGCCTCTTGTATGTTTATAGGCATCTCTTTCTTTAGATTGGGGAAATTTTCTTCTATGATTTTGTTGAGAATAGTTTCTGGGCCCTGGAGTCTGATGTCTTCTCTTTCTTCAATGCCTATTATCCGCAAATTTCTTCTTTTCATGGTGTCCTTAATTTCTTGGATGTTTTGTGTCAGGAGTTTTCCAGATTTGGCATTTTCTTTAATGGTTGATTCAATATCTGTGATTGTATCTTCTAGCCCTGAGATTCGTTCTTCCATCTCTTGGATTCTGTTAGAAAAGCTCACCTCTGTGTTGCTCGCCTTCTTCTCTGAGGTCTCACGTTCTCGTTTTTCTTCTGTCTGTGTGTTTATCATTGAATCCATTTTCATTTTCAGATCTTGAACTGATTTTTTTATTTCTTTCATCTGATTTTTGTATATTCCTGAGTTTCTTCCATTGCCTCTTTATAGGTCTTCAGAGCTTGAACCGTTTTACTTATTTCTTTCATCTGGTTGTTTGCATTTTCCTGCAATTTTTCCAGTTCCACTCTATGTGCTTCTTTTATGTCTCTCACCTGTTTGTCTGCGTCTTCCTGCATTTGATTACGAATTTTATTTGTTTCCTCCATTATCATCCTCATTACTAAGGATTTGAGGTCATTTTCTTGTATTTCCGTTGTATTTGAGTTCTCTGGGTGGTTTTCTTTGGGATAGCTGGAAACTGGAGACGCCATGTTGTTTTGGGGTTTTTTGCGTATGCTTTTTCGTTGTCCTTTAGACATCTTGCCGTCTTTGTTTTTGTTGGGTAGCTTCCAGAGTGGAATGGAGGGTGTCTGACGATAGATTCACTTGTTTTCTTACGATTTCCCTAGGCTGCGAGCTCAAAGCTTCACTGGTGTGGATGTTAGGAGGTTAGCCCTGTTGTTCTGGTCTCTCACAGCCAGTGATCCTCAGTCCCCCTCTGCTGTGGATCCTGCAATTGTTCTGGGTCTCTGAATGAGAGTTGGGTCAGGCCAAGGTATCCACAGCCTTCTGTGTTCCCTGCCAAGTCCAGCCAGGAGCACTGGGACCGAACCACGGGCAGAACTCAGCTAGATTCTTAGAGCCTGAACCGTCTGCCAAGCTCAGCTAGGGATTTTGGGCCCAAAATGCACACAGGGTCCAGCCAGAATTTTTGGGCTGGGACTACGCACCAAGCTCCACTAGGGCCTTTTGGCCCAAAGTGCGTGCTGTGGTCAGTTATTGACTCAGGGCCCGAACTGACCACCAATCTCAGCCAGGAATTCTGGATTCAAACTGCACACTGTGTCCAACCAGAGTCTTATAGCTGGTGGAACCGAGAGCTCTGTCCAGCCTGCGCCACAGCAGGAGAACTGCGGCTGCTCTGAGTTAGCGCCAGTGGTGGAACAAGTGCTCCGCCAGGACTGTGTCACCGCAGGGGAGCTGCCGCTGAGCTGAGGTGGTGCCTCAGCCGCCGCTGCTGTTGCCGCTGGTGCTGCTGCCTCTGCCGCTGCCGCTCCAATCAGAGAAAAACCACACTCCTCCCGTGTGCAGGGGCACGCAGGTCCTCCACACCCTGGTCCCTCCGAACCGTGGAGCACTCCTGCTGCCGTGATGTTCAGACCTCGGTGTTCCTGGCTCAGAAATCTGTGCAATTCCCTGAATTGTTCACTGGAGCCTCCAAACACGGTCCACACTGCTCGCCGCCATCTTGGATCCGCCTGCCTGGATTTTTTATCGGCATGCTGAGGAGCTAAGACCAGGGCTTCATGATTGCACAGTGAACACTTTAACAGTTGAGCCATCTCCCAAGCCCCCCAAACCAGAATTTTTCATCTTTTACAAGGCTTCCTATCTTTGACAAACAGGAATAGTTAGCTGTCTTGTTCTTTTTAATCATATCTACTTTTAAGTCTTTTCCTCTGCTATAGCCCCTCATACGCCACTAACTCCATTTGCCCATCATCCCACTGAACTGCAAGTGTGATATTAGCATCTACAAGAACCTTGGCCTTGGGGCTGCAGAGAGTCTCGGTGGTTAAGTACAGTTGATATTCTTCTAGCAGGCCTGAGTTTGGTTCCCAGCACCAACACCGGGTCACACCTACAACTACCTGTAACTCCAGTTCCATGGGATCCAGTGCCTTTTTTCAGGACTCCTCAAGAACCATTTATACATGGTGTGTGTGTGTGTGTGTGTGTGTGTGTGTGTGTGTGTGTGTGCGCGCGCACGCGCGCGCACACAAATATTTGCTAGGGTAGTGATTACTTTCAGCATTTTCCAACCTGTGCTAGAGAATTCTACTAGTTACTTTCTCTGTTACTGGGGCAAAATACCTGAGAGGAAGGAACCTAAGCTGGGCACAGTGGTGCACGCCTATAATCCTAACACTCAGGGAGCCAGAGGCAGGTGGATCTCTGTGAGTTTGAGGATAGCCTGGTCTACAAAGGGAGTCCAGGAGAGCCAAGGCTACACAGAGAAACCCTGTCTTGAGGAGAATAAAAAAGAACCTAAAGGAAGAAAGCCTGACTTCGGCTAACAACTTAAGGTTAAGACAGGATGTGGTCCAGGGCGGCAGAAAGGTATGGTAGCAGGACCTCGAGGTGGCTGCTTGCATTGTTTCTGCAGTTAAAAGGAAAGAGATGAATGCTGATACTCAGGTTCATTTCTGCTTTTGCTGTTGTTTGTTTGAATTTGTTTTTTGTCTAGTCCCCGCCATGCACCACTGGGGTAGTGTTGCTCACGTTCAACATGTGTCTTTTTAGTTAAACTACTCTGGAAATATCCCCTCAGACACACCCAAAGGTGCATCTCCTAGGTGATTTCAAGGCCAGTCAGGTTGACAATGAAGCTGAAACATCACAAATACCACTTTTATTTCTAACTAATTCTCCCTGCTAACTTAGAATAGCTTAATATGTAACAAATAACTACTAAAATTTCAGATCAGACAAGTGGATCCAAGCAAATTGCATGTAACTTTGCCAAAAACATTTCAAATGGCCCAAACATGACTCTGGTTATGGATAGTATGATTAGCTAGAAACATATATTGCCTATATACATAGATAAAACTATTTAATGCACTACATATATTCACTAGACTTATTTATTTAGTGTGGTGTGGGGTATCCATGTGCATATGTGTGGGAGTCATGAAACAGCTTGTGGAAGCTGGTTGTCCTCTTCCACCCATGTGGGCCTGGGGATTGCAGTCAGGTCGTCAGGATAAGCAGACAGCACTCTTACCCACTGAGACATTTCAAGGGATCTGTTTTGTTTTTTGAGACAAGAGTCTCACTATACAACCTAGGTTGGTCTTGAATTCTAGATCTTCCTTCCACTTCTTCCAGTCTGTACTACTAGGCTCAACTTCACATATCTTCTCACTCAAGTTTTTTCCTGATTTTTCTTTGCTAATAAAGTGATGACCTTCTACAATGTAATTCCACTGTGTCTTTCACAGAATTCCTTCACAGAACTGCCAGAACATTATTGTTCTAGGTGGGGTAGCAGAAACCAACATGTCTTCATGTTTGTAATCTGACTCTTTAGACTCTACCACATTCGATGTGGTGCATGATCAGCAAATGTGATTTCAGTTAATTAGTGCAGTGTATCATGTTTTCATACTTCATCACTAACTTGCTCTATGGCTTTCAAATAATCATATCTACAGAATAAATATATTAGCTACAAAAAAACTGTCCCTTGATTCACTCACAGATGTGAGTGGGCCAGCCTGAGCAATCAGCTTTCTAGACCTCACTTTGTTCTAGCCTATGCTACCTCTCTAAGTACAGAGTTGATAGAGTAAGAAGTAAGAAGATCAAGGAAAATACAATTTTGTTTATTAGATCTTGGTGAGGCCAATAGGCCTCTGAGCCATGCAGAGAATCCACCCTACAAGGGCTTAATATGGTTAGAGACAATGATTTACCCTTACCTTTGATTTTTTTTGTTGCTGTTTTAATGGACTGATTACCAGGCCCCAGGATCAAAGACGTTTGTCATTTATCTTTGTCTTTCCACTTTAATGATGGTTGACATACTATCAGGGTTTCCTGGAGGAGCTTTGATTTTATTCAAAATGCCATGTTCTTTCTATATAAATCCTATAATGATCCTGAAATGGGAGAGTGGGAATAGAATTATCCTGTTTAAAATCAGCTATCCCTAACCTTCATTTTGTAGATAAAGAACCCAAGGACCATAGACTCCAGTTCATTTCTTATGCTGAGCACTCACCACACACACACACACACACACACACACACACACACACACACACACACACAAACAAACAAAAAAAACAAAACAAAACACCAAAAAACAAAAACAGGGAAAAGTGTTTCCCTGAAAAACACAGCCTGGTGAACACAAAACTTTTGCTTATTTCCATCATTACTGGTGATTCTTTTGGAATCTTGGGCATCAATAACTCTTCTTATCTTTAGTAAAGATAGCCATAGATATAGAGAAAGGGAGAAGAGAGAGATAGCTATTAATAGCTGTTTGGTAAAACACGACATACATTTCTCAGTAAAACTAAAACTGGCTTTGGGATAACGGGGAAGACGAGGCTATGACAGTTTTAGCATCTTCTGTAAGTGTGAACTTAGGCCTTGTCAATAGAAAGAGCTGGATCCAAAGCCAAGAGAGAGATTAGAGAATGCGCACAGACATACAAGGCAACAGCAAATGAGACTTCTCTTATGTCTTAACAACGCTTAGATAGAATCAAACTTCAATGCAGTTCACTCTACTTTGATGAGACTTTGGTTCAGCTCTCATACAGAAAACCCAATGACATAGAGGGTCATGTAAACATCAGATTCTAGAGGGAACAGAAACTACTTGGGGTCTTCATTATGATTATGCTAACAAAGGGGACATTCTCCAGAGTGACTGGGGTGCTCAGATTACCCAGCCTGCAACTCGGTGACACACCACTATGACTTAGAATTGTAAGTTATTAAAATTGTTGTGGCCCCTACTGCTCTACAGACAAGAAAGATCACCCAGAGTCACCAAATCATTTATTGGTTAAACCAAGGATTCAGATCACTAGTGGGGGCAATAGATGCGCTGTTTTGTGGGTACATGACTGAGAGGAAGAGCAGAGAACATCCTTTCCTGTCTTGTAAAGCATGAAGCACAAAATAAAGGAGAGAAATTTACTCACATTTCCATTCAATGTAATAAACAGAAATTCAGTGAAGTTACACTCCAACAGAGCAGGAAGCTCTCACATTTCAAATCCTTGAGTGAGAACAAATTTGGGAGGAGGAAGCAACAGGAAGGGCACACATGGGGAGTAATGTAAAATATCTCTTCTAGCCAATAAAAAGTAAGCTCTTCTGGAAGATTTTAGTTTAGTGTTCATCACTTCCCCCATGCACCATAGCAACAGCCCCTAATTAGTATGCATGCTTCCAGTTTAATTTGTTTTTCACAGCTTGGCAACTCTTCCTCTTAGATGATTTTTTTAAAAAAATGACTCTTCCAAACTTTTACTATTTACTGTAAAAGAATTACAGCTCGTGCCTCAGTTTCCTATTCTACAAAATGGGCAAGATGTTCACTGGCATGTAAGGGATTTTTTTATGACAATCAGATGTGTTGGTTTCATAAACCCACTAATAAGTTCTGTTTTTCTCTTCTTCATGTTTTCATTTTCCTCCTCCTTACCTGAGCTGTTCCTGGCTAGTGTATGACATTCCTCTGATCAGGTGCCACTCTGCAACAAATCCTAGAATAATATTGGGCTTGAAGAAGGAATACTCCTTCCTCCAGAGGTCATTTACCTTATGCCAAATAGTGAATCTTGGATGATCTAGGACAAGAGACTCCCTCCAAGAAGACCATTGGCTTCCCCAATTGAGTCTCATGGTTGCCTGCAGATGATGCTCAGGCCACTTTGATGAGACTCAAGATGCAATTTCTATCTTATGGAATCAGTCATCCCTGCACTTTCTGGAAAGGAAACAAGAATGGCAAAGACAAACACAAGAAGGGAATCTATAATTGTGGTTGTGGCCTTTAGCCTTCCATATGATTTGACCATCTTTGTGAATGTTGATGCAACTGTTCTCGCTGCCCATGTGTGAGGCAGCAAGGATTCTGTAATAACTGACAACTGTAATTGAATCACTGTGGGCCCAGGATTCAACAAAAGTGAGGTTTAGTCTGGAGTGGAGAATACCTACAGTAGTCAGATACAAGGAAAATTTCAGGATTTGGCCTTTTCACTGTTTAAAGCTCTTGGCAGGAAGGGCCTGGAAAAAATAGAAAATATTATTAGTGTTAGATTAGTGCCAATTTCAGCTAAGCTCTGTTGAGCCAATAGTTCAGTGCCAGAGGACTGGTTGGGACAGTAAGAATAAATAACTTTTAAAGTTCTCCGAGCATTTGAATTTATGATCTATAAAATTCTACCCATAGAAGGGAAAACTGAGTATATGTAAAAATTATAGACAAGTTCTGCCTGGGGCTTAGTCATTAACAAGAAAGTTTCTCATAAATACGTGGTTTAGATGTTTTTAACATCTAAATATTTCACTTAAATATTCCAAGTATTGCAGACTCTTGCGACATAGGAGGTAGTTCTCCAAGGGCTGGGTAGATACGAACCTGATTTATGAAGCTTAGGCACTATGCAGATACAGTCAACACTGGAAGTTGTCAGTGATACATTTCGGAGGCAAGCAAATGGGAGGCGTGCCCTGCTGAGCAGTGAGGAGGCCAGGTCAGTGCTGCTTCTGCTGCCTTGCAGACTCCAGGGTGCAGCAGGGATGGAGAACTGTCCGTCATTTCCTTCCGTGTTCCCAGTGCCTGGAGGTGCTGTACCAGCTGGTCCAGATCCTCTGTGGCCATGCATTCTGCCGACCCTGTATTGAGACCTGTGCAAAGAACCAAAAGCAGACACATCTGTTTTGCTGGCATACCTTCTTTCAGAGGGAGTGCCAGCAATTGATGTAGTCAAAAGAATGGGAATGAAATATAAGAACTGCCCTAAGAACAGGGCTCTGATTTGCCTCCCTGGCATGAAGGCACACATAAGAGCTTGTGAGAAGTGCATGAATAAATTTGGGTCACTGCAAGAACTTGGTGTGACAGCAAAACGTGTACACCCATTTTATCAGAGGGAACGGGATGAAGATGGCTCGCCTGATCATTTTATTATCCCCTACGGAATAGAAAGGAGATTTGTGTTCTGTCTGCTTCGCCATTTACTTCCTAACGAAGAGTCTAAGTACCTTCAATGGTAGTTTAATTAGACATTTGCAAGTCAGCCACACTTTGTTTTTATTTTGTAGATCTTGAGATAATGAAGGAAATGCTTATCTAAAGAATTTAGATGGCTCACTTCTCGAATATGTGAATCACTCAGACACCACATAATTTTATGAATAGGAAAGGGACCATTCGCTTGTATCACTTAAGATGCTGTTTGAGGGACTAAAGGGAAATAGTCAATATTTGATGGAGAAAAATATACCACAGCATTATACATTTATCTTTGTTCTAGTCCATTCAAGAACTGCTTTCACTATGATGGTTTAGATCGTCTTTCACATTCCTGAGGTTCTCAGACATGTAACCACACACAACAGCCTCCATCAGCCATTAACAAATGGAAGAGGCACAGGCTGAGTATGCTGTGGGTGAGCTGCTCTGTGTGCACATGGGGGAGGCTGTGTAAAACACACATGTTCATGTCTATCGCCATGGCTAGGCAAGATACCCAGTTTCTGTTCTATGTGGAAGATGGAGAAGGGAACAAAGCATGGACACTGAAGGAAATCTGAAATTGATTTCAATGCCCATGCTCTAATTTCTAACAATGGCATGTGGACAGTCTTATGAGAGAGGAGGGAAGGAAAAAAAATGAAAACAACAATATCCATTTTAAGCAAATTGTGGTACATGATGCTACAACAGATTCTGTGTTTTAGGTGTATACTTTGGATGGGCATGGTGATGCAAGAGTTCAAGGCCAGCATTGGATAATAAGGCCATAAAAACAATTAAGAAACTAAAAATGAAAGATGGACATACTATATTTGCACACTTAAGAATTTGATATTATATATTTTCAAATATTTGTAGCTTACTATTTATTTAGAAGTAGTTTTATAAAGTTATTTCCTAAGACCCACCCATCTTTATGACAGAAGTTTTTCACATTGGTAATTTTGAGTTAAGTCCTAAGCTTTGTTTTTAATTTTAACATCCTAAAAGTATAAAATAAGGCATAAAAACCAGAAAGAGAGAGAGAGAGAGAGAGAGAGAGAGAGAGAGAGAGAGAGAGAGAGAGAGGCAGAGAGGCAGTATACAGGAGATAGAGATGAACTGTTCTCTGTCTCGCCAGAGATGAGTTGCAATCTTCTTTGAATGACCAGGTCTTTGTTTGTGAAGGTTTCTCACTAGAGCTGATATACACAAAGGATTTCAGTGCACAGGCATGGCATAACATATTCTCATTGTCTTGAGAAATTTTACAAACACATAAGAAATATTTTATTTTTATTTTCATTTTTTAAAATTACAAAGCCACAATGCAAAAAAAAAAATATTAAACACAGAGAGAAATTACTCCATGCCCTACCACTCTAATACAATCTGGGCTTACCTTTTTCGTTTTCACTGATCCATACTTTTTATTTAAAAAACATAGTTTATGAATAGCAGTACAGTTTACATACTGAATAAGACTGTGACAGATTGGTTTCATGTGGTTTTAAACAGAATAAAAAGGGGAAATTTTTAGATTATAAAATCCTTTCCCCAGAATATTTTTTTAAATAACTTTTGGAAATGGGCCATTGTAAAAATTTGTTTGATGACTAGTCATATCTAATTGTTATTGTACTGATGGCCTCAAAGGAACAACACGTGTTGGCTTCTTTTGGAATGCAAAACTAGTCCTTGTAACTTCAATGCACAGAAACCTGTGTTCACTTATGTCCACAATGAAAACAAAATGGTGGAATTGAAACTAGAATAGACTTAGCTTTATAACTTTCAAGACTCTAGTGCCGTTTGCCTGTACGCCATCACCTCTCATCACCTTGTACTTTCCTCAAAGGTCTTTAATTGTGTGTTTCAGGATGCAAAGCTTGGTCCTTGTATTTGTTTCTGTCTTCATTTGTTCCAAAGCGGTTTCATACAGTCTCATGTCCATCAGTCTCGTCTGTATGTTGATGGATCCTCACAGTGTAGCTCCAGCCTAGATTTCTTGCTGTATCTTTTGAACGGTATTCACTTTATCCCTCAGCACCTTCCTATCTCCTGCTGTGTAGATATGTCCTTTCTAGAAAGATGCAAAACAGTGTCACACAGTGTGTATACCCTTCATATTAACTTGCTTTCACTTAGCACACTTTCGCTGAGAGACAAGGTACTGTATCAGTGGACATTCATTTTCACACCGTGTTTCCACCTCTCTTTATTTAAATGTGCACCCATTGAAGGATGCTGGAGCTATTTATTATAAATAAACCTTCTAGGGACATTAATATACATATTTTTCATACATGTGTGGTTTCATTTTTCTGGAATAGATGTCCCAGAATGGCATTGCTGAGTCACAAGTTAAGGTTTTCCGAGGAACTGTCCCATCACTTCCTAGAGTACCTTCACCGCTTTGCTTCCCCATCTGCCATGTGTGAGAGGACTGCTTATGCTCGTCGCTGTCACCAGTTGCTATCATGAGTCTCTTCAGTGATGGCCCTTCTCAGTGTGTGTAATGGACTGCCATTACTTCCTTAATCATGGATGATGGCAAATGTCTTTCCCTGTCTCTCTCTGCTACCTACACATGCTTTGCTTCAGTTGGCTTTTCACTTATTTGTTCATTGTCCAGTTGCATTTTTCTTTGGCTTATTGAGTTCCTTGAATATTCCACATGAGTCTTGAAAGAAGTATGCTTTGAAAATGTATTCTCTGCAGTTTATCTTTCTTCTTTGTCTCAACAAAGGGTCTTGCTAGATTGTCCAAGCTGACCTTGTGCCTGCTGGCCTCTTCTTTCAAACGCTGAGACTGTAGACATCCTCATACCTGGTTGTGTTTTCCTAATCTTCACAGAGTGCTCTGCAGAGAAAAATGAACAATCTGTTTAACTGTGATTATTCCAGTTTCTCAGTTGATTTAATTAAAATTATCTTTCTTTTTGCCCCATAATTATCATTTTAAGGATCACAAATACTCTGAAAAATGTATACTTAAGACTGTTGTCCTGCTCAGCTCTTACCTTCCTTCCACACCAGCCAGATAGACCTGCATCTCTCTGATGAACCCACTTTTCATTAGTTCTTTCTACTAGAGTCCAGGAACTAATCTGAAAATAAAATTTAAGGCAATTTATAACAAATTGAATGCAGAAAGAATACACTAAACTCCTGGAGGTGTTTCCCACGAGCTTTCTGGAGACAAATTTAAGCAACAACAATTTTTTAAAAGTGCATGACTTGAGGAATGGGAATTTTAGTTTACATGGAAGCTGTTTTTAAATGCGATTTTGATTGTAAAAAAAGAAACCTCAGAAAGATCTGAATCCTTGGTTTACCAATAAATGATTTGGTGACTCTGGGTGATCTTCCTTGTCTGTAGAGCAGTAGGGGCCACAACAATTTTAATAACCTACAATTCTAAGTCATAGTGGTGTGTCACCGAGTTGCAGGCTGGGTAATCTGAGCACCCCAGTCACTCTGGAGAATGTCCCCTTTGTTAGCATAATCATAATGAAGACCCCAAGTAGTTTCTGTTCCCTCTAGAATCTGATGTTTACATGACCCTCTATGTCATTGGGTTTTCTGTATGAGAGCTGAACCAAAGTCTCATCAAAGTAGAGTGAACTGCATTGAAGTTTGATTCTATCTAAGCGTTGTTAAGACATAAGAGAAGTCTCATTTGCTGTTGCCTTGTATGTCTGTGCGCATTCTCTAATCTCTCTCTTGGCTTTGGATCCAGCTCTTTCTATTGACAAGGCCTAAGTTCACACTTACAGAAGATGCTAAAACTGTCATAACCCCGGTATACTCACCTTGCTTTTTGGCTTCTGTAGGTCCACTTCAAGTTAACTGTTCTTACTCACTAGCTGGGGTGTGTCAATCCGAGATGTGGACTTTATGTTTAAAAGCTCACTCTGAGACACGCTCAGAACTGAACCTGCATTCCCACACCTGGGTCTGAGTGTTCTTCTCTGGTGAATACCTCACAACACCTTTCACATCCTTTTCCTTGCTGTAGTCTTGCTGATGGCTGCTAGAGTGTGATTAATACCCCTCCTTGAAAACATTAATGATTCTGATTTCAGTTTTTCATTTGTTTTGCTTTTGTCTTTTTCTAATGTAACACTGATGGAAGGTCCAGGAATATGACAGAACAGTGGAATAAATGTTAAATTTGTGCATTCTCTGATGATTTTTTGTAATTATAAAACTTTGGTACATATTTATACATTTTATTCAAGTCAGTAAATTATTTGTATGATTTCCTAAACATGATTTTGGAGTATAAAAAATTGATACACTGCAATTTCATTCCTAGCTAGAATTAGTGCACCTGTCTTTGCAACTTTATGCTGCTATTTTAGCACTTTATATTATGCAGGTTATTTTAATTTGATTATGAATAGCTCAAGTAGAAAATGGTCTTATTCATATTAAGACAGTGTACAAAACTGTAAATAAATGTGTATAGTGAGATATCTTTTAGACAACTAGATCTATCCTTCTATTTCTCCATATCTGTAGAAGGACTCTGTACTTCATATTGCAGTATCTTCCCCATACACAGGCCAAATTTGGAGCAGTAGTTTATTATTATGTTTATTCAACCTCTTAATAAATTGAATAGATAGCATCATATATATTAAAAGCATTTACCCAACTCAGATTTGGGAAAGATTTGAGGGTAACTCACTGGCCAACCACTTTTTTTTTTTCCGTGCTAAGTATAATCATTTAATAATTTTCCAATTTACTCAGCACATTAAAAATTTTATTTTATTTAATTTTTTTCATACAATGTTGTAATTACAACTTTGGTTTCTTTAAAATCACAGATAAGGACATGTTTTCATTTTAATCCCAGATATGGGATATGTGGCTGCTTCAGATGGTCCACAGCAGCTGACTATGATTTGCCTCATGTTCTAACAGAGGCGTAAGTTTGCCAGCCTCAGATAGTTTCTGCTATTGTGCAGTGTTTGGAATTCTAGGACTTTTTAGAGGGTATATAAATGCTAGAGCCCTGAGGGCGGCGTTCTTGGTTGGTTGCGGTTTGGTGAGTAGTCATGTGCAAAGAGGAAATTAGATGTCCTGATGGCAACGATCAAACTTGCCCCAAGGAGCTCAGTGGCCCTAATCAGCAGTAAGCGGTCTAACTATAACATCGCCCCCTTTCCTTTCTATCCTTTTTTTCTGTCCTATCTAGTGGTAGGGGATTTAAAGGGAAGAAGAAAATGGGTGGAGAAGGGCGGAAGAGGGAACACACAAAGCAGATTACAATATATGTTGATCATATTATTTCTCTTCTCCCAGCTCTACCCAGATCCTCCCAACTGCTTACCCGACCCAACTCCACAATCTCCAATCTCTCCCTCCCTCCCTCCTCTTTCTCTCTCTCTCTCTCTCTCTCTCTCTCTCTCTCTCTCTCTGTCTCTCTTTCACTCTCTCTCTGTCTCTCTCTGACAAAAGAAAAATAAACAAAACAAACAAACAAACAAACAAAAACCCAAGAAACAAACCTACCAACCCCCCAAAAAAAACCCAAATAACAAGAAAAACAACAAGACAAAAAAAGTGTACAAAAATACGGAGTCTGTCTTGTGTTGGCACAGCGCCTGTCCTGGAGTATGACTGATATGCCCAGTGAAGCTCTGAGAAACTGGCTTCCCTTTCTCAGCAGGTATCAGTTGCAAATAGTTTCTTGATTAGGAGCACAACTTTGTGTCCGTTTCTTCTTCTCAGACTGGCACACTTTTGACACCTTGACAGGCTCCCTCTCATGAGGGGGTTGGAATTCAAGACAGCAAGTTTAGGGAACAGTGACAAGGGAGACAGTGTAAGAAGAGCTCTTGCTGCTCAAGTGTGAAGGCTTGCATTTGGATCCCTATCATCCATGTTGCAGCCAGGCATGGCCACCAGCATTTGCTAATCCCAGTGCTCTAGGTGCAAGGGCGATGGAGACAGAAGGATCACTGGGCATTTCAGGGGGTTGCAGGCCAGCCAGACTAGCCACAAAATGACTCAGTGAGAGTTGCTGAGTTACCGAGAGTCAGAAAACTCATTGAGAGATCCTGTTTCAAGGAGGTAAGGCAGAAAAGCAAGAGAGCATGGGCTTCTGCTTGGCTCCCCCTGACACACACACACACACACACACACACACACACACACACACACACACACACGTGGTGACAAGGTAATAAGATGTTTCTGAGGCATATACAGAAATGATCGAAAACAGTATGGCGCTTTCTGTCTGGGCTTGTGGGAAAACCACACGAGAGAGGTTTGTAGCTGGAGGAGATAAGATAAGAGAAAGCTACAGAGTCAAAGAGGAGTCCCTTCTGGCACCCAAGCATCACCAGGCTACTCTCTTGGCGATCTGAATTGAGTGAGGAGACTAGAAGGTGAGTGGGGTAAAGTTAAATGTTCCCAATTTCAATATTATTGCACATTCAAGTTTTTGCTTTATTTACAACAAAATGATTCATTTGAAAACATCACCACAGAATCTGTCCGTTAAAAAGTTCCTCTGACTATGTGTCTGGGCAAAAGGAGGCAAGAGCAGAGCATCCTTTACACAGCTGGGACTAAATTTATAATCTCAGTTTTTGTTGCCTCTTTCTTGTTTCACACACACCCCGCTCTGTTCAGGCTATACTTACCCTCTCCCCAGGGTGCTAGATAATACTTGTATATTTAGGCTGTTTTCATTTTCTCATCATTTTCCCATGAAGATTTTGTTGTTTCCTCTTTCTGACATGACATGAGGACCTCAGGCTGGCCTCATCCAGTGATCCCTCATGGCACCTTAAAAGACAGTGTTCTCTGGGGAGAGGCAATGCTGGGGACCACTGGTCTCAGTGGCTGTGTTCCCATCAGCCCTGGGCTATCTCAGAAGAGCTAAGATACAAGCAAGTTTCATTCCTTGTTGAGGAAAATATTCATGCTTGTAGCCAGCATGGTTTCTTCTAGTGCCATTTACAAACATTGCGGTTAGGATCTGTTCATAGAAAAATTAATTGTTGGTTTTGAGTGTTATCGGAGAAAAAGTCCAATCAGTTTCTCAGTGTACAATTCTGGGAAAAATCTCATCATTCTATTTTAAATAGTCTCCAGGAAACAGCTCGTTAAAAGCATGCCCTTTTCAGGGGTGTCTTATACCTGGTAAAATTCCTTCCCTTCTATCCCCAAGACAACACTGGTACTATGGAAAGGCAGAATAAAACATGTCTACATATATGTGTTTGGGGACAGCTAAAGGTGTCCACCTGTAAAACATCTCTCTCCCCATTGACACTGCTGAACTGTCTTCATAAGTTTCCTCGTGACTTAGACCTCACATTCTCTAACCAAAGCAGATGCACAGAAGGAGAATGCAGACAAAAATATGCATTTCTATCACTGTGAAGCCTGTAGCATCATGCTTAGTGAAGAGCCAAGGGGTTCCTGGTGTGCTAACTAATCTGGTAGGGGATTATTCTTCGCTTGCCGATGAGAATCCCTACGCTTCAGTTGGTAGCAAGATCTGCGGTTCAGAGGCCTCACTGTGAGACCATGCCCAGCCTTCAGTGTGCTCACAGTCGCTAAGGAGAAGTGCACCTGGGAACACGCTGCTGATGGAGTATAGACAGTGATTACAGTGGCTGGAGCTCTGGCTATGACAGGGAACTAGCAAGTGCCCTGAGAGACAGGGGAGGGGAGTATAGGGTATCTGACTATCAAATGCCGGGAGCTGGTGCAGACTTCCTGGAGACTGCAGCCCTTCTTCAACAGCCATTAGTGTTATGCAGCTGGTGAAGAATCCACTGCGAAGTTCCAGAGAGCCCAATGAGAAGGCAGGGGCTATAAGCAAAGTAAGTGACAAAGGATGGAGAGAGAGAGAGAGAGAGAGAGAGAGAGAGAGAGAGAGAGAGAGAGAGAGAGAGAGATTCACTACATTAGCCACTACAAATGGTAGCAGGAGGAGCGGCTTATTTGAGAGGATTATGTAGGGGGACAAGCACCCAGAGTACTGAGTTTTTAGGGAACAGACAGGCTGTTTTCTCTATCACAGAGGGAAGACAAATAAGTGCCATAAAAGGGGAAGCTGATGTAAGTTCTGAAAGAACACTGGGGGCTCGCTGAAGTTATGATCCCCACGGTCACTGTGCACACAGGCAATGTAATCTTATCAATGGACAGCACACTCATGCCTCTTATTCTTTATATTACTGTGTGTGCCTGTGTGTAAGTGTAGGCACACATGTGCCACAGCATGCTTAGAAAGGTCGGAGTCTGTCTCTCCTGTTTCTGCCACCGCTAAGAATTTTAGGATAGCTGGCCAATAAGATTCAAGCAACTCTCCCGTCTGGTCTATGCCACCCATCTTGCTGCAGGGCTGCTGGGAATATGCAACTGCTGCATCTGGCTTTCGGCATGTGTTCTGATGATTAAACTCAGGTCATCAAGCCTGTGTAGCAAGTGCTTTTACCCACTGCGCCATCTCTCCCACCTGCCATTCCTACTTTAATAGCAACTCAGGCACACCCAATAGTAATGCATTGAAAGCAGCTTTTAATGATTGTCCTTTTTGGTTCTCACACCATCTTAAGTGATAATAATTCAATGTATCTTATAACCTTCTATATATAGAAAGATAAGACTAAAAGAAAGTGTCCCTGACTTCCTCCATGCTAGCTGCAGCCCTCACCTAGGAACAGAAGCAGCTGCTGGGGGAGTGTCCTCACAAAGCATTCAAATCCGGCTGGGAAGATTACAGGAAGGCAGCTGAAAACTGACAACTCTGAGGTCCTCCACATGTTGTGTCCCTCGGACCCAAGGTGGATGAAGCTGTAGCAATCCCGCAGGCTCATGGTGCCAAGAAAGAAGACCCCAGAAGGAGGGCACTGTTGCTGCTGCTACCTTCTAGAAAAGGAAGAGAATCAAAAGCCAACCCCTCCAAAACAAACAAACAAACAAACAAAAATCACACAACAACCAAAAATTACAAAAACAAAACCAAAACAAACAAACAAAAAACCCAAAACACCAAACAAACAAACAAAAACCAAAACAACAAACAACTCTTGTGGAACTCATCTAAGGTCCAGAGACTTCCTAGTTTATAGACTTCAGCACCAAGAACTCAAGTTACAAATTTAATAGGTCATTTTAAAACCAAAAATCAATTACAAAGCACCTAGAAAATTTCAATTGTAAGAACACATTTTCTTGGTTCTGCTGTGGCTTGGACAGTGTTATTTATTTTTTTTCTTAATGTAGGTTTTGATATTTTCCCCACCCAGAGATTGGTTTTGATGCACCCAAGTTTTAAGTTTCTCAACAAAGAAAAGAAAATCTAAAATATGAGAGAGAGAGAGAGAGAGAGAGAGAGAGAGAGAGAGAGAGAGAGAGAGAGAGAGGACTTGCCCAAGGTAACACAGCTAGAAAAGCCAGAGACAGTCATTTAGACTGGGAGGCTACAATTTTGTTTTTCATGATGCCCTGCCACTTTAGCAGTTCAGAAATAGGCATATTTGGATTTGAATTATTATAAGTAAGTTCTGCACTCATCTTTCTGTGATGATTTCTTTCTATTTCCTTTTAATTGTAGTCCATTAATAAGATTTTTTCTTTATTATAATTTATTCAGATTACATCCTAAGTGTTATGCCATGGCTTGTATGCTCCTGTTTCTACCCTCCCCGCCTCTTCTGCCCTGTTCCCCTCTCCTAGACCTCTGACAGAAGGGGACCTCCTCCCCCACCATATGACCACAGCCTATCAGATCTCATCCAGATAGCCTGCATCCCCTTCCTCTGTGTGTCTCCCTACCAAGGGAAAATTACCAAACCAGGGTGGTGGGGGGGGGGGGGGGGGGATGGGGCAGAACCATAATCATGTCAGAGGCAATCCCTGCTCCCTTCACAGCCCTGAAGAATGAACTGTCCATTGGTTATATCTGAACGAGGGGAGGGGTCTAGGTTGACTGCATGCATTATCCTTGATTGGTACAACAGTTTGTACAGGCCCTGCCAAATCATTCACATTCATTTTACATCCGGATCAGAGCCCTCTCTCTCCTCTCCTGGTCCTACTCTCTCACTTGATTCCTTCTTCTCTTGACTTCTCCTCAGAAAAGTACCTCCCCTTCCTTTTTCACAAACCCACCTCAGCCCATCAAGTCTAATCAGGACTTAATACATTGTCTTCTGAGGCCAGACAAGGCAGCACAGATAGGGGAAGGTAATCTAAGAATAGTCCATAAGTCCATGTCAGATATGACCCCTGCTCCCCTTGTTGTTAGGAGATCCACATGAAGACCACACTGTAGCATCAGTTACATATGTGTCGTGGGCTTAGGTCCAGGGCATGCCTGCTCTTTGGAGCATCAGTCTCTGTAAGCCCCTATAGACCTAGGTTAATTGACATTGTTAGTCTTCTTGAGGGATCCTTGTCCCATCTGGGACCTTCTATCCTTCCCCCAAACTCCTCCAAAAGACTCCCCTAGCTCTGCCTAATGTTTGTCTGTGGGTGGTCTCAGCATCTGTTTCTATCTGCTGCAGGGTGGAGCCTCTCAGAGGACAGTCATGCTAGGCTCCTGTCTGCAAGCATAGCAGAGTATCATTAGTAGTGTCAGGGGGTTGGCTTTCGTCTATGGGGTGAGTCTTAGGCTGGTCCAGTGATTGGTTAGCCATTCCCTCATTCTCTACTCCATGTTTATCCTTGCACGTCCTATAGGCAGAGGAAATTTGGGGTTGAAGGTTTTGTGGGTGAGTTGTTTGGTGTCTCCCTCCCTCCACAGGAAGTCCCACCTGGCTAGGAGGTAGCCCCTTCTTTCTCTATGTACCCCACAGCCAGGAGTGTTAGCTATATCCACTCCCATATCCTCCCAGGAGCCTACTCCAGCTTGCCTCAGAGATGTCTTCCCACATCAGCTTCCCCTTTCTCTCTCAGAACTCTCGCCTCCTCCACATCTGATCCTCACCCTTATTCCCCTCCCAACACTTTCCCCCACCCAGTTCCCTCTCTTCATCCACTTTAGCCATCCATCCTATTTCCCCTTTTGAGAGGGATTCAAGCATCCTCCCTAGAGTCTTCCTTGTTACTTAGCTTTTTTGGGTCTGTGAATTGTAGTGTGGTTATCCTGTATCACATGACCAATATCCACTTATAAGTGAGTACATACCATGTGTGTCTTTCTGGGTCAGGTTGATTGTTTCTAGTTCCATCGATTTGCCTGCAAATTAGATGATTTCCTTGTTTCTAATAGCTGAGTAGTATTCCATTGTGTAAATGTACCACAGTTTCTCTATCTATTCCCTGGTTGAAACATTTTGCTCTCTTGCTCTTCATCTTGCTTTTGTGAGACAGGATCTGTCTGAATCTGAAACTTGACTGGTAGCCAATAGGCCCCGGAGATCCTCCTGCCTCTACTTTTCACATAGCTATGGTTACAGGTTCACATGAAGATGGCCTGCTTTCTTACCTAGGTCATAGGACCTGAACTCAGATCTGTTTGTTTGTGCACAAATAAGCCTGCAAACTGGACAAACTCTCCAGCTCTCATTGAGCCATTAGGTATAACTGCTATTGATGTCAAAGTGTTCTTTCACCTTTGATCCTTTGAGCATGAGGAATGCCACAGTATCCAGGGAGAAGAACGTCATTACATCACCTTATCTGGGTGGCCCCTGAATACATCTCATCTCTGCTCTGCTTCCCCACTCACACTCAAACCCACACATCTAAGACAAGTAATCTCAGAAGATGTCAGTCATTGCCTGCACTAAACAGTTCAAGTCCTTATCATGATGTCTGAAATGAAAGTGCTATCCTCAGCATTTTATTTTTCATCTTCTAGCTGCTATTCTCTAAATTTCTCATAGCTTCCTTCCTGTGATCCCACCTTACCCAAGTGCAAGGCAATCTTTCTTTTGGGCATCTCCCTACAAGAAAAACCCTTGGCTGATCTGAGCCCTTCAGTGTTTGCTCCTGTACACATTAAAGGTGTTGTCCCTTTGTATTCTTGAACTTGTTTCATTTCCATTTTCAATCTCCCAGGCAATAGTTTTGAGTATTTGTAGCTATGATTGTCACATATTTTTTCTGCTTTGTGTTTCTTCAAAAATTGAGTAAGCTAAGTATAACTTATTTACAATTGCTGTGCAACTGTCATTGTCTAGGCTGTATGACTAGAGGAAAAGCCCTAATTACTCCCAACCCAAAGAAGAATCTTGTTGAGTCTTTTTCCTTCACCATTACTTTCAGGAAAGATCTAGATGAAAAGCATCATAGGAAACAGAGATAGAAAATTTAATTCTACTTTCTATTTGTTGTCACTGTTGTTGTTTGTTTTTCAATAGCTTTGTTGAGTAAAACAGAAAAAAATGAATGTTCTTCATGTTGCCTGACAACAGGCATTCTAACTCTGGCTTCCACAAAGATTAGTACTTTAAAATATTTTCTTTGAATAATTATTCACAGCTTTATGACTGAGAAGATGTGACAATCATGGGATGGATATAAACAATAAATCCTGGAGTTTACACTTCTTTCTAGTAATTTTAAATACCATGATTTGATTTATGCTCTCTACCTGACTTCCTGACTCCTTTCACCTAGTATTCTTGTCCAGGTGTAACTGAGTTGAATCACACACGTCAAGAGACAAGTGACAATGCACACCTGTAATCCCAGCACTCATGAAGTACTGATTTAAAAGGGGGTGGTATAGGATGAAAGGTAGAATCTACTAGTCTTAAATATTTTACATTGGTATGGTTTATTGTATATATCAATAGAAATTTAAGGTTATTTATTCAACTCTTGCTTTAGTATATTGTACACGTGCAATTCATTTATTGCATATTGATACAAATTTAAGATTATTTTGTTTAGCTATTGCTTCACATATTGTATATAAGTAGTTCATTTAAAACTATGATGTAAACTCATAATTATTTTTATTGTATATAGTGTATTAATGTTAGTGAAAAGGACTTTTTTTCCAAACAGAAAGGGGACATGTAGTGGAAGTTTTAGTTATGTTGTGTGGGTGTGGTTTTGTTTTGATCCCAAGTGTGGGAGGTGAAACTATCCACAATTGATAAACAGCCTTTTGAGAGGGCTCAGGGACTGCTTCATTATGGGGAGGCATGGATATTGCCAGATGAAAAACATACTGTCTCAGACTCTGAGAGGGTATAAATAAGAGACCAGAGATTGAGAGATCATTTTGCTTCACTTAGATTCACATTGCTTTGCTTCACTTCCCTTCAAGATGTTCCTAGAGGGAAATGCTCTGGAGAACATCAAAGAGGCTGCTGATGGTCCCTGGTGCTGTTTGTTTTTGCTGCTGTGTTTGCTGTTGCTTTGCTGGGTCTAAAAAGGTCTATATCCTCTGTCCCTACTAAGCTTCTTTCTCTCTACCTAGGCTCAGTGGGTTGGAAGGAGGTAGGGGCATTATGGAAGCCCAAATAAAAAGTAACGCCTACAAGGAGAGCATGAGAATCAGGAGTTCAAGGCAAGTCTCTGCTACATAGTGAGTCTGAAGCCAGCGTGGGCTACAGAAGGCCCTACTTAAAAAAACAAGACAGAAATAATAATAGTAAACAGAGGGACAGCATGTGAAGAAGCTCCTACATTTACCATTGTGCATCTGAGGAGTGTTGCCTGGTGTATATGCACAGGCTTTTGTTGTCTTTAGCACAAGCTAAGAGGAATAGGTGGTTCCTTTCAACCAGTGGCTCCAGGGAAAGAGCCATTTATCTAATCTCACACTTTGCATTATAATATTTTTTGTTAAGCATCATAGACTTGAAGTCAAATGCATGTGTGTTTCCAAGGGGTAAAATTTTATCTCAGTAATGACAGAGTGTTATCCTGGAAAGAACTTGAGATCAATAGCCAGAAAATGAGGGCCAGAGTTCCAACTCCATCACTCATAGGCCAAGTTATTTGGTGTGACACATACTGATTTAAATCTCACTTTCTTTGGGTATAAAATTACATGAATAGTCATGTTTACCTCATCGCCTATAAAGATTAAGTGAAATCTCATCTGTGAATAACAGTTTGTGATCTCTGAATTGAACAAAAGCTCATGTGTTCATTGTTTACACTATTCATCTGTCATTCCTAAACTCTCTGTGTGACTCACCATCTTCGGTTCTCCCCAGATCTTACTGATATCACAGATGGTTGCTTAGTGGAAATACCTATCTTAACAATACAATCTTCATCTCTTTGCCCCAAATCCTTCCTCATCAGCAATCCAAACATATAGCTGAATCTGGGCCTTGAAATAGTCTGGCCTCTGTGATACTAAGTACCAATAGTCTAAGATCTGATCACCATTGTCTCCTCCCCACTCCCCTTAAAATGGTTATATTCTTCCAATGCAGGTAGGATCCTTAACTTTATTGTAGCTTCGGTCTTAAGCCAGGCATCGCAGCTCATGCCTATGATCCCAATGATCAGGAAGCTGAGGCAGAAAGACTGATGAACGTTTAAGGCCAGCCTGGTCAGATAGCCAACTGCAAGCCATCCTGGGCTACAATATGCTGTGGCCACTGGTAGGATTCGCATGTCCTGGTGGGTGGCTGGCCCCTCACCCCTGTAGATATGAATGAGACGGGAGAGGAACGAGTAGGGATAGGGAAGATAGGGTCGTATTTCATTGTACACATGAAACCCTCAACAGTAGGGAAAGATCAAAAATAATAACAAATAATAACCTAAACGACAAAATTAAGATAATGACAAATAAGAACAACAGAGTCAATTAACAGCTAAGCAAATTTTAAAAAATAAAACACTGAATGTTCAAAAAAAAAAAAAGAGAGAGAGAGACTTAGTTCTTCAGTTTTTCCTTTTCCTTTCAGTCCATCGTGCATCTGAAAATTTTCGTTTCTCTGCTTTTCTGTTCATCAGGGATCCATAGTGAACCTCTCACCAGCACTTGGAAGACTAGAATTCACCCCTCTATGATTCACCCTGTCTCTTCACGGCCACCAACAGCTTCATGTGCATCTGCCTTCTCACCCATGCGTTTGGATTGGTGTGCACTGCTGGATTGGTGTGAGATATCTGGCCCCAAGCCAGTGATGTGGCCTTGTGTTCTGACAAGCCTTTATCCCTGCTCATGCTTCTCTCCTAGCCAAAACGGAGCCATCTTGGATTTCCTTATGCCTAAAAGTAACTAATGACCATACACACCTTAGGTTTATGGGATAACTTACCATCCACCTCTGACTTACCACAAACTGACAATGTATTCAAATGCACATTTGTCTCTACTGTTTCCACATCCCCTTTCATGATGCTTTTGTTAGCATTTTGTTCTGTTTTGCTTGTGTTTTTGAGGCAGGGCTTCACTATTAACCATGCTGGCCTCCAACTCAGGCTATGCCTGTTACACCCTCCTGAGAGCTGGACTTACATGCACACATTCCCAGGTGCAGCTGACTGTTTTTATTTACACAGGTGGGGTGGGCACAGAGAGGGAGAGGGAAGATTTTTTTCTTCTCCAGATTGGTGTTAACTTCTTTGTCTCTTCTACATCTGATAGTTTATTTCTGTAAAGCAATTTATACCTTCCCTGTCATCTTCTAAGCTTATAAGCTCTAAGCTTTCTTTTCTTGCACTTTCTTTTTTTTCTCTTTCTTCTTTCTCTCTTTCTTTTTTTGGAGGCAGGGTCTCACGGAGCCTGGGATTGGCTGGACCTCAGCTCAAGCTGGTTCTCATGTTCATTATTATGAGTGACATTTGTCAGACATTTTCCTCATCTCCTAAACTTCCCAGGGTTTTCTAGACAACTCACTTTTCTTATCTGTTAAAATCACATTAAGGGAAAAAATGTGTAAATGGCACTAAGTGCTTTGGTTGTAAAGCTGTCCGACTTATCTCTTTTTAAGAAAACAGTGGTTACCCCAGACATAAACAAAACCCACCAAATTGGGAGTCTTGGTTTAACTATGGCTATTATTCATCATCATAAAAAAAAATCTTGAAGTATGTAGCATTGGAGCCAAGAAGTTTTTTTTCTTTAGAACCAGAGTGTGTTGAGAGGCATTAGAGTTTACTTCATACAATCCCTTCATTGTGTGGGCCAAGAGTTAAAGTGACTTGATTAAGGCCAGTATTGATTACCAGATGCTCTGGTATTTGAGGCTTTGAGAGTAGAAAGACTGACACATGCAGTACTAGCTACGTCCCAGAGAAAGTACTAGTTAAGTCCCAGA
This sequence comes from Acomys russatus, assembly GCF_903995435.1. Taxonomy (NCBI): domain Eukaryota; kingdom Metazoa; phylum Chordata; class Mammalia; order Rodentia; family Muridae; genus Acomys; species Acomys russatus. The sequence continues at coordinate 65,356,616 of NC_067142.1, read as the reverse complement.
GAAAGCAAACTACCAACATGCAGACTTTGGTATATGAAGCTCAAATCCCTATTTGTTTGTATGAGCACAGATTAGGCTTGTTTTGTGACCAAGCATTAGGATTACAAGTATATGACAGCACATCTGTGTTCAACTAGATGTTTTATCAGACAGTCACAAACCATGCCAATACTCCAGTAAGGCACCCCAGGGCCAGATTGTAGCCTCTACAAACCACTGTTCCAGCCCACAGCCTTTAAAATGTATTCAAAGGATACAATCTAAGTCTTTCAGTACACTTACACTATCTGTCCATTTCTTCCTGAAAGAACCACAACTTAGACTCTGGGCTGTGTTCCCCTTTCTCCCTCCTGCTTTCTGATCCCTTAGGTTGTCCCCTACATGGTCCCTACAAGGCTGTGCCTTGCATTTCTAGCAAACTGGGAAGATAAAGTTTCATCACGACAAGCACTTCCATGTCTGCTCTGACCATGCTTGGCCACAGACAGTAGTAAAAGATACATGACTGGTACCTGACTTTCAGACAGGAAACCCTTTCTCCTTTTACCATGCTCACACAGCACCGACCTTTAGTCCTAAGAGCTGAAGTCCAAGGATGTGTCTCTGAAGAGGACCAAGTGGGATTATAAAGACAAACTGCTGCTGGGGGAAAAATATAGATACAACACAAGCGTATAAATGTATAGTGATATGTGATTTTGTTACTATTCCTGAAAGTATCTAAAGGAATATGCATAGTATTTGTGGGTGCTGTGCTTATGGCTACATGTGGGATGAGGTTAACATGGAATTGAGCTGGAGCCCGAGAAGGGAACGTGGGTCTGCTCATCTGGATTTTGCGCTTGCCTAATGGACATCTGTGGAAGCATGGCCTAAGCAGGGTAACATAATAGAAAGTCAGTGGAATGGCTGAGCCTGGTGTGTTGGCTCCGATTCCTTAACAATTCTACTTTGTTAGGAATTTACTAAAGGCATGTACCTCCCTTACAACCGGACTACCCTAAATAGGAGGGAAAGGAGATTAAGGGGAACAAGAATGAAACCTTCTGGGTATCAGTTCCGCAGGGCAATTCCCCTGGTGTAATTTCTCAGGAGTCTAGCAGATCTTCTGTCCAACAGAAGAAGCCACACCGTCCCTGGACTGAGCCTGGATATCTCCACTGAGATCACTGCTGCCAGTTTTGACTCTCTCTCTCTCTCTCTCTCTCTCTCTCTCTCTCTCTCTCTCTGATTCCCTCCTCCCATCGATGTTTTTTTTTTTTTGCAATACAAAACCCCAGCCTGTCTCTGGCCCCATTCTTTTGTCTTGGGCTGATACTTCCTCCTCTCAGTCTATCCTTAGATGCTTATCAGTTTGTAGAGACAAAGTCTCAGTGAGGTCCAGCATCCCAAGACTGCTTTCACCTTGGCCCAGACTAAGGCAGGATTATACTCTCTTCACACTGGTGTGTGATGACCTCAGAACTAGGGATGTTGAGGCAGGGAGATCTTGAGTGAGAAGCCATCCTTGGCTAGGATAGTAAGACTTGGTAAAAAGAAAAAGAAAATCAGAGGATCTAATCTTGGTCTCCAGATATTTTCAGTCTTGGTGATGCATAAGTACCTTTGCAACAAAGAGAAGCATGGGGCAGAAAAAAGGCCTCTTCCTGGGATAATCTGAGGATTGGCATCCAAATGATGCAGTCACATATTGTAAACAGATATAATGATCAACATTTGGCAGGGTCAGGGCTGCGTGGACCTGAGAAGGCACTCTGCTTGCCTATGTGTGCATAGGAACAGGAAGAGACAAATAGCCACCTACGTGTGTGTATGCCTGTGGTGAAGGCAACCTTAAAGAAAGCGTTTATACTCCTATCTCTAAGGAAGTTAAGACATGGCTATCTAGTTGCTACGCAGACCCAAGGAACTACTAAGCTGTTCTAAATGACCTGTCATCAATTAGACATTGGGCTCTAAACAGCTGTGTTTGCGAGAACGCTGAGTTCATGGCATGAATTTAGTGTGATTGGGAGCAGCTGGCAACGTGGTTCAGTGATGGCAAGAACGCCCAACTCTCTCGTCGGTCTAAAGAAGTTAGAGCAAGCTCACAAAAGGTCCACGGCACTGATCCTACAGAAGTCCAGTTAAGACAGTGAAGAGGAGTTCCCTGACTGGAGTGAGATGAAAGAAGGAGGCAGGGAGTCGTGCCTGAGCTCTCCTTAGTCAGTTTGGGACGTTAGGACAGGGAAATGTAGATCATTTGTGTTAAGATCATGTCATTTGCCAGAGGACCTGAGATGTTAAAATCTGCTACATGTTAATTTTCTTTTCTTTTTCTTTTTTTGGTCACAGCAGTACCATCTAACTACTACGTTATTACTAAATCCATTCAATATCTGGAGAAGAGAAAACTAAAGATTTCAAAGGCCCACAATCCCAATCATTACAAATAAAACAGAAAATAGCCTGATAGTTTTCTAATATACCCTAATCTCTGTTTATTTTTGTTTTAAGAATAATTTTAAAGTAATTTAATCATTTTTCTACATGTGTATGAAGCTGATTTGTCTCTCTCCTTTCCTGGAATTGTTTTGGTCCCTTAATGAATGGAATTAATACAAATTTATATATTGATAGTACATGAAATATCTCATATTGTCTGGACATGATTTTATACACCTTAAGTCTCAGCACTCAGGAGACAGAGACAGGCAGATCCCTGATGAGTACAAGACCAGCCTGATCTACAAGGATTGTGTGACCCCACAGTCACTCTGTGCACGTTTCAGAAAGCATATACCTGTTACGGAAGAGGCTATTGGGGAAAATGAACAGAACCGCTGGTGGGTGAGCTATCCTGGAAAAATGGTTTTAAATCTTCAGTTTCATTTGTTAATGAAATTCACACATGCTATTTAGATCTCTCCTCCAGGGACGGCAGAAAATTCTAAAGGCCTCTAGGGAATGAAGCATTTAGATTTCCCATCAACTTGTTTCTCTGCAAGCAGAGTTAATCAAGTCAGATGATGAGAAAGGAAAAGAACTGCCTTTATCCAAATATACAAAGCCAGCCTTCCCTGGAGAGTTTGGTCTCTCCCAGGCCTTGGGAATTGCTAACACTTTTTAAAAAAATACATAGTTTAAGATTTCATCTTAATAGTATATATGCTTTATCCATTGCAAATGTATGTGAGTGAGTTATAGTTTTGTGATTATCAGCGATTTCAGAACTGCTCAAATTTTTCTCTGTCCCATCTGTAACCCACACACTCAGCTACGAGCAGGGCCGTTCCCACAGGCTCCATGCAGCTAACTGCTGCTTTGGGCTTCCATGAGGTTGCTTCTCTAGTCAGTTTAAGAAAGTGGAACCATGGAATGCGAAGCCTTTTGCATCCGGCATATTCCAGCTGTTCTAAACCTAAACCATTGTTGTGGGCCGCATAGTCTCTCTCCTAAACTCATGTGCTGACATCCCAAACCCCAGCGCAATGATTTTGGGAGACAGACCTTCAGAGAAGCAATTACCTTTGAGTAATACTTGCGGGCAGAGTCTCCATGGTAGGATTATTATTTTTTATAAGAGAAAGAGATAAAAATGTATCCTTCATGCTATGCTAGGATTTGAGAAAATGGTTTCTCTACAAACCAAGCGAAAAGTCTTCATTAGACATGGAATCTACTATGCTGTCTTCTTGGACTATGGGAAAGAAATGTCAATCATTTGAACCACCCAGTCTGACATCGTGTTATAAGCTTGAGTTGACAGATACCCATGTTGTGGCAGCTACAGCATCTTTCCTTTCTCCTACTGAGTGCTATTCTTTGTGTGTAGCTGCTGATCTCTAAACCAGCTGATGCACAGTTAGACTGTGTCTACTTTGAGCCCGTTAGGAACTGTGATGCTATACAATTCTGTGCTTGCCTATTCTTTCATCTGTCTTATTTAGCTTTCTAAGGCTGTTGCTGCTAGGTCAGATGGTGGAATTAAATTATTTTAGGAAGCTTCCTGTTTTCCAAAGTGGTCCCAGCACTTTACATTTCTCCCAGCTGTACATCTGGGTTCCCTGTGTGCCAATTTCTCACCTTCATTCTTGCCTTTTTGATTACAGCCATCTGTGTAGCCACATCCTATTATATTTCCCCAGTGACTAATAACATGAAGACATCATCTAATGTCATCTTCAGGGAGATGTGTTCCTGGTGTCTTGTACATCTGAAACTTTAACAGCTTACCTTCTTGGGGTCGAGCTATAAGACTACATGTGCTGAATAGGAGTCACTTTAAAAAAACATAACTGGAAAGTGTTTCTAACCTGGAGATTTTCATTTTTAGTTTTCTTCAGTATTTTTGTTGTTGTTGCATGTTGAGATTCATAGTGCCATTTGGAGCACACTTCTTATTTATTACAAATGTTCAATATTCTGGAGAATTTCACACATGTGTACAATGCAATGTGATCTTATCTTCCCCCAACTTCTGTCCTTCAACAGTCTTCATAATCCTCCACACTTTCCTCTCCCAACTTCATGTCTTCCTCTTTTGTGCATAGATGTGGGGACATCCATGGAGCGTGTGGATTCTACCAGTGGCCCCATCCTCACAACTATCCTCACACTGCCAATAGCTCCCCAGAATGAGGTAGTGGTTGGAGATCACCTACCCCAATCTATGCAAGTATTGGGGCTGGACTACCCTAGTGCAAGTAGCCAGAGCTGCTGTGCATTCATGAGTGCAGTGTCATGTCATGTCCAGAGGATGCGTTTCACAGCTCCCCTCCATGTCTGCTGGCTCTTATATTATCTCTCCCTCCTCTTCTGTGATAGTCTCTGATCATTGGTTGGGTAAGTGGTATAGGTTAATGAACATATGCCAATTAGGGCTGAGCACTCAGTCTTTTACTCTCAACATTTTAACCAATTGTGTGTCTGTACTAACTGCTGCCCACTGCAGAAAGAAGCATCTCCAATCAATGTGTCAAGAGCATCCCAGGTCTATGGGTATAAGCATAAATGACCATTGAGCATAATAGCAATAGCCTATAGTACCCTGGAACCTACCCCCCACCCCAACCATAGTGTTTTGATTAGGATTGAACAGTACCAGGCATGAAAGCCTCCCCCCATGGAGAAAATCTCAAATATAATCAGAAAGCAGTCAGTTGCTCCATAGAATATTCAAGCCTGTCTTCTTAGTGCTTTTTGGTCATTGCTATACAGCTTAGCGTTAAGCCAAAGATGAACTCAGATGCCTAAAGCCAATCAAATTTCCCAAATTTTTATTGTAATGGGCTAATGTATTGGTTGATGAAGATGATAATAAATATTTAGTTTTTTCCATAACTCTTAGCACAGTGTCCCCACACCCTTCGATTGCCTTCAGTATAGAATATGCCTTTGCCATCCATAAAGAACCCATCTTTGGCATCACAGCTGAGCTTCCACCAATGAGGTGATAGGTAGCTCCTAGAAAACCTTAAGGCAAGGGTGGTTACCCAAAGCGACAAGTACTTTGAAGACTGGAACTCTCAGCCTCATTTATCCATTCCTGAGAAATGAAGTGGGGGGCAGAAGACCTGAGCTTAGGTTTATAAAACTTGTTGAATAATGCAATTCAGAGATCTGGCTTGGTGAATGCACTCACATATTAGGAGGGGGCACACCCCAACTTCCTGGAAACAGAAGCTTTTGTGTTCAGATTCCTTTATAACAAACTGGTAAGGTAAATCTAGTTCTGTAGGCCATCCTAGTACTGCAGACAGAGTCTTGGGAACTCTTAGTTTACAGCTGGTTGTTCAGAAGCACTGGTGGCCTGGAATGTAGGGATAGTCTGCGTGTCTGGGCCCTTTAACTTGGAAGGATTAATGCTCAGGTTTTCTAGATATTGGCAGAATTGAGCTGAGTTGTTGTACATCTAGTTTTTCAGAGAGCTGGTTCCTGTCCGAAATCACACCTCAGAGCTGGGAAATGCACTCTACATACGAGGTGTTTGCAGGTCTTGCCTCACTTTGACTGCCTGGCAAGCCACATTCTTCTGTGTGTCGGCACTAGGCCTGTCTGCTGACGATGTGTTATTGGCTTGGGCCTATCTCATTCTTTGCTACTCATGGGCTCTCCAATCAGTCCAGGATATGGGCAATTTTATCAATGGCTCATGCTCCGGATTTCACCATTAAGTCTGACTGTCCTCCACTTTGTCTTTACTTTTTTTCTTCAAGCTTAGTCACTTCCCCATTGTTATTTTGTATTTATTATGAAGTTATTATTGAGGTATTTACACATATATTCACATTTCTATACACACAAATACATATATGTATATATTCATATTCATTATTTATGGAGACTAATTCACCTACTCTATTTTATTTTCCTCCTTTCTCCTTAGTCATTGCTCATATTGATTGTCATTAATGTAATCTTCAAAATATTCCCACCAATTACCTTTCCTTTTATTCTTCTTATTTTGCTAGATAATATCATACCAAGCATACTTTTCATACCAATAATCATATATTTTAGTGACTCAGATACATTGCAGGGATTTATTTTTAACTTTTTGAAGAATAAGGTCTTATTTTTCACCATTTTTTTTTTCTTTCCCTGGATCTCTGCAAGCCCAGTTTTGTTGTCTTCAGTTTCTGTTTATTTTTAGCTCACGTCTGCAGCACCACATTCAAAGTGATTCTGCTTCCTTGAGGACAGAGTACCCATTATTCCTCTTATTTTTATTTCTATAGTAATTACACACATTCTCTGTACTATTTATAACTTTTTGAGGAGGAAATAAATTACTTGTGGAAGCCAGGTGTGAGGAATGTGACCCACATGAGGAAGAAGAAGGAACAAATGGAGGCATTATCTCAGGTAAATGGAGCTATGGTCTCAGAGTTCTTTTTCACAAAATCTGTAGTTTCTCTGTTCTTATATCATTTTTGTTTCTTTTCTCTAGGATAAGAGGAAATTTAATATGATTCATACTGAAACAGTGACTGTCACAGGCTCCCCACTGCCTTGCCTTCAGGCAGTTCCTTCATGTAGAAGGCTGGACCAAAAGAAAATGTGCAATCAGTCTCTGCTTTCATGCCTGTTTTCAACCTATGCCTTATTTGGGACTTGGTCCTGGTAGAAACACTCCCCAGCCCTGCCCTGTTCCTCTTCCATCTACCTTACACTTCCTGGCCCCTTGTCAGCCTTCTTGGGTCATGGAGTTAAGGAATCCCAGCATGGTCCAGGACCATGCTTTGTACTTTGTAAATAAATTTATACACTGGGAAGTGTCAAACAAAATGGTTATTATACATCTGGTCTTAGGAATGGACTTGTTTGTTCCAGGTCCCTGGATTACATGTTACAGCCCAGGGCTACAATCATGAGGCCTCTGAGAAACTCCTCTAAGTCCCTTGGAGCAAAGATCCCCACACGTCTTCCTTCCTCATGCCTTTTGGGTGAGAGAGACATTGTGTGTTCCATTCCGCATGACTCCTCTCATAGCTTTCTAATTAGCTGAACCTTCCTTCTCTCTATTTGCATCTCTGGGTAACTGTCCTGGTGGTGTCTGTGGACGGCCATTCTGTGCATACTGTTTGTGCTTTCACTTAACTTCTCCAAACGTTACAGAATTGAGTGGATTATTTTTGTGTGGCTTCCTTGTAATTCAGTTGACTAAAAGTAGGATTTTTCTTCTGATTTTCTGATTGTTGCTATCAGTGTGTTTCCTGAGGGGAATACTTTAGTGTGTCACTGTAACTTGAATTCCTCAAATTGACCTTCCATGTTTTCTGATCACTCTCATAAGTGAATATTATTTATTTAGTATAAATCTAGAAAACATATTAAGGTTTTCTGTAGAAATCAGATCAGTTTGAAGGCAAACAGTGTCTCTAAGGCCTTCCTGTAGCTCATTTTCTTCCCTAGTAACAGATACTACACAGAACCCACAAATTTAGATCTAAGACAGGACTGGCCCTGGGCTCAGAGGTTATTGTCAAGAGTTCTCCTGTTAATGTATGTATGTATGTATGTATGTATGTATGTATGTATGTATGTTTTGGTTTTTCAAGACAAGGTTTCTCTGTGTAGCCCTGGCTGTCCTGGACTCTTTTTGTAGACCAGATTGGCCTTGAACTCACAGAGACCCACCTGCTTTTGCTTCCTCCTGAGTGCTTGGATTAAAGGTGTGCACCACCAAGCCTGACTTCTGTGTTTTTAAACAAACTGGTATTTTTAGTACTATGGAGAGAGAAGAGACGCTCAGGTTAGCTCATCTTTTTTCAATAGGGTAGAAAGAACTCTGGTGTAACTTATTTGTCCTTCCCTTGTCCATGCTACATGCAACACCAAGGTTCTGGTTCTGGGAAAGAAGACAACATTACTCTATTGGCAACTCCCAGCAGCGCTTTTAAACAGATGCCGAGACTCACAGCCAAACAGTAGGCTGTGTCTTGTAGAAAGTGGGGGGAAGGAGGAAAGGACCTAGAGGTGCCAGGAGCTCCATAAGAAGACCAGCAGAGCCAACTAGCCAGGGCCCAACCAAGGACCATTCATGGACTAGACCTAGGCCCCCTACAAAGATGTAGCCAATGAGCAGCTCAGGCTTCATGTGGGTCCTCTACAAAGGGGAACAGGAGCCGTCTCTAATATGGACTCTGATGCCACCTTTTTGATCACTTCCCCCTGGCAGGACTGCCTCGCCAGGCCACCGTGGAAGAGGACATGCTCAGTCCTGATGTGACTTGATGAGTTGGGGTGGATGGGAAGCGGGGCTCCCCTTATCTAAGGACTAGGAGAGGGGAGAGGGGGAAGATGGAGGAAGGTGTTATAACACAAGATTTGCCACACAAATCACTCAAGCACCAATCTCAGTGCCATATTGATGGTTTATTAGATTGCCACACCTAAGACGGGTCATGGCCAGGGACACAGTGGACTCGGGAGCCTAACTGTGATGTTGGTCTGCTTCTAAGGCAGGCTGCGGTAAAAAAAGAAAAGAAAAGAAAAGAAAAACCATAACTAGGTAATAACAAGGTAACCAGGTGGGAAGCAAGGGGGAGGGCAGCACTACATCATTAGTTAAACACAAGAAGAATCAATTTTCTCCTGAGCACAGCGTTCAGGTGGCGAGATAAAACATTTTAAGCTGAGTGGCTGGGATTTATGTTAGGAGAGCTCTTGGGGGCTTTCCAGCTCTCTGGGAGTAAGGAACAAAGCAGGATGTTGCAGTATTAACTCCAATAGAACATACATTTATCCTTAACCCAAGAAAAATATGCATTTATCATCTATTGCTTTATTCTAAGCAGCAAGCATTGAACCTTCCTGGTTTCAGGAACATGGAGCCTGAGAACTTGAAGTTAATTTCACCTTATAATCAAAATGGAGGCTTGGAGGCCAAATGGCTTTTGAAAGGACACAGTGGGTATTAACAGAGAAGCCACAGTTATGCTAGGAACTAAAATAGGTCCCAATGGAGGGGCTATAGAGTTTAAGTGGGTTAAGCAGGTTATAACAGAAGAGTGGGACAGGGAGGAGAGGAGGGGTGGAGCTATGACTAGGGTGTAAAGTGAATTTAAAAGTAAATTAAATTTTTAAAAAACTGAAGAGAAAAATAGTGGAGCCATGCTGGAGGAAGTGGGTCATCGGAGGTGTGTGTATAGGTTTCATTGCCTGCTTCCACTTGCTTGCTGGTCTCTGTTGCCTGTTTCTCCAAGATGAGAGAAGGCAGGTAGACCTTGCTGTACATTCCTGCTACTATGAGGCCACCTGTCACCACGTCTTCCTCAGCTCCCCAAGTCCTGCCACTATGGAGCTGCGTGTCACCATGTCTTCCTTTTCAAAATTAAGCTGTATAACCTCAGACTATAAGCCTCTCTCCCCCCAAAAAAATTTACTCTGTCTACTAAAGTTGTTTCTTGCCAGGTAGTTGGTTATCAGAAGGAGAAAAGCGAGTCATACTTCCCCCCATCCCTGATAAGTCTATGTACTCTTAAATCTGCTCTGGACTGGCACTCAGATACCAATATCTTCCAGGGTGACTTCTGCTCAAGACACTGAAGTGTAACTTACCTGGACTGGTTTGCTCACTTTTCTTGCACATTGGAACCAGAATATCAAGTAAATTCACACAATATTTTCAGATTCAAACAATCAATCTTTTGAGTGTCCCATGTCACTGTTACTATAGGCTAAAGTGCAAGTGCCTGCTAACATGCCTACAGGGTCTTGCCCCTATGTAGCACAATCCTTGCCACTTCTTGCCTCTATACACTCTTGTTGTTTGTTCCCATACACAAAGTACCCCGCACCTTTGTCCCATCAGTTATCTTTTTTGGAATGTTCTTCATACATTTCTTAGTGTGGCCAATTCTTATAGCATCTTCCCCTATAAAGAGCCCTATCTAGAAAGCTCTTTAGAGTCTCTAAATAAGAGAGTTTATAGTTCTCAGTACTTAGAATAATGTACTCCAATTTTATTTTACTTATTTTTTTTTTTTACATTGTCTTTTTGTGACTACAAGTTTATGGAACACATGGAATATAAGACTCTAACTAGGTGGTAAAATACTATACTTGATCTTAGCCAAAAGGCCGAGAAGCAATTAGGTGGTAAAATAAAAAGTAGGATTTGCCTCATGCTACCTTTGCTCCTAAGCTTCTATGTCCCTTAAACAGCTCCTGCTTAGTATAACGTCTGTGTGGCTGTGAGGTCAGTTGCAATCTTGACAGTGTCAAGAAGTCTGTGCAGAGCCAAGCTTCAGTCAGTCCGAGGAACACTGCTAAGTCATTTTATCCAGAAATCCCATCTTGGAAATCTGACAAGATTTCCATCTTTCACCATCCCCAGAGTACCATCTGATTACCCTGGACTGTTTGATGAGATTCCATTTAGTTTGGTCTACTCAGCATCTCTCATACCCCTTGAATTTGCATCCCCTCTCCTACGCTACACCTTACTATAGATCCCTATAGACCTCCTCCATACTCAGGCTTAGGCCCACTCTCCTCAACTACAAGGACCCACTGACTGCACTAGTCCCTATATCTCTCATCACGGCCTTAGGTAACATCTCCCTTTAACAAACATCATAGCTTTCTTTTTCTTTTAACAACTGTGACTCCAAGTAATAAGACCTTTAAGAGGCTAATCTTTCTGAAAATGATTTTTCAAAGTGTAAGGTCCCAAGGTTGGGCTAGTTGATCTCTTAGGCTTCTTCCTGACATAAAATTCTGATCATGTAATTCCATTATCTTCTGGCTTAGTGTACAACTCTAAGGTGTCTAACAGAAACATTGTATATTGCTTGCCAGGAGCTGCATAAAATGTATTGTTTATGAAGCCAGGCATCCCAATGCATTTATGGAGACGTTTCTTTAGAATGATTGAATTATGCCTTTCTTTGTTGCCATCAGAAGTTTACTTATTCTCCTCCAACACATCTTATATTACTATTATATTCTTTCATGTGACAATCACTCTGAGAAACCTGTTGTTCATGTGCACACAAAGGAACTTTTCCTCAATGTCATGCTTTAGGGCTCCATAATTAGAGAGACCAAGATAGAATTTCAAGTGCCGCAAAAGCTGTTTTACCTGATTTCCCTCTCATATGTTCAGAGAGCAGAGGTTAGTTCTGATTCTCCGAGCCACCAGCCACTCTAAGACACTTACTTATAACCACGGATGGTCCTAAAAATGGCTATAATACTAAGAAATGTAGCTTAAGTGAAATTATTTGAATGTAGGGCTAGGGAGAAGACAGTATTCACAGGAGCTTGATGAAGTAACAGAAGAGAGCGGAGTCATTTGCTGTGCTTGCACGTAGTGGACTTTCTTATTTAGCCATCAGGGTCTATGCCGTTGAGCTCTGTGGTGCTGCACGAGATCTTGGGTGTTCCTCTGAGGAAGGGAAACCAACCCTTTATGAACGAGAGGGTAGGATCATAAAATTGTACACCAACGTATTTTTTTCTGTAATTTGTGTGAAGTCCAAAGTCAAAGACAGATATGTGCTAAGGTAGATACTTTACATATTCCTCACACCCAAACAGCAAGGAGTTTGAGACTTTGAAATATTGAGGGTTGGACTCACCTCAGAACACATCCTAAATATTCTAAATAAATGTGAATTGTCATTTAGTCCAATACAGAATAATCATCTTACTGGTAAGGCTGACACACAGATTCTTTTTTTTTTTTTTTTTTAATTTATTCTTGTTACATCTGACACACAGATTCTTAAAGGGCCAGATGAAACTGTGCTAAGGACCGGGAGGAGGCCTATCTTCGAGTTTCGTTAGCTGGGTTCTTTGGAGATACATATTGTCACCATTTACTTCTACCACTTAGTTTTACTTTGGCAGTAAAATTGGCATTTGTAACCAGGGAAGTGTGGCCAAAGGAAAGCATACACTCCCCTTTAATTTACTTTTTCCATTTAAGATTAACTCAGATAATTTGCTTTTCAAATAACACTTTAGGAAAGACATGAGAATTTTCTATGATGTTTTGATTATTAAAGTAACATAAGCAAGTAAAGTAATGGAGAGAATAAAAAAAGAAAAGAAAAAGAAAAAAGAAAAGTGGACCCCAAAAGTTGCCTACAAGCTCATTGCTGGAGGTAACCGCAGTTACCAGTTGGAGCTGTCCTGCGCATGCGCTGTCCTGCACAGCCTGTCTCTGAGGTGTTGGTAGAAGAAACTGTTTTGTGAACACTTGCTTTAGTAGCTAACTCAGAAAACAAAGCTCATGTTTACAAATGAAAACAGAAAATAGATGATTCTATTAGTGAACATGGAAAAAAATAAATAAAATAATTTTCAGGGAAAGGTGGAAAGGGGAGCTTTTAAATAGCCACAGGAATGGTAGAGAAAGCAGTGGTCTCCAACAGAGTGAAAGCCGATGCATTCCTGGGCTACACACAGGTTTGGAAGGTGGAGAAATGGACTTCCACTTTATCTAGGGACCCTACTATCTGAAGCTTTTGCTGACTGATCCATTTACATATGTGTCCATAAGGAGTGGCAGATATAATGTGTGCATACACTGTCTCATCAACGCCCCAGTTTAACAGACTGACTCACAAAGTAACAGCTGTGATTTGTAAGAATGATTGCTGCCTGTGAGCCCTTGCTTTAAGAAAAATTACCCGGTCCTATTTGTTTAACTCTTAAAATATTCTTACAAGTCAGAACTTCCTCGTTTTATTGCGTGGCAGATGTTCACTAGGCCACCTGTCTCTAGAGGGTCTAATGCTGACCATTACATGAGCTCTCCAAGTGGCTAGGTGCAAGTTGTCTCTCCTTGTCTCTTTTGATGGAGATTATACAGTGCTCTACTCTGTCTCTACATCTAGTGACAAAAAAAATCCTTTGCTGATATTAACTGCTATTAGTCCCACCAGGTGAGAATAAGACCAGGACCATAATAAGACCAGCCCATAACTTGAACCAAACATGAAGCAAGCCCTATTAAATACTGGCCAGGACAATGCACAGGTCCATGCCCAGGATTCCCAGAGAATGACTGTAAATTACATTAGTCGCATGCATACAAAAGCAAATCCACAATCTTATGTATTTCCTCCTTTTGTCTAATTAGGTGCAACCATATATCCTGCAGTACTTCCTGCCTATATACCTCCTTACGTGTGATCAAGCACATCCTGTGCACTTGGGGCAACCAATCTTGTTTATAGAAGTGGAAACACGTGGTTAGTTATCTTACCTGAACAGCCCCAAGCATTCCAGGAAGTTATCTATCCTTGGGCAAGTGGAGCTTTCAGGTTAAAGGCGTTTTTGTTTTACAGATCTCATAAGCCCAGTAATTTAAAACTCAAAGCATAACATTAGTCCTCACACTGCCTCGTTATTTTTAAGAATTTCGTTATACAGTGATTTACTCTGACTCTATATCCAGAGACAAGAATCCTTGGCTGGCACTGAGTGCCTCATTATATTTCTCTCCCCCTCCCCCCCCCCCGTGTGTGTGTGTCTGTGTGAGTGCATGTGTGTGTGAGTGTGTGTATGTCTGAGTGTGTGTGTGTATCTGTGCATGCATGTGTGTATGTGTGTGAGGTATGTATGAATGTATATATGTAAGTGTGTGTGAGTGTGTATGTGAGTGTGTGTGCATGCGTGAGTGTGCTTTTTTGGAGGTCAGAGGACAACATTTGGGAGTGTTCCACCCTGGTTCCTTTTTTTCTTTTGAACTGCCTGCTTACCTTGGAGCTGAGCATGTTGGTCACTGAAGTATTTTTACCTACTTTTCTATATTTCTCTAAAACAAAACAAAACAAAACAAAACAAAACTTTGCGAAGATGAATAATTGTCCTCTCAAAAGGGTCAACTGCCAGGATTGAACAGCATGCATTTCTGATAAGCCATCTTGCTGGCCCTTTTAGGGGACAGTTATTCATAGCTATGTTTTTTGTTTTAAAGAAAGATAAAAATGTTCAGGTAAAATAGCTAAGTGATGCCATAGCCTACTACAAAGGTAAACAGATGTCTCAACATAAAAAAGCCAAAATTAACAAACTTCTTATTGTTTTGCATGGTTCATAAACCCTAATGAAGAGTGAGTTATTTTGAAAAATTTCAGACATAGAGGTGTATCTCTGAAAAGTAGCCCCTTTGTAAGAGAAATGTGTGTTCACTAGCCTAGTTTGGGCTTTGTCATATCCTTTTGTACAAAAAGAAATTAGGTGGCTCAGTTACTTTAGCTCTGTTCCTGAGACACTCTGTGGACACTGGGATGAATCTTTTCCAACAGCATTACCAATTCCGGCTTTGCTTGGAGATTTGATCTGTTTATCTTGAAAAGAAATACATCCATGTTTCCATGTTTCCACTACTATTAACCATGACAGGTTTCTAGTTTTAATTTCTTTTGTAATTGTTTTGACAATTTTTTCATGAGCATTATTATTCTGGGCAGAGGACAAGGACTGGAGAGGAAATAGGACTGAGTATAAAACATATTGCTTAAGCTATTCTGGTTGAAAAAATTTTTACAGACACCTAGAAGCTATTTCGATTGAAAACAAGTTTTGAAAGCACTGATGAGGGGGTGGAAATGTTATTAAGAGCCAAAGGTGGTAGATGACTACAATATAACAGTGTTCTCCAGACACATCAGGGAACAAAGTCACTCAAGAGAACAAGCCCACTCAAGAGAATCAGTTTTCTTTAAGAATGTGGTCCCTGGTAACTCAGTGTCACTCCATTAGAAGTTCACACACCCAAAAGAATATGGACAGCACAGATTGTCCTTGATGGAAGACACAAAATTGGGTGGGTTATAGAAGCAAGGTTGGATATGGAGGGAGTTCAAGGAGGGGAGCAAATATGGCCAACATACATTGTACAAAGAACTAATTTTAAGAAAGGGGGTACTGACTCCTCACCTGGACCCGCCCACGAGGTAACTGAAATCAGCGTAAGAGCTTGACGTCCTCTCTGCCTTAAGATGGTGTCTCTGCTTTATTTACCCTGAAGGTACAGAGACTAAGTCATTGCCCTTCATCTTTCCTCTTGAGTCATCTTGAATCTCCAGGAAAAAAAACAAACAAACAGGGGTCATTATCTTGAAGGCAAGTGTACATGCTGGAGCAGAACTGATCTTGTGGGAGTCAGATTGGCATCTCCATTACAGAAAGACTTCTTCAGACAGACCACCTCCCAGAAACAGCATTGGACAGTGATCAAGCCAACCAAACCTTGACCAGTACTGCTCAGTTATGCAAATGTATTGACCTCTGCCCCACGTCTTCCTCTGCTTAAAGCCCCAATATGCATTCTTCCCAATATGACCATCTTAAGAGTCCCCTTTATCTGCTTTTCACCATTACTTGATGAACTTCGTGCTATGGCCAAGCCTTGCCTATTGGGATTGCTTTTGCCCGAAGGTTCTAGTGTCTACCACTTTCTCTGGAGTGGGAGAGTGATAGGACATATTTGAACATAGCTACAAAGATACCTAATCATACAATATGATTAAATTCCAAATTACTACTATGCCTGCTTAGGTTGGTAATTACTTGCCTGGCTGCTTATGTGAAAAAAAAAAATCCATCATAGAGACACACAGTTGAGAAGACATTTTCCCTGAAATTCAAGAATTACTAAGCCAATAAGTAGTGTTTTCTCTTTTGCTTCTTGTGCTAAGTACCAATAAGGTGCAAAACCAAACTATATGGTATGGACTTTTGAAGCAACCATCTCAGTAGAAAGTTCAGTTGTACAACCTCAGAGCCATCAGTTAGACCACTACAAGGGAAGGGTGAACTCCTATTGAGCACCAACCTGGTATCTAAAATGTCAGCCTTCTTTCCTTAATAGCAAGACTATGGAGAAGCCAGATGAGAAACAGCCATCCTACCTGTTCCACATCTTGGAACATGTTTTGTAAACTTAGAGGGGTTCTGCAATACCTCAGAGGAGGTGCTGGTGATCTCAGAAAGGTCTTAGACAGTGAGTGGATGAGATCTCTAGTGGGACTTACTGGCGACACCTCACTTCTGCACTTTCAGGTTAAGCGTGCTATCGTCGGGCTTCTTTAGCTTCTGCATATCCCAGTTGCCTCATCAGTAAAATAAAGACAACATCTGAAGGGGACTGTTACCTATTACCGCCATGAAGAACAGAAGGGCATATGTGACAGTGTGCTGTGAAGCTGGAAGCACATCACTGCATGTGAGGCTTCCCCTGTGTTGGCAGGGACCTGAAAACAAACACTAGGCAGTTCTCACAGAGGAAAGCTATTAAAGGAATGAAATGTTCTAAGAAATAAAAATTCTTGTTCTTTGCTCTCTAGTGGTGAGTACTATGGATCCTGAATAAAAATTGCATTTTGATTAAGCAGAAGTAACTCTTTCTTACAGGGAAGATAGGAAAATACAGTTCCTTCCCATTGGTGTTATATTCAGTGTTTTAAGCAAACAATTACTATTACTATTTTCAGAAATGGTAGAAATTGACCTTTATAAAAATGACTCATTTTTTTAAACCACATATTACTTTAGATTATTAGGTTCTCCTTCCAACTTTGTAGCTTTCAGTGCTGGCTTCATCTTCCATTATCTTGTTTCATAAGGAAACTACTGAAATTCTTTTTCTACAAGGGCAGAAAGGTACACAGAAGGGAGAGGGTCATTGACTGGCCACTGCCTCCCACAGTGTGACTCAGGTTTTCTGTCCCATGGTGGTCTAAAGCTTGAAGGCACATTGGAGGGCATGCCCTTGTCATTCTCATCTGGATAAGACAAAGTCCATTTGCAGTAGAGGCCACCCACCAATTAGGCCCAAGTTCTGATGCATCCATCAGATGGAGCCTGAGATGTTTCTGTCTCAAATATACCTAATTGATCAGAGCTCCAGGCTCTGTGAGTTTGCAGCCTTTCAGCTGTTTCATTGTACTTCCATTCAAAATGTCTCTCAGTGTGCAAGCCCCAGACTGGTCTTAGAGTGCAATCCTTAAAGCAAATCACTGCATCAAAATGGTGAGTTGGGCTGGAGAGATGGCTCAGAGGTTAAGAGCACTGAATGATCTTCTAGAGGTCCTGAGTTCAATTCCCAGGAACCACATGGTGCCTCACAACCATATATAATGTGATCTCATGCCCTCTTCTTGCCTGCAGGTGTATATGCAGGCAAAGCACTGTATACATAATAATAAACGAATCTAAAAAAAAAAATGGTGAGTGTGTGCTTGCACAGTCCATTTCTCCTCCGAGTTACAGTCTTACTCTTCAGCAGCTATTTTAAGGCTGAAGATGCTCTACCTATTGCCAAGTGACAGCTGTGATAGGCCTCCACAGGATTCCTGAGTCTCAAGGAGATGCATAGCGATAGAGGAGAAGGTCATCTTTATCTAACTGGTAATCAATGTAGGAGCCGTACAGACACAAATCCAGAATTAAGAAAACAGAAAGAAGCAGTGTAAAAGTGGTGCTCAAATAAATGGCTGAGGATCTCCTGGGACGGATAGAACCACACATTTGCTTCCTAGAAGTGAGAACTCTACTGGGCCACAGATGTGCTCCAAAGACATCTACTGACCCTGAGCCCACCATGTGAGGGTAAAACAAGGGCACAGCTCAAGTTGCTCTGCATTGTAATAAGCAAACTGCAAGCCTGGTGGGAAAGGCGAGGCAAAGGGTGCTTCCTCCTCAGCTACCAACCAGTTCTATATATTCAGCAAGACATGCCGAAGAGAAATGATAAATACAGGCAGGTTCTGACTATTTATTTTTGAATGAAAGAATGCCAAAGTAGGGAGATGCTGTCTACAAACACACAATTTAAGCCATGGTGATTTCAGACTTTGACTGGGCACAGAACATTCTGGATAACTGGACAACATTTTTAGTTGTTGTAGCCTATTTTGTATAAAGAGAGGTGACTGGAGTGTGTGTGTGTGTATCTATATACTGTATATGTATATATATATCACATATATGTATATATATGATGTATATATATTCACATATATGCATATATTTGTATATATAATGTACATATATTCACATATATGCATATATATGAATATATATATACACATAGACATCTTACAGTAGTAGTAGTGTTTTGTCTGCATGTATGCTATGTGTGGCATGTGTGCCTGGTGCCTGCAGAGGCCAGAAGAGGGCATCAGATTGCCCTGTGAGTGGACTTATAGATGACTGAATCATTATACAGACTTTGAAAACCAAACCTGGCTACTTTGGAAAAGCAACAAGTGCTCTTAACCATCAAGCCAGGCCTCCAGACCCCAGAATGAGCCTTTACAAAGAATAATCAATCTATCCTGTGACTCTGCGCCTATCATCACTCTGGCTTTCTCAGGTCCAGAGTCCAAGTGATCTGATAAGTTCACCAAACGCTCAGCAGGTGTGAGACCCTGACTTGCCCACTGGCAACAGCTTTCCAATGGTTTAGTCAGACCACAGATAATCAGGTTGCAATTCCGAGTTTCCCTTCAGCATGATGTAATGGCACAGCTTCCTCTTGGAACCTCTAGCCTGACCGTGACGGTTTCCAGTTAGGAAGGAAATCTACAGGTCTTTGGTGTTGAGCAAATGAATTTAAGAAAATTATTTAGACCAAATATTCCAAATATTCACTTCTGGTTTGGTTTTGGATTTAGTCCAAATGGGTATGCTATTCTTCATTCAAAAGCTCCTCTCTCCTCCTCTCCTCCCCCTTTGTTCCGTCTGTTTTTGTCATTATGGTGCTATGATTTAATCCAGGCCTGAGGCACGCTAAGCACACTGCCACTACTGGGCTTTGTCCGCCTCCTAAACCATTCTTTATAAAGAGGAATGTGACCATTTTGAAACAAAGTTTTCTACCTATTAAAAGTACATTTGTTACGTAAAGTAAGATTCTCAAGTGGCTAAAAGCGACTGACTAATAAGTAAAATGATAACTCTCCTGTAATGTAGTAAGCCTCCACTGTGTGCCAACAGTTATTCATAATTTCCAGGCATAAAAAGAGCATTGTTAGTCTCTTTTACATCCATGCTTAATTGTATTTCAGAGACAGGAAATGACATCACGGGAGGAGGTGGTATGTGATTTGAACTCAGGATCTTTTATTTTTTTTCATCTAAGTTTGTGATTTTCTCCATTATATTTCCTTTCTACTGAATACATTTCTTGAGATATATGTTAAAGACAACACTAATGGCCCAAGGTTTCTCTAGAGGTGGGTAGTCAGGGATGATCTTGATGCTTTCTCTTGTTATAGTGGTGGATAGTTACATCATGGACTAAAAAACAAGTCAAACTCCTCAGCCCATCAAGACTTCCATCCCCCACCCAACCCTTGTAACTCTGGCCAGGCTCCCTTGGTTAGTGCTTGCCTTAGCTTTCCAATCTTTGCTGCTGTTTCTTTTCCTCACCCACACAGGTCATTATCAAACTGAATAGCATCTGTCCTCTGTCTTTGCCCTACCCACCTCCACTCTTACTCAAGCCATGCACTCTCCGGAGTAACCTTCCTGCTCCCCCTCCACAGTATGTTTTAAGCTCACCATCTTTCTTAGCCCAGTGTTGAGGCTCCTCTTGCTTTTGTAGCTGCTAATGGAGTCCTGTAGTTACACAGCAGTCTCTCAGTATATGTATTACAAAGGAATCACTTTCACCCTGTTATGTCCTTCTTTGTGTGTGAGGTTCACTTGGCTCTGGAGACCTATGGGTGACTCACTGTTTCATTTTTCTGGCACCCATCTCCAAATGGAAGATGACATGGAAGTGAGGACATCAGAGTACAAAATTTTAGGTATACACAGTCAATTAATTTCACATACGGAACACTGAAGTGTACTTTTGGATATTTTACAATTCAAATACCACATGGAACATACTTGAATTGAAAACTTCATTCTTTATCTGCAATTGAAATTTCACCATCCCTGTATTTTATCTGGCAGCACCCCTATAATATTTTGAAGAATGCCTTCCAAATGTATGCTTCCAATCTGGGGTGGTGGTATCCTCACCATTGACTGAAGTGATCAGAGATCATTGCTAATTATAAATGGGATGATGAGAGCAGTAATTTATTCCCACGTTTAGTTGTATGATTAACTTTTTTCTTTTTAAGATTTCCAAAGACTTTTTCCCAAACCTCACAACAAGCTGCTGTTTAGTTACACACCTCATCACCACTAGAACTGCTGAGAAACAGGAGCTTGTCAGGAGAGCTCCGGAAGCTGCACGGAGACAGTGTGTACACATTCTACCTCTGTGTGCTCATGTGCTCACCTTGACGGCAGCATCGCCAGCTCTCTCAAACCTTAGCCTACTGATTCTCTCTCTCTCTCTCTCTCTCTCTCTCTCTCTCTCTCTCTCTCTCTCTCTCCTTGTATGTATTGTTTCTAGTTGTAAAATCCTAAGAGTCAGTGGCTGACCTGTTCAGTCACTGCTCAACTTTGCCTGCTAAGTGCGACATGAATATTAAAAGGGCCTGGAATATGCTGGTGGGCAGGGAAGGCAGACTTGGCAAAGGGACCTTGATCACTATCTAAATTCTCCACTTCCAGCAGTGCTTTTCTCCCAGGATCCCTGCTACTTTCCCAGGATGCTCAGCAAGGCTCTCTTCTCCAATCTCTTCTTTTTGTTATCCCCTCACTGTGTGGATAAGCAGCCACATAAACTAGTCTGAACAAAGGTACTAAAGGCTAACATGAATTCAATAGTCCTCCTCCTCTAAGGACTAGCTTAAATGTCATTCAGATTTTCAGTAAAGATTCTACTGACTTCTTGAGGCCAGTCACTTCCTCCTGGCCAACACACTGCATAGACCCCTTACTATAATAGTACAAAGGTCCGGCTGTTTAAAACTGCACAATACACAAAACACCTTTTTATATGTATACTGCTAATACCATTGTAATGTGTGCCTAAGAGGCAATAAGTATAAATTTGTTAAATACATGTATCTGTTAGTTTTATTGAAATAGGAGGATTCTTGGATATTTAAAAACTAGTGCAGCGATTGTTTAAGGATTAGAGAGTCAAACACTGGGAATAGTCAATAAGAATATTTTGGATAAAGTAGTTTTCACCTCTGATCACACTAGGTGTGATGACCTAGAGCCATTCATGCCAGCATTGGGATGCTAAAGCTTTGGGGGGGGGCAGCGTGCTATGAGTGGAGGTCAGCGTGGGCCACAGAGTGAGTTCCAGGCCTTCCTGAGATACAGAGGCAGATGCTGGCTCTGTTTCTAAAAACACCACTTATGACATTTAACTCTGCTATCTCTTCTGAGAAGGCAACGATCAGTTTTGAGAATGTTGACAACAACGCAAAAGGTTACCAAACTTAAGCTGTTGTTTCTTCTAATTACAGGCCCCAACTGCAGCACCTCAGACCTCTAACTCTCATTTCTATCATAAATGTCTTGGTTACCGTGACAGCCTGGTTGCTTTTAATTGTGAAACACGGGCATGCCTATTTTGAAAGAGATGGTGGCCATGGACAGCATAGCACCCGTTGCTCTTTTTCAGTCTTTTCTTATTTCTGTAAAGTTTGGGGCAGTGAGGAGAGGCATTCAAGTCAGAGCCCATCACATGAAAACATGCACACACTGGTTCGGGTGTTAACAGCATTATGATATTTATAACATCTCAACTTCCGGTGGTTCCATTCAGTTCTGATGGTTCTTTTGACATTCGTCTCTGTAAGACCAGAGTGCTAGGTTTCTTGGAGAGATGTTTACTTTTTAAGGTAGTCTCACTCCAGCCCTGCCTTCCCAAGAGTCTTGTTGCAGCTTTGTATGTGTGTGTGTGTCGGGGGGTGGTGATGTCTCCTCTTGGTCCTTGCATCCTACCCTAAACACTGCATGTGTTCACAGGAAGCCTTAGGAATGATCAGTTCTCTTTGAACTATTCTCGTTTTTCTAATAAACTTCATTGCATATTTTAATGGTAGACAACACAATGTCTAACTATTCTTATTTTGATCATTTGAGGCCATAAGGGTAAGTCAAACTGGTCAGTCCCTGCCTTCAGAACATCTAAACCAGAGTGAGTCACTCCCCCATGCTTACAAACTTGCTCGTCTCCCCGACTCTATGGGAAGCCTTCCTCAGAACCTCACTGCACTCCAGCAGGAGCTCTGTGACAAGTGTGGAGATCTGAGAGACGAGCAAGGAGTAAGATGACGGATATATTTTGTTGGTACCTCTCCTATTAAGATTCTCTTGAGTACACTCCTTGACCTTACTTTCAACCATTTGTTCATAACTGTAGATACTGGTCCTCCATCAGTGAATTCATGGTGCTCCAAAACTGAAGCATATGGGGATCCCCCTAATGCCGGCATGCAAGTAACTCTGTAACCAAAGTGTTTAAGAACAGCCTATCCATCTTAACTATGCGTAAACAGAACTCTTATGCTATCAGCATTTTGAGACTTGGACACATAGTTTTTAAATTGTTTCTCAACTGTTATTCTTGTTCCAACTTATACTTGCACGTTCCCTGTACAGCTTACAGCTTTAGAACTCACAGGCACTGCTGGTTAAGTAAGTTAGCAGGAGCCTCCGTTTCTGTTGTGCGAAGGCAGAAGTGCCACTAATTCCATTAATTTCTCTTTGTTCTCTTTGAACACATCCAGACAATGTTTATAAGGAGCTATTTCTAAGAAACCTAAAATGAATTACATGTGCACAGAATGTCAATAAGTAATTAGTGCTCAGTTAAAGAGGGAGAGCTAAGTCTTGTGACTCTGCTCTGAGGGAGGCTGGTATATTTGTCCTGGCTTGAACCACCAGGCCATTTAGACATTCATCCCAAGAAGACTTTTGGCTTCTGGTGCTGTGAACCGTGGTTACGGGTTGAACTGTGTCCTCCTCCAAGGGACATGTCGGAGTCCTAACCTTTAAACATCAACGTGTGGTCATATTCAGATTAGAGTCTTTCTACGCAAAGTGAAATGAGGTCATTAGGATGGTCCATATCTACCAAGATTGATGTTTTTATAATAGGAGAGATTTAGACATAGACACACACAATGAGAGATTACTGTAGAAGATGAGGGCAGAAATTGAGGAGATCTATCAACAAAGGGGTGGCAAAGATTGCCAGAGACCCCCATAAGATAAAACGCAACCAACCAACCAACCAACCAAACACACAACAAACCAACCAACAAACAGGATAGATTCATGCCTATAGCTCTCAGAAGTCAGTCTCAGATCTGCTGATACTGTGGGTGGAGACTTCTAGCTGTTCAGCCTTAACTTAAATTTATTTAAACCACTTAGACTGCAGTAGCTGTTATGGCAACCTAGAAAACTGAGGCACCATGCCCAGCCTCAAACTTTGCACATTCCTCCCCCCATTTCTCAAGTGTTGGGATTTCAGGAAAGCAATGCCTTGCTTGGTGCTGCTTGGTTGGGTTCAATGACTTTTTTTTTCCATTCGGCCCCTTGCAGGGAGAGAATGAGAGAAACAAAGACCAGATTTCCTTTCATCTCTAACACTTAGTAGCTGTGTGATCACATGCTACTTCAATATTTCAATCATGTCTCACATCCGCTAGCTTAGAAAGGCATTCAATCGAGTAACTACGAGTAGGTTTCTTGTGAAGAATGACAGGGTTAGTTTATCAGGAACAGTTGGTGTAGGTACTAGAACATGTTAAGATCCAAAGAGTGTTGATTTTTGTTTTGTTACAAATATTTTAGTTGTTATTGTTTCTTTCAACTTGTTTTGTACTGTGTTCTTCAAAATTGAGAATACATCCGATATTTAACTCTATATTACAACATGTCACAAATTCACCCAAACAGCTTTGAATGTTAAAAGAAAGAACAAAAGAAATAAGAAAGAAAGAAAGAAAATAGATAGATAGAAAGAAATTGCTAGAATTTAATGGTAAGTGGGGATAGAATCACAGGCTTCAGCTTGAGACCTAGCCAAGAGCTGTGCTTAGCACAGGTTCCCAAGTTCCTTATATGGGGCTTTGGAGACAGTTCCATTGGTAAAACTCTCATCACGAAAGCTTAAGGTGTGTGTTCCTCCCCCTGCTTCCACATAAGGAGCCTGGTATGGCGGCACATGCTTGTAATTCCAGTGCTGCAGAGGTGAAGACACACAGACCCTTGAGGCTTGCTGGCTGGCCAGACTAGTGTAGCCAACCTCTATATTTACCTTAAAAACTCTTTGTGATATTGGCTATTTCTGACTGGTCAGTGTTAGTTTGAAGATCTTACCTTAGCCTTCCATCTGTGTGCTTTGTTACTACAACCTCTGACAAGCCCAGAATGGTAGCAGGAGAGGAGTGAAATATATTCTTGTCTCACATGGCTGTGCATCCTCCTGCCGTGACTAGGCTAGAAAGATGATTTACAATAAGTAACTCATTGTCTGGGTAGGAACATTTGTGGCATTGTAGGCTTAATCCTGTGTAGCTGGATTAAAGTTACCATCACTAAGATCCCTCAGGAAGATATTGGAGGAACACTTGGCCGTTAAGGGCATGTACTTCTCTTGAAGGTGATCAAGGCTCAGCATCCATCAGTCAGGTAGCTCATAACTGCCTTTAGTTACATCCTCAGGGGAGCTGGCATACTCTTCTGCTTTCTGTGGACACTCCTATACACAGGGAGAGACAGACACATAAATAAAGATGACATGAAGCAAACAAAAATAAAGACGATTTTCTAAAGCTAAAAAATATTAAAAATCAAGAATCCCTCAGCCAAAGAAAAATGTTCTTCATAAGGAAATCAACCCTCAGGGTGGAGTAAATGTATTGTATGTCTTTGTTTCACATAATTCCAGAGAAAAATCTTGGGAGGGACTCTCATCAATGAATAGAGCCAGAAGAAAATACTATCAACAAATGACTGAGCAGTCACCCAAAACTCTCTATAACACTGGAGCATCATCTTCAGCCTTCTGGCTCAGTATATGTGACAGGCATATTTGTGAGGCAGGAACTATTAAGCACTTGCTTGCCATGTCTTGGTAGAATTTGGCCATCAACTATACATGCATGCAAGCTTACACATTTTTAGGCACAATTTTGATACATTGGTATAGAATTCAAATGTAAGATTATTCTTCATACACATTATATTTCCACTCTAATTATGAGGTATTGTGCCCATAAAACTCAATTATATTACAAGGTTTACTTCCAATACTTTGAAAGTGTTATTGCAGGCTGTTTAGGATAATTAAATAATACAAGCTAATTGTTAGTTGGTCAAATCATGGTCATGTCAATTACTAGTCTATTTTTATCACAAGAATATACATCCTGGGCTTAACACATAGATGTGATTCTATAGATAGATAAGGTAAAATAGATGAGGTCTTCAAAGACATCAGAGACCTACAGAATATGGCATTTAAAGATGTTTTTATTATTTTAAAGATTCTTTGACAAGACAGGTTAACTCCTGGCAACACCCAGACTACCTCAAAGGCACCTAAGAACTTCCTTATGGAGATGGCTTGAAATGTGGCAAATAAGCCAGTGGGCAAAATGTGGTCATTTCAGCCTCAGCCTGCTTTCTTACACAACTCAGCATCACCTGTGGGGCGACACCCACAATGCACTAAATGCTCCCACATCCATCATTAATCAAGAAAACACCTTACAGGCTTGCCTACAGGCCAAGCTGACAGGGAGTTTTCTCAATTGAGTTCCCTCTTCTCAGATGACTTTAGTACCTCTCAAGTTGACAAACAATCTAACCATTACAAATTCTAAAGTTGTCAAAATAAAAATGTAGTTGCTCAGACAGACTCTAACAAAATAAAGCCAGGGTGCTGGGCAGGCTTTGTATACATTACTACATCACACAATTCTAGAAGCACAACTTTCCCAGAGGCCAATAAAGCCTTATAAAAAAAAAAACCCCAAATACTTCCAAAAGAACATTTGCACAGTTACTGTCTGTTCAACCCTGGAATGATGCCATTCCAATTAATTATTCTGGCAAAAGTTTATTTTTTAAAAAAATATCTAATGGGATCGTTTCCATTTTGTCTTTAAGAATGTCTTCACATCTTGGCCTCTTTGAAGCTATCCGTGGTTTGCTGTGGATATGTGGTCCCACCCTAAACCTATGCTGCCATCTTCAAATAAACGCCTGCGTGCTTTGGAAACATTCCCTGGTCTCTTGTAACCAAAATGTTCTATTACACAGGATATAGCAAAGAACATTGATCTTCTCAGGATGCTATATGGGTCAAGGGAAGGCCACACAAAAGAGGGGCCAGAGACAGAGATTTCTTCTAAGGTTAGTTACCTGGGCTTATGCCCTTTCATCTCGGATTATTGGCTTCTCTACTGTGTAATGGAAATAGAAATAACTTCACACAATTGTGAAAATTAAATGAAGTCATATATGCAGAGGACCTGGTATACAGTACATCATCAATAAATGTGATATAGAATTACTACTTTTTAAGTTTCATGTGTAAAAGGTATATAATTTTTAAAAGATTTAGTTTTAATTATAGGTAGGTGTGTATGCCTGTGTGTGGGTATGTGCATGTGATAGCAGGTGCTTACAAGACCAGGGGCCTCAAATTCTCGGGAGCTGGATTTACAGGTGTTGTGAGCTACCTAAAGTGAAAGTGGGACCCAAACTGAGGTCCTCTAGAAGAAGGAGCATCAGCAAGTGTTCTTAGCCACTGAGCCACCCCTCTAAAACCCATAAATGAAAATGTTGTAATGGAAAAATATTCATATATTAATTTTGAATGTATATAGATTTTACCTGGGTTTATATAGACTATACATTTTAAATTTACATACGTTAATATAAATACCATTCCTATGGTACTGCAGCAAAACCTGTGATTTAAAAAGACAGTGAAATCACATTCTGCTTAGTACATAGATAGTCGTGTATTCATTTGGTCTTGTTTTTGAGCTATAAAATGATGTTGAGAATTTAGAAGTTATTTTCTTCTAAGAAAATATTAAGTAGAATTTATATTATAAGATTCAGTCTAGATAAGAGTAGTCCTTATCATGAAATAATCCATGTGAATGGTGACAGCAGGGTGACAATCTCACTGTCTCTTGAGCCATCTCTTGATTTCTGCTACTATTACTAATTTCATTTCATAACTTTTCCTAGGATATGTCTCCCCTAAATTCATGCTTGAATCCTAATTCCCAAGGTGATCATATGAGGAGGTGGGTCCTTTGAAAAATATCACCTCTTGAGAGTAAAGCTTCATTATTGAGATGACTGGGTACGTAATTCACCCTTCCATCAGGTAAGCATCATGTGAGGTGGAGCTGATGCAGAGGTCATGAAGGGATGCTATTATTTGGCTACTGAAGGCCAACCATGAACCAGGGAGCAGCCAGACACTGGCTCTCCTGGCATTTTGGCCTTAGACTGTGTAGCATCCAGCACTAAGAGACTAGGTCAGTCGTAAAGAAATAAGTCACTGTTCTTTATAAGTACACACATATCCCTTCTGTAAGAGCCCAGAGAAGCCGCATTTCTAAAGTTTATGCTATAATTGATTCCTTTGAGAGAGGATCTCCCAGAACTTGCTGCTTAGCAGGCTGCCCTCAAAACTTGTTATGATCCCCCTGCTTCCACCTTCTGGCTGCTAGGATTATGGGCTTGTACAACTACCTCTGACATAAATAGCTTTAAAATTGGAACATATTAATTTTTATTCTTTTTGTCTTGAGAGAGTCTCACTGTATAGCTCTGGCTGGTTTGGAACTCACTCACTGTGTAGACCAGGCTGGCCTTAAAGTCACAGAAATCTGTCTGCCTCTTCCTGTGGAGAATTGAAATTAAAGGCAAGAATCACCACAGCTGGCAGAATACATTAATTTTAACTTTGTTCTCAGAAATCCTTGTCAGCTCCCTTGAAATACTGTAAAAATCACAGGCTATCATAAAATCAATATTGGAAATTTACCAGACTATAAAAATTTGAATTAATAATCACACTGAGCAAATATTTTCACTACGTAAACTGTCTGACTATGATTCAGAAGGATCTTTGTTTTAACTACACTGAAATAATATTACTTCATGTGAAAGTTGAGGAAAACGTTCTGAGGCGTTCCAGCACCATGCCAGGTCTGTTCTTCTTTGCATTTATTTAGAGTTCATCATGAACAGCAAAGGTCAAGTATTTTATAGCCTCAGACTATGTAGTCCTTAAAACAAATACTGCCTAAAGTATTTCAGACATGCAGCTCAATTTCCAAAACCTCTCATAAATATGAACACGGCTGAGGAGGCAAGTGGATTAATGAGCCTGGAATGATTAAGGAGAAATAACACACACAACTACTCCGAATTCAGTGCTACTTTTCTTCTTGAGCTGGGACTCTAAACATGTTCTTTAAAACCCATAAATTTAGAATCTTTTTTTTTTTTTTAATTCAGAACATTTTGTCCAATGTTTATCACTGTATTCTGATTGCTTACATAAAATGAACTGGGAGGAAAGTCTCAGTAAGGCTAAAATCAATACAGCAGCGCCACCCAGTGAATCTACTGGACATGCAACTATGTTAACTAGACCTTTCCATGTTAAATTGTACTGTATTTTCAGTGTGTAGCTATGTTTCAGGTATTTATACGAAATTATGCTCTATAATACTAGCTCAAGAATATAACAAACAATTACACAGCTTACCTATTTATTCAAAATCAATGGGTAAAGATATTCAAAGGGTATTATAGAGAGATCTGCATAGTCTGTGCTACCCGTAACGGCAACAAGCTCACCCGTGGGATGAACTGGGGATTCCTCTTATATGAGACGTTTGACAAGGGTAGAATCATATTCCTATACGTTTATACTTTTGCATATATTTCTATATTCATTGGTTTCTCAAAACTGGTAATTCAAAGAATTAAATTGGATGCCCTTAATATAAAATGGGTTTTTATAACCTCACTTCAGACTGCTATTCATGGCTGGTCATCATTTTTGAGACATCGGTAAATATTATTCATGATTCATGAGTGGACTGAATGATATTATCGATGATACCACCTCAGCATGAATAAATCAGCCATAACGTGACATGGTCAAAATGCTATTTGATCAGCCAGCGGTGGAATAGCCTACTGCTTATCAAATACTGGAATACTGTTTGCAAATTGTAAACATCTGAATTGGATTTTTGTCATCTTTCATCTCTCATTGAAAACATGAACACATGGTGAGGCCAAAGAGAATCAAGGTACATATGTAGTTTTGAAATCAGTTCTTGAGGCTTATTTACTATTTCTTTCCCTGGTCAGAAGCACCATGTTTTTAAAAGTGGCACTTGGGCTGGAAAAGGGGCTTAATGAGTAAAGGCACTTAACATTAAGCTTGGTGACTTCATTATCATCCCTGGAACCCACACAGTGGAAAGAGAAACAACTCTTTTGTTTTCTTCAAGCTTGTTTGTTTGTTTGTTTACTATTACATCCCAATCATAGGTCCCTCCTTCCTCTCCTCTCTGCCCCACTATCCCTCCCTCCTCCCCTATCCCCTCTCCCCTTCTCCTCAGAAAAGGGGAGCTCCCACACTCCAACCAACCCACCCTAGCACATCAAGTCCCATCTGGACAGAGGGCATTTTCTTCCACTGAGGTCCAGCAAGTCAACCTCGCCAGGGGGAAGTAACAGAAAGTAAGACAACAAATTGCATGTCAGGGATAACCTCTGCTCCACTTACTAGGAGACTCACGTGAACGCTAAGCAGCCCCTAGACTACATATATGTTGGTGGTCTAGGTCCAGTCCAGACATGATTGTTAGTTGGTGCTTCAGTCTCTATAATACCCACTGGGCCCAGGTGGGTTGGCTCTGTTGGTTCTTCTTGTGGAGTTCTTGTCTTCCCATCCCCACCCCACTTGTCCTTCTGTCCTTCCCCGGATTTGCCCACAAGGCTCCCTGAGCACACAAAATAAAAAAATGAAAAAAATAAGGTTTGTTGTTTTAAGAGAATTTGAGTTCTATCACAAACACTGGGTAACAGTGTGTAGAAGATACAGTGTTAGGTGCTGAGGAGCCTAGAGTACTAACAACAAGCCTGGTGGAGGTGTGGAGACAGGCACAAAATGGGCCATGACGATATGAAGTGGTTTTCATTTTCTTTTTCTTTTCTTTCTTTTTTCAATAGAAACATCCCACCTCTGACGTCCCCTGAGTTCCATAGGCATCCAGAGGTAGATATATTTTAAAAAATGAAACGCCCAGTCACCTCCCAAGTGAATCTGTGTTATCCAAATCAGAAAATGGCACCTCAGTTGACAAGGTGCTTGAGCAAGAAAACTCACTCACTTATTGGTTGTTTATTAACTATCTGTAATATACAGGGTCTTGTTCCAAGCTGTGGACACCTGAGAGTAACCTGGGCAATCTGCTCCATCCTTGATTTCTCTCCCACTTCACGCATTCACAATTTAATCATCAAATTCATCCTTGTCCAATGCCTAAATTTTTCTGGATCTGCTTCAGTCTATGTAGTGCCTTGCTGTGTAGGCCGCTACCTTCATTTACCTGGATCACTATGGTGACCCCCTTACTGGATTTCCTCTTGTTCTTGCCACTCCTCTGCTCCTTTTTGTGATATGTCTCTCACTGACCTAGTCCACCATTCAGGCTAGACTGAACCACCAGTGAGCTCTAAGGATACCTGTCTTCTCCTCCCCAGTGCTGGGATTACAGGTGCACACCACCATGACTGTGCTCTGGGGGACTAATGCAGGCCTGGTGTTTGTGAAGCAATCCATTTCACCTTCCTGATGGAGCTACCTCTGCAGATCAGTGCCTGTCTTTTTGAGGTGAAAGACAGAACAGCGGGCTTCTTGTAATAAACTTTCTAGGGTTTGTTTGTCACCATAAAGACACTAAGTATAGTGGGAAGTTAAATTCCAGCACAGTGATGACACTCAGAAAGTGATGGGATTACATCTCAAGAAACACCTTACAAATCCAAAGTATTGTGGGTAAATGTGTTTGCTACTCTTAACAGACCAAGGAGCACAATCTAGGAACACACTATCCATACGGTATCAGTTGTACCCTTGATCATAAGGCTGACCAGGAGCAGTGGCTATTGCTACATCCCAGCTTTTAAAGAAATGCTGCCACTTTTAATGGTGCCCTTTGAAATTTGAAGTCATTTTCATCAAAAATATATTTGTGGTATTATCATACAGTTGAGAAGTCATAGGTGGACGCTTCATGACTGAGGACAGCTGTATGATTTCTGACTGTTATTTTCTCTTCTGCTATGCCTGTACACATACCCTGTCTCCAGGATCTCGGCACTATTTACCTGTTCACTCTTGTCTCCCATTCTACTCATCCATTCAGGACCCTGTTTTTAGTATATTCTGAGACATTTCCTCATGTTTGTTGACTGCCAAACTCCCTTTCATCCTTAGCTATTTTTTCAGAGATCTTCAAGGAGCTCCCCCCACCCCTTAGCTTTTATTCGGAATTAGTTGACTTCTCCCCTTGTTTTCATGACTTTTGTTATTTAAAAATATGCATTGAGCTCCACTTTGTGCTGGAGAGCGAACTAAATTCTGAAGTGTATTAATAAACAAACAAATGTGGTAATGGTCAATAACCTCTCTGGTAGAAATTACATTCTCATAGGGGAAAAGAGAAAAGCAAAATTTTACAACAAAGAGAAGCAGTTCAGTCTGATGGGCTCTGTCTTTGAGAATAGTGGAGGATTCTCAGGACTGAAAGTTGACACCAGAGGCTGTCTTCTGCCTTCCATATGCACATATACACATGTGCCTACACAGTCGTTAGCACATGCACACACAGTCACACACACACACACACACACACTATTGGACTCTGGTCATCTGTGCTCAAATTCCAGCCAAACTATTCTTGAGCTACTGTGGGCGGTTTGGGTCACTTACTCAGTCTCTTTAATGTAGAACGTTCTTTTAAGGCAAAATAAGAGTGTCTATCTATCCATTCGCGTTCCTGGCCCCAAGCTGCAGAACCCGACCCCATCAATGTTTATCAAACAGTGACATTGTTATTGTTACTCCATGATTCTCTATAACGCCTTTGATTCACTTGAGAAGAACACATCTTTTACCCAACGTCATTCTCTGAGCCTAATGAAAGGGGCCAGAAACTGCTCGCTAACCGGCAAATTCCAGAGAAAGTCTCTGACAGCTGGGTAAACACCTCCCGGAACTCCGCCCCCTACAAGCGTTGCTTTCCTGTCCCGCTAAGTCGCAGTTCCGACTAGAAGCCAACTCCCTGAATAATGGTTCCTCTACCCTGGAGCCTGGTTTGCTGCGCCACACGTCAAGCTCCACCCACTCTGTGTTTTCTGAGCCCTTCCGGCACCCGTCGCGAAGGAAGCACGCTCGGTCGAAAGGGGCGGACCTCGCACGAGAAGGCGGCTGGTTTGAAAAGTGACAACGGTCGGCCGGTTTTGTTTGGCCGCGCTTTGTAACTTCATTTCCTAGAGCTACTGGGACCACAGGTGAGTGCGAGCGGGCGCGGGAAGACCAGGAGGAGGCCAAGCTGCGGGGAACCTGGGTTTCGTTAACTTAAGCGTGTGTGTTGATTGGGGACAGGGTCTCATGTATCCCAGGTTGGCCTCGAAACCTACATATCCCCGAGGCTAGTCTTCCATCCCCAAGGGACGAAGTGACAGGCGTGAGCCACAAGAGTGGTATCTCTGGGACTTGTTTGGTTGTGAATGCTTGTCAGTTTTCTGTGTATCTCCGTTGCTCCACCATCTCTTGCTTACACCAGAAGCCGTAAATCAAAAGGCGAAAATGTCATACTTAATCCAAAAGTCAGAGAGCTGACTGTATATGGCTCTACACCCGTGTAAGACAGGCGCCCCACCCCCGCCCCCGCCCCATTATTTCAAGGAACTTTTTAATTATTTCATTGAAATTGGGAGTTGCTTGTTTAAATTTACATTGAAAAACCAGACGTATAAAAATTTAAGTTATTCCAGTTACTTAGACATGCTTTGCTTAGGATTGTAGTGTTACAAATAAAGGAGAAACAGAAGCTGCTAGAACTAATCTGTCCTGTTTAAGCTAATACTGTCAGAGAGTGATTTTACAGTATTTAAAGAACTTTTAGTCTGAGCTCAAACTGTAGTTAAAAGGCCTTTCCTCTTTACACAACACACACACACACACACACACACACACACACACACACGAGTTGGAACTGAAATCGCACTATTTTAAAAAAAGACATAATTTGCATATGAGAAGAGGTCATTTTTTTTTTCCTACTGGGGACAGATGTAAGCCTCTGGTAGCTTTAGGTTGGGAAACTGGTCCTCAGAAATTCCCAGGCAGGTGTAATGAAACATTGGAAGTTTAGGAGAAGGCTTGGAAGGGATTAACTTGGATCGGAAAGAGCATTAGATTGTTAAAGGTTTTAGAAACTTAAGTGGAAAAAGGTGGAGTTTGTGTGGTAGGTAAACTGTGTGTAAGGGTTTGATGTTTTATAAGGATTAGCCAGTCAGCAGTGTATTAAACATCAGTGGAGAGGGCTGTGTGGTTATAAGTTTATACTCACTCTTTTAGTGTTAAAACCTCTAATCTAGGTGTAGCTTGCAAGTAACCTCTTTCTAATGCTCTCATCAACTGTTTCAATAACCGAGACATAGATGAAAAATATTGAATACTTATTTACTTTTTACCCTCTGAAAGCTTGATCATTTTAATCTAAGAAATAAACTGACCTCAGACTATTGAAAGAAAAAGTCCAGAATCTAATATGCGCCCAAACACAAAGGAGGACTAGACAGGCCAGAGCTTATAAAGGGCTCAGTTAGGGCACAGGATCGGGGTCTTCTGCAGGGAACGGAAGGGGCTGGGGGTTTGGAGTTGTGGCTGGAGGAGGTAAACAGCAAATGAAGGCTCTCTTGATGTACTGATGAGGTCTCTTGTGCCATTCATTGCCACCTACAGTGGCTTGGACCTGGGCAGGGATCAGAAATACAGTCTTAGGCAGAGAGGAAACTATCCTGTAGAGAGGCCTCTGCCAGCTTATACTCTTATTCCCTAATGTAAGTGTCTGTGCATTTCTTTCTATAGGAGGGCCTCGCCAAACCTTTCCTGTGTCTGCAGAGGGCTGTACTTTCTTGAAACACACCGAACAACTACCCAGGGTAGGATATTTTACTTTCCCATACCACGTGTATTGAAATAGATGGCTACTGTGTGAAGGGTCCAGATCTAGATTTGAGCTGCCCCTAGCTCTGAAGTAGAAGTTGGCCGTTATGAAATCTCAGTAGTAGAAGATAAAGATCATAGCTTAAAGCTCAAATAGTTATGGGAGAAGAATGTGGGCAAAAACCCAGGTTCTTGTAGGGAGGCCATGTTCCTCTCACTGGATAGTAAATGTATTTCTGTATGAGTGCTACAGTTACCCACAATCAATAGAAGCGGCTCCTTCCTCTAACACTCTTGTTTGAGACTGACAGCGTCTGGAGTGTTGAATTCATTTGGTATTATGCTTTAAGAAGATACTGACTGGCGGGGCAAAAAGCTCAGTTTGGAAAGGCAGGACCTGAGTCAACCCCTGGGGCCCACTTTTTTTTTTTTTAAGTTCTAGGCATGGTGAAGTTTACTTATAATCTCAGCATTGTGGAGCCCTGGTGGTCAGTCAGCCTAGCATACTTGAGACTGTATCTTTAAATAAACAAATGAATACTTGAATAAATAATTAAATGAATGCCATATCTAAATAAATAAATAAGTAAGTAAGTAAATAAAGGTGGATGGCACCTGAGGAACAGAACTGGAGACTGCCTCTGGTCTCCATGTGTACCTGCACACACACAAACGTGGACTAACATGAAGGAAGATATTAACAAAGGGTAGTAAATAGGACAGTCTGATGTTATGAAATACACATTTTGTCAGTGCCCAGTTCTGTGTGTACAGATCCAGAACCTTGGAACCCTCACAGTGATAAGTGACCTTCTGTATGTTAATGGTTAGCTGTTGCCTGGAAGCCTCCAGTTGCTTTAGGGAGAGGACTGGCTAGCAGAAGACTAAGGCAGTCCTGTCTCCTGATGCTGGGGAAGCGAGAGCCTGGAAGCTGTTGGCATTGATTAAAATCAACCATACCTACACAATAAAGCTTTGGTAAAAAACCCTAAAGGGCTGATTTTGAGGAAGTCTGCCTGCAGTAGCCAGACACCTTGTGGCTCCTAGAGTTTGCAGTACTTGGCCGGGTTGTCTCTTCCTGTGGTATTAACCCTCATCTCATCTTCCGTTCTAAGCCAGTAGGTATTTCTTTATGCCCGAGCTGCTCTAGCAGATGACTCAGCGGAGGGCATGGTGGGAATGCTCATGTGTAGCAGGCTGCCAGAGGCATAAGTGAAACCACCTGGGCTTGTGACTGTTGTGTCAGTGGGAACCAGGGTGAAGATTACACCCTCAACCTGTGGGTCCTGACGTTACTGACCTGGAGGGAGCGTCAGAACTTAAGGGTAGGACACCTAGTGTGTCCACTACATAATTACTGTCTGCTTGGTACTTGCCAGAAGCCACTCCCATTTGAGGTACAAATCTGTACTGATTTTTGTTGCGTGAGTAGGAAAAAGTGTATTCGTCTCTCTCACAAATGGTAAAGTTTCCAAAAATAGTGTCATAAAGGGATGGTCACATGTAAGAAAGTAGCAGAGAAGGCTTAGAAAGGACATCACAGCTTCCTTCATGGTTTTTTAATGTCCTGTGAATAGGGATTTGATGCATTCTATGCAGTGACTAAAAATGGGATCGGTAGTGTTTTGAAGGGTTCAAGCAGAATCACGACGTTACTTAGCAAGCATGTTTTAAGGTGGCGATCTCCATTTACTGGAAGGAAAGGCAAGTTAGCAGAGCTGCTTTGGGGATGTATAAGGGAGACAGAATTATGACAAGTCTTAGTTTAAGAAGATACCAGTAGGAATTATCTATTATCTGTACACACAGATAACCAAAAGAGGTTTGCTGTTTTATGTTTTTGCTTTGCTGAAAGGGATTTATTTCTGCCTTAAATTAAAGCTGGTCTCTCTCTCCCCCTCTCTCCCTACCTCTTCCCTTCCTGATTCAGCTCTCTCCTGCTTGCACCTTAAGTCATATTAGTCATCTTATGGTGTGTGTATGGAGTAGAATATCAATACAATAAAATAAAATCCAATTAATTTTCTGCCTTGTACAGTGTTGGTTGTATGTAGCTTCTGCTACTGCTGCTGCAAGTCTTGAGCTCTGAGAAATAGTTCTCAGCATCTTGTGAGATGCCCCAGCCCTTGTGGGAACAGAGGACAACATACTTTTCCTGCTGCATGTCAACTCGAATCGTGCATCCCTTGTGGAAGAGAACATCAGGGAAGCTAACAGAAAATGGCTGTTACTTTGTGATGAAAGTTACTTTAGGATAAAACACCTTCCTTTCATTGTGTGTTTGTACATGTATATTAAAATTTATCTTTTGTTTTGTTTTGAGACAGAGTTCCTTTCATTTTATGTTTGTACATGTATATTAAAATTCATGTTTTGTTTTGAGACAGAGGACAGAGTCTGATGCAGCCCAGGCTGGCCCTGGACTTTATATATATAGCTATTCTATTACCTGAGTCTCTGACCCTCCTACCCCCCCCCCCCTAAGTGTCAGATCACGGGTGCGCATTTGCTTGCCTGACTTAAAATTCTCTACCATCCTCAGATATTTGCTGATAACACTGCACTATGAATGGCTCAACCACAGCTTGTTCCTTTTTTCCACTAACTAGCAGTTTCCAGATAATGAGAATTATTCATTGTGATTGTTTCTGATCTTTGTTTTTTCTTCTTTCACACTAGGAGGAGACTCCCATAATGGAGACTCTGTCGTTCCCCAGATACAATGTAGCTGAGATTGTGGTTCATATTCGAAATAAATTATTAACAGGAGCAGATGGCAAAAACCTCTCTAAGAACGATCTGCACCCAAACCCAAAGGTGAAGTGTGCCTGTCTTTGCGTGTAGTTACTGATATTGAAGAGTAAAGTAAGCTGCCAGGTTTGTAGTGTGGGAGTTGCAGCATATTTGTTGTAGGCCAGTCATTTTTAATCTAGAGAAAGATCTCTTACCTGGTGTAATTTTAAAATAACATTAAGTTTATATGTGTGGCAACCTCTACATTCCCGTTGGGAGCTCAGTCTTTAATATGGTTGTTTTTCTTAAAGAAAAAAAAAAGGCTTTAAACCATAGACATATTATAGTATATTAAATTTTTTATTATTACTGGAGTGGTGGTACGAAGGTGTCATTTACTGGGGATATTGACAGATTTATTCCAAGCGGTTTCCTACACATGCATGCTTACAAACAGTCTTCTTTGGAAGCGTGCAGATTAATTTTCTTACATTATGCCCCAGGCGGGAATTGACTTATTTTGACAGGTGTTATTCTTTATATGTTTGGTTATTAAATGCAAAAATGAGCTATTTATGTGTCACAGCAAAATCTCAAAGTCTCTCTCCACTTTTCTACGTTGGCCTTGAAGTTATAGCATAGGAAGACTCTTTCCTAACACAGAGTGTAAGCACGTTTATCTCAGAGCACTTTAGGTCTTTAGGCTGGAAAGAATGGCCTCAGGCCAATGATGGGCCTTTAAGGTGAATCATACAGCTTTAGGAAAATATTAGCACATTTTCCCTGTGTTTCAGGCCTTTCTCTTCACCCAGTAAAGTTGAGTACGGTAGAGAAGTTCTCAGGCCACTACTGACTTAGAAGACAAGGTTTTTCAATCCTGTTATTTCTCCATTAATTTTATAGCCACGATTCCAAGTGTTGCAGTTAAACTGAACCACAATCTGAGGTGACCCTCTATCTATAGCAGCAGGCTAGTCCCTGTGATCTATCTGTAAAAAATAAAAAATAAAATCCTGGGTGTTCCGGCGTTTCCATATTCCTGACAGAGTTCTAGAAGACTCCCCCGTCTCCGTGCCTGGGGTGGTAGTTGGATTGGGGTGGGTCTGGATAGGCCAACTCTCATTCAGAGGCAACCGGTTGCCTTACTTATTCACCACATAAGAACAAATTGGTATGTACCATAAGGCAGCTTAAAATTTGGAGAAATTATGTATTTTGAGGGAAAATAGACAATATTCTCATGTTTTCTTGTTTGACTCCATTGGCTGCAGCATTGGCTGGTGATGAGGGTAATAACACAGACATTGACTGTTGTTTCTCTGCTGTAGCCTGAGGTTTTGTACATGATCTACATGAGAGCCTTACAAATAGTGTATGGGATCCGGCTGGAGCACTTCTACATGGTGAGTTAAGAAGAGGGAAAGTACCTCTTGCTTGGCTTTTGTTTTTACAGCAGTTCTGATCACAATGCATGCTGCCCAGAAGGATGACGATCGCTTGACTTTATTTCCAACAAATCTAAAGACTTATATAAAATTGATCTCACTTACAAAGGCCTTGTAAGCATATTATTAGCTTACACGAGAACCTTTAGTCAGAGCAAAACTATAATGAAAGACCAAATGACACTTGAGAATTACTAATTCTATACAGTTATTCTCAGATATGTAGGTCTGGCTTCAGGGACTTTAAAAACAACTTCCAGGTCTTCAGGAAATTTTATTTTTTTATTTTAGGAAGGACTCCAAGATTAAAATAGAAGATAGGCAGTAAGGTTGAAGCAATTGAAATGAGGCAAACCAAATAGTTCTAGTAAGAAATACCGCTTTTCTTGATTATATTTGTGCTGAAATTCTCATGTGAGGATCGATGAAAATATTTGTGCATGTCATCAGGGTTTTTGTTTTAGCCGTTTTGATAGCCCAGGCTGTTCTTGAGCTCATGGTTTTCCGGTGTGCTTGCATTATAGACACTTACCAAAACTCTTAGCTCCTTGTTTACTGTGGAACTTTGCAAAGGTTTAGGTTTTGCTTTGTTTTGTTTTTACAAAATGAGGCGCCCCTCTGAAACAGGCTTGTAAACGTTAAGAGAATTACAGTATAAGGCTTGATGTTATTTCCATTAATTTAAAAATCTTCACTAAGTGCCCACTGAGAACTGAACATCATGTATTACTCTCAGCTCTAACTGTGTACTATGCATTGTTTCTTCTTGGATTTAGTGGTAATGAATTAATATCATTTGATCATGTCCTATAATCAAAGCGATGCTTCTCATGTCGTCTAGCTAATTTGTGATTTAGATTTCATGATTTATTTCATTCAGATGCCAGTGAACATCGAGGTCATGTATCCACATATAATGGAGGGCTTTTTACCATTCAGCAATTTATACTTTCATCTGTGAGTAAAGGGTGTTTTCTTTTTGTCTACTTTATATTAAACTCTTATAATGGTATGATTCTTCTGAAAGAACAGCTTCTTCCACTTTATCTCAGATATGCTCAGAATTCCCACGTGTATTCTGACTTCCCCTCTAACACTTGTCAGGATGCTGTCACCTGACATTGTAAAATGCTCTAAGTCTAGTACTGTCTTTTATCTTTGTGCTCCTGAAGAGTCTTAGCATCACCAAGAATATATGCTGTTTATTAAGTTTATTACTACCATGGTACTGTGTGAGTATTGGTGCAACATGCAGGAAGAACTAGGAATTGCGTGAATACTAATGCATTACAGAAGTAGATGGCAGTGCTGCAGGACTGCACTGCAGTCGGCTTCTGCCCTGACTGCCTTGAACACTGAGAAGGGTGGTCAGAAACATATTTGAAAATAAGATGTTTGCTGTTGTGGGCTTCAGTACCTAATGTCCCTGTTCTTCACTGTTCTCATCTTCAAGGGAATCATTTATGCCCGTTTGCCGGGTGAATGACTTTGAGGTTGCTGATATTCTTTATCCAAGTAAGTACATTTCTCATCATTTAATTTTCATCTTTTTTTTTTTTTTTTACTGCCAGTAAACATAAAAGAAAATTATATAATTAAAATCTTTCAGAAAGTTAACTTTTTGTACTTTATGATCTATAAAAAGCTGGGTTTTAGTTGATTTTTCTTAATACTTTATGTTTTTAAAATCTTTCTATAATTGTGGAAGATAGCTTTCTTTTTGTGTTGATATTGCCCTACCAAACATGACGGATGCTCCGAAAACTCCCTGGCCTTTCTCTAAGAAAGGTGACAAGCACCAACCCCACTAAGCAGCACAGTACAAGGGGGGAAGAGGTTTTCTGTCTCCCTGGAACTTGGGGTTCTGATGAGAAACCGTGCTTGTGATGGGCAGACTATGCCTGTTTCCACAGAAGGCTAAAATTATGAAGACAGTTGAGGTGGGGCTTGAGTGTGCCGAGCCCAGCTGCAGGTCGAAGGGAATATCGCCTATTGAAAGATGTGAGTGGAGGTAAGAAAAAAGGGCAAGGCCGTCCAGTTCTGAACCTGTTTTGTTATTTAGCAACTCAATCACAAGATTACATTTAAAAATTGGGACTCCAGTGAAAATGATATGAGGGTATGCTGTTGAATAGTGAGTTATCTGGCCAAAGTTATTAAGTTAGTAATTGCTCTTTACCATGTCAGCCTTATTCTGAACCACGGATACTTCATTGCTGTATGACACACTGTAATTGCGCACCACGTTTCCATGACCCACACAAGTTTCTTGTGTTCCTTTGTAGTCAGTCCCCTGTGGCCACCACTCTCTACAGCACTGATGTGTCTGTTATCACTTTGGCTTCTCATCATATTTCATATGATGGAGTCATATAGTAGCAGTCTTTTTTGCTTGAGTTCTTTAAACAGTGCTTTTGAAATTTATTCATCTAACTGAGATTATTGGTCCTTTGCTTCTTTTTCTTTTGCAGTATTCTTATGTTAGTGTATGGCACAATTTATTCATCATAGGCATTTGAGCTATTTCTACTGTTTAGCCATTATTGGCAAAGCAGCTATTCTGGATATGATATGATTTCATTCTCTGTATAAATACTAAGGAGCAGAGATTCTGATTTGTGTGATAAGTGCATGCCTAGATTTTCAAAAAGTTACTAAACTCTTTTCCAAAGTGGCTATGTCCACATCAGCAGTATGTAATAGTTTCCATGGTGCCTGGTCCACCTTGGCTTGAGTATTATATTTTTAATTTTTGCCATTCTACATTCCATTTTGGTATGACTAATGACTAATAAAACTGAGCATATGTTCATATGCTTATTTACTATGATATATCTTCTTTGGTAGAGTTCTTTTCAGATCGTTTGTCTTTTTTTAATATGTTAAAATTTAAAACCATTTATGTGTTGGTGTTTTGCCTAATGTATATCTGCGTACTATGTGTATGCATTGCCCACAGAGTTCAGAAGAGGGCATCAGATCCCTGGGAACTGGAGTTACAGGTAGTTGTGAGCTGCCATGTGGGGGCTGGGAGTCAAAACATGAGTCCTCTGGAAGAGCAGTGCTCTTAACCACTGAGCCACCTCTCCAGCATCTTGTTTATTTATCTTATTGTCACTTCAGATATTTTTCAAATAGATTATCAACTGATTATGCACATATTTTTCTACTCTGTTATTTTCCTTTTCAATTTTATAGCATGTTTTATGAGCAAAATAAATTTTAGTTTTGAATATTTTAATTGATTTTTTAAAAAAATTATATCTTACTAAGAAACCTCAGCTTGATGTAAGCTGCTGAGCTTTACTTCCATGTTCTTGGAGCTATTGTGTTGCTTTGATTATTTAATGTTTTGGTTATTGTATATAGTGAGTCATTGTTCATATTTTCCCCTTTGCATGTGAGTGTTGTTAATCTGGCATTCTTTGTTGAAACATTACCCTTTCACCATTAAATTACTTTGGTACATTTTATTTAAAAAATGAGTTGACATAATACTGCATACCTATTCATACCTACAACAAACTCCCAAACATGGTAGTCTGAAGTGTGGGGAAGGACTTGGGCCAGCAGGCATCTGAGTTGTTCGCTTGTAGCAGTGCGTAGGGCTGTGGTCACTTTGGCAGTTTCAAACAAAGTGAAACTTGTTCTATCTGCATGATCCAGGAGGGGGG
Source organism: Acomys russatus (assembly GCF_903995435.1). NCBI lineage: Eukaryota > Metazoa > Chordata > Mammalia > Rodentia > Muridae > Acomys > Acomys russatus. Next base: position 65,314,149 of record NC_067142.1, on the reverse strand, counting down.
CTCCTTGGTATCCACCCAAAGGGATTCAAACTGTGTTCACAAAAAGCCACACACACAGGTGCTTGTAGCAGCTTTGTTCACAGTTCCTAAATCTCGGACACCATCATGGTTGTCAATGGGTCAATAAATAGGCTACATCTAGGCAGTGTGATGGTGTTTAGTGCTGAAGAGAAATGAGCTATCAATCTATGTGAGAGAAAATATGGACAAATCACAAGTGCAGAGTATAAGGTAAAAGGCTACATATATATATGTAGAAGACTGCACCAGAGAGAAAAAATGAAATTGTGAGGCTTAGTGGAGGAGGAGGAGGAGGAGGAGGAGGAAGAGGAGGAGGAGGAGGAGGAGGAGGAACAGTTCACTAGAACACAAATGTGTTTGGGGGCTGTAGAGCGCTTGGTGTTGCTACAGTAGCAGCATGTGCGTGCCATTCTGCAGCTGTTACAGTCCCCAGGTGACGAGCAGCAGCAGCAGCACATCTACGCAGAGACAATGGTGTGTCGGTGCAGATGCCTCCTTCCTAATGGCAGTGACACTCATGCAGATGTTAAGAGAGAGGGGCTTATAGGTGGGATATTGAGAGCTACCTAATCCTGACTCAGGTTTTGCTATGAATGGAAAACTTCTGAGAAATAAAGAGGTATATAAGACATGAATTGGCCACATATCTGGGCTTGCTACTTGCTGGACCCTGGCTTAATTCTGCCTGTCTGTCCAGTGTCCATGCACCCCTTATCTAGATGTCTGTCTTCACACCAAGCAGACTGCTGTATGATGAGACAGGAGATCAGGCAAACAGCGCGAGTTCATGCATCACGTTTTCCTCAGCGCTCATCTGCTGCTGTGCAGCTAGGCTGGCTCTGGAGGAGCTGTGTGAGCTGGGCAGCTGGAGGCCCGTGCTGTTCACCTGTGTGTTGAGGCGCCCTCCTGTCACTTACTGGTTTCTGATGCTCATCTCTGTGGAATGGCGCTGTTCTTTGTTGTATTCACTCTTCTGTTCACGGCAGCGCGTCATACTGCAGGGGACACAGGGTCACAAGCTGCCGCTCCACAGTGAAATCTATTACTATGATAGCACACACGGTTCCAAGTATTAGGGCCTGAATGTTATCCCCGTGGTCCTGTTGTGCAGCGTGCATTGGGATTTTGTCACTGAGTAGGGCCCTCCCTGCATTTGGACCAGTTGCTTAGTAGTGTTCCTTCAGATTTTCTCTTAGTTGCTGTATAGAGATATTAAAATATTTTCTGAATTTATTCTTCTCACCCTCACTGTCTTTTAATTGGAGTGTTTAGCTCACTTGTGTTAAATGTTATTGATATGATCAGGCTTAAATTTACCTTTAATCTTTTTGTTTCTTATAGTAGTTATCTATTTCCACTTTCTTCATTTCTTGCTTTCTTTTGTTACGGATTTTTAAAAAATAGCTTTAAAAAGGGTTTATTTATTTTTGTGTGAATCATCATATGAGTGTATGACACACTTTGTGTATGATACGTACCACAAACATGCACACTTTGTGTATGATACGTACCACAAACATGCACACTTTGTGTATGATACGTACCACAAACATGCACACTTTGTGTATGATACGTACCACAAACATGCACATTTTGTGTATGATACGTACCACAAACATGCACACTTTGTGTATGATACGTACCACAAACATGCCTAGTGTCTATATAGGCCAGAAGAAGTTGCTGGCTCCCTGGAGCTTACGTTCCATGTGCTTGTGAGGACAGCCTGGGTTCAGGTCATCTGCAGGAGCAGCGGCCTCTTTACTCTGAGCCATCTCTCCGGCTCCTCGTTGGTTGTCTTCGTAGATGTGGCCTTACTGTGTAGTCCAGGCTGGCCTAGCGATTGAAATCCTCTGGCCTCAGTACCTTGAGTGCTCAGTTCCTGCTGTGTCCTGACGTGCATGCTTCACCTTCAATGCTAAAAGCCAATTTTCTTAATTACGAAATTCTAAGTTGACAGCTTTCCCTGAGCTTGAAAGGCTGCTAACTTTGTTGAGAACAGTATCTTAAGGAAGAGCAATAATAAAAACCTTTGATACGGAAAAGAAAATATTTATTGCAATATTCTATTCTGGCTCTTTTGTTTCTGACAGAAACACACTCTTATTCTTATTTTAACCTTTATTCCATTTAATGTGTCTATTTGATTTTCTAGTCTTTGCCTTTAAAATTTATTACTACTTCTTAGCTACTTGAATGCATTGTAGGGTTCTGGGAAACCTCTGTTTTTGTTGTTGTTTTATTTTCCAGCTTAGATTTATTCACTAATCAGTTTTTGTTCCTCCTTTTTGTGGGATTCTGTCACAGTGTCTGCTCAGAGGTGGCGGTGGCAGCGGCTCTCTTGCTGGCCTTCCTGGTGGACGCCATCCCTTCTGCTTCACTAACTCTTTCAGTTCCGCCTCTCCTGAGCTGCCGTCAGCCTCGCCGGCACACCTGGTGCTTCAGGCAGCTTCTGTCTCAGCTCGTAGAGTTGGATTTGGGTGATTTTTGAACTCTCTTATCTCATACGACTCGAAGTTTTTGAGCAGATGGGGCATTTTCATGACCCAATTTACTATATTTGTCATTGGTGCTATTTCAAGGGGTTTTTGACTTTTTGCCTTTTTATAGATCACATTGTTGTGGTTTTGCTTTTTATTTTTCTTAGATTGCAAATTTTATGCTATTTAATGCTGGATGCTTTTGTTTGTCATTTTCGGTGTTTCTGGTTTTTCTTTTAGCCTAAGTAGTTTCTTCGTGTCTATGTGCTGACTAGAACCAGCTTCTTTGAGACTTGCAGAACTCTTTAACTTTCCACAGCTTCTTCCTCACAGTTCTCAGTCTTGCCAGGTCTAGCTGCTCTGGCCTCTCCAACTCCAAACCTTACTTACCTGACTCCGTAAGACTGAATTCTATTGATGTTCTCTGTTGAGGGCAGGCACAGTCACAGAGCTTCCTCTTTGATGGTGGTCTCTGTCCACATTACATGTCTGAAGTTTTTGCTTTATTTTTTTATTGTTTTTCTGTTTTAAAACTAGCAGTCATGGTTTCTGCTCTCCTGTGTAACCCATACTAGTCTGTTTGCGTCCTTCCCTCCCTCCCTTCTTCTCTCCCTCCCTTCCTCCCTCCCTCCCTTCTTCTGTCCCTTCCTTTCTAAACATAAGGGTAATTCCAGTCTAAGTTAAAAGAGATGCTCTGCACCTTGTGAAAGCATATAATTTTATTTTATTTTTTGTTTTGTTGTTATGGTTTTTCAAGTAAAGCATACAATTTTACATGCTCTGAGCCAAGCGATACGGGAATAAATAATACGTTTGTATATTCTGTTGTTTTAACGGTTTAGTTATTTTCTATTTTAGAAGCAAAACGGACAAGTCGGTTTTTAAGTGGCATTATCAACTTTATTCACTTCAGAGAAGCATGCCGGGAGACTTATGCAGAATTCCTTTTGCAAAATGTAAGATTTAAGTATATTTGTTAGATATATATCATATCATAAATCTCTTATATGAATTAATGTGCTTTGAAATTTTGTCACAGATCCAATTGTTAGATAATTGTTAGAATTGAATTTGGTTTTATATTTATACAAGAAAAACTTTAGTTGGGGGATAATAGTTAGAAATGATATGCTCTGGCCAACACAGATATAGAATTGTGTTTTAGTGTTAGTTGATACATTACTCCCTGCTTTAGCAAATAGTTTCTGTTTGTTTGTTTTTTCCAGAAGGCTGCAAAGATACATAGTGTGTGTGAAATAACTGAGATATTTGCAGTTTGTTTACCTTTTAAACAAGGCCAGGTTGGGCTATCTGTGTCACTCTTCCTGCCTAGCTTTACAGCAGAAGATGCAGGTCAGCACCATCACGCTAACACGGGCTGTTCTCAATGTACAGCTTACAGACCCTGTGATGATCAGGGCCTCGTCCTCGTTGCTCTGGATGTGCAAGTGCTGCACTCTTAGAACATACCAGGGTGTGCCAGACAGCTGGAGAGTCAGCTACACAGACTGGATAAAGACTTCTCAGTACAAATCAGGCTAAGCTTACACTCCTGATCCTGACACACTCTCCATAGCTCACATACAGTCAGATACACACATACTCACATGCCTTTGTTTGGCTATTTACTCTCTTTGTTTTTTAAAGACACACACAGACATTGCATTTCTTAGAACCCTGAGTGACTTTCCTTCCTGCCACTGTTGGGATGGGTGTTGTGGTCTCTGCTCCCATTGTATACAGTGCTTTAGTTAGTGGTTTCATAGCTTTTTCTTCATGACTGATGGCTCAAAGAGATAGAACTAGGTCCAGGACCAAAAAGACTTATTGAGACTTGTCAGCATCTGACACAGTGTCTGGCCGTAGGAAGACTCAGCATTGTGTCAGGTAAAGAAATTCCTGGCAGCAGTACTCTCAGGTGGTACCTAGTGTGACAAGACCCAGAGTTTACTCCCAGCACTTCAGAAAGGAGACAGCTGTTCTCAACTCACTTGTCATAACTGCCAACCACTTAAACTCAATGTTATTATTTTGTGATGGTTGGGTATAGGGTGTATGTGTGTGGAACTTGGACCTACTTGAGTGTGTATGTGCATGCCCATGTGGGTGCAGGCCAGAGCAGACAGCAGGTACTTTCTCAACCTTACTGTTATCCTCTCCACCTCAGTGCCTTGACTCAAGGTCTCTCCTTGGGCCAGAAGCTCGCTCTTTTGGCTAGTCTGGTTGGCCAAAGGGCTTTCAGGATTCACCTGTGTATGCCCACCAGTGTCAGGGTGACAGGCATGTGCAGCACGCCCAGCTTTTTATGTGGTACTGATAATTCAAACTCAAGCTCTCGTGGTTGCAGACCAAATGTTCTTAGAGGCCTGGTCCTAAACTTAATATTTTTTGACAGTGAATCAATATTTTGTAGTCTGCGTTTGTATTTTTTAATATATTCTTGTCTGTTAAATCATGCTAATATGAGATTACATTGTATCTGTAGAAATCCTCTATGGACAAAATGCAGCAGTTAAACAGTGCACACCAGGAAGCACTGATGAAACTGGAGAGACTCGAGTAAGTAGGAACTGTGTAGGTAAGCTGGGTACAGGTGCCAGGGGTAAACCCATTCAGTGCTGCTGGCCCCACGAGGTCTCGCTGTCTTCCTGGATAAGTGGCAGGGTATTTCAGTCCCTGTTTCTAAAAACAAAACTAGGTTTTCTCATCCTAGCCCTGAATTATGTTCTTTTTGGTTCTTTCTTGTTAGTGTGTTGTGCACCTGCCCCACTGAATATGATAGCACAGCAAAGCTTCGTCCTGTGGGGAGGGGTTGTTCGCTCTCCCACCAGGAGCTACAGCCTAGGTCCCAGAGTCACCCACATCACTCGCTTTTTAAAAGATCAAAATTTGAAGAACAGTTTCTACTGTGTGTGCTGTTTTGTGCTGTTGTAATTAAGGTGCTCTGCGGAGCATTCATAGATGGAGGACTCTGCACTGATGTTGAGCAGTCACGTTTCATTTCTGGTCTCTTGGTGTCTTTGAGGTTGTCTGTTTAAGGTCTCTGGTAAAATTGGCTTTGTAGGCAACAGTAAGCTAAGAGACTGAGCGTGAGAGGCACATACTATAACTCAGCATGATAAAAAATAATCACAAACTAAATCACAAGGAAATGACAGCTAGGAGTGAATGTCTGCCGTGAATGACGCATTGGTAGGCTGCTGATAGAAGTCATGTTGTGATCCTGGTACATGAGGAATTCTTACAGACTGAGAGGAGCAGAGTGACCTTTATAGGAACACAGACCAAGGCGGAATCAAAGCTGATACTACCTTAGATATTTTAAGATTAAAGCTTCAACCTTTGTGTGGACGAGACTTGGATGTGTAGGTTCTGATGGGAAGGATGGGAGCAGAGGAGCAGCTGGTCCCCGACTGGGAAGTGTGTGGTGCTGGGGGAAGCACCAAGTTAGGGAAGCTAGCGCTGGACAAGGGAGACTTGCCATGGTCCTTCTAACAGGAGCGGCAGTGGGTGGGGCGTGGGCCGGTGGTGCTGATGAGATGGTAGAAAACTGAAGGCTTCCATCCGATTATTTTTCTATCAGTAGAAGATAAAAGCCATCTATTAAATGGTTATTTTGAAAGTATGTAATTCAGAAACAAGGACTCAGACCCTTTATGTAGTTTCAAAGCCTGGGTTTCATGTGTACCCTTCTACATTAGGAATTCACAAACTATTTTTATTCTGTGTATAACTGGTTTTCTGGCATGCATGTGTGAACTCCGTGTGCATGCCTGTAGACTCTAGAGCTGGGATTATGGATGACTGTGGGCCACCATGTGGGTGCTGAGAATCGAGCCCAGGTCCTCTGCAAAAGCAGCAAGTGCTCCCAACTGCCGAACCGTCTCTCTGGCCCCCACAAACTCCTTTGTTTTGTCTTGTTTATTTAGTTCAGTTCCAGTTGAAGAGCAAGAAGAGTTCAAGCAGGTTATGGATGACATTCAGGAGCTGCAGCACTTGCTGAACCAGGAGTTCCGCCAGAAAACGGTACCTGTGGGGCCTGCAACATGCGCTGTGTGGGTGTGAGCCGCTGGGGCTCGTGGCTATCTGCTCCTAAAGAGAATGTTGCTATGCCTGTTTGTGTTGCCCATGCTGTATGCATTCTGGATGTATAGAATTCTTGAGTTTGGTTCTGTTATGAGGCTGTGGTACCCTGGACACTACAGTAAACCCTCAGGGGTATTGGGTCCGTTTATTACATGTTTATGGAAAATACAGTGTGTTCAGCATTAGCCTGCACTCTTTCAAGACACTTTGCTCCTGTTTCAGTGGTAGCTTGTGGTACTTCACTATGTGTCTGTGAAGTTGGGGTTTGGGGATTTGCCATGATTTAAAAAAAAAAAAAAATGCACATCAGTAAGAGAAAATGTTAAGTTTTGGGTCTCTAAGTTGTTTGAATTTTTGTGCTGCTCAGTAGCTAATGAGTTTCTTTCAATTTGCATATTAATTTTTGAAATGCTACAGTGGTGTTAGGATGGATTGGGCAGCTACTTATTTTTTGTATTATGCTTTGCTTTTTCATTATCCCTGCTAAAGTATTAACATAAAAAAGGGGAAGGCTGATTTTGGCTCACAGTCAGAGGGTTCAGTCATCATGGACAGGAAGCCTGGTAGAGGAGCTTATATAGTGGGGACAGGAAGCCGAAAGGAGCGCTCCAAAAGTGCCACGGCAGTGCACACCCTCCCAAGGCCCTGTGTTCTCAGGCCAGAAAGTCTGTTGCCTCCTGAGACCCTGTTCAGATTTGATCCATCAGTGGGTTGCACTGTCTGTTAGGTCAGAGTCCTCGCGGCCTAGTTGTCTCCAGAATGCCCCTCACAGGCACACTGGGTGGTGCCTTCACCAATCCAAGGTGTTTCCTAATCCACTTACACTTGTGAGACTCCACCAGGTCTAGGAAAGGGGCTCTCAGCCTCCTGTACTGCAAAAAGAAAGTTGGAGACCATCTGCTCTTACCACTTCCTCTTCTTTTATCTTTATTATGTGAGCAACGTAATAAAGTGGTGCAACTTTAATGTTTTGAATCATTGTAACACAGCTGTTTTTTTCTCTTAGACACTGCTGCAGGAGGGAAACGCCCAAAAGAAATCAGATATTTCAGAGAAAACGAAGCGTTTGGTAAGCATCTTCTGTTACCTGCATTTATAGTGTGAGTATACTGCAGTGTTTTACCTGCGAGATAGTTAGTAGTTCTCCTCCATCATCGTTTCCTCTCAAAATCAAACCCATTTTAACTTTCTTCAGTTTAAATACGGAAACCATTATAAAAGAAAAAAACATTGACATATGTAAATGTATGAAGAAAGCAAAAAGCACCTAAAGTTTCATGTATATACACACATCTATATAAAGCTATATATTTATATATATCATATCTACAGCATATAAAGACTAATTTTGTAATATACATAGGTCTGTGTACTTTTCCACAGATGGTGCTATCCTCAACCAGTCTCAGCTTCACACACACCCTGAATAGTACAGTGTAGATAGTTGTCAGGAGCTTCAGAATAGCTGCTTCTCATATCAGTGGCTGCATAATATGTTTGATGTATATGCATTCTATTATATATATTATATATTTTTCACTCTCTTGATAGACTTCCATATTGCTTTTAATTTTTTGTTAATTTTATATAGCTATATGTATGCTGTAAATATGTACATTTGTTCATCAGTCTCTCCTAAAGTACTAATATGGGGATTTAAGGAAATACACATTTAAAAATTGGCTCATGGTGCCAAACTCACATTTAGAAAGATTATGGTTTCCATTTTTAGCAACAAAATAGAGGTGTATCTATTTCCCTATACTCTTGCTGAAAATGAATGTTTTCAGTTTTTACATTTTTAGAAATTTTTTTCACTCTCATGGGAAAATCTCATTTTAGTTTGGCTTCTTTTATTCTAGTGATTTTTGGCCATCTTCACAGTTCTTCTGTAAAGTAGGCTGTTTGTATAGGAGGCTCACTGTATTTATATGTGCATTTGTTTTTAAATTGTTTAGTCACAGTTTTAATGTCACTGCTCTCTTGGGTATGTTGTTTATTCGGGAGGCAGGAAAGACATGGTGTGGGGAGAGCAAACTTCCTGGAGCTAACCCTCTCCCTCACCATGTAGGTAAGTTGCCAGACTTGGCAGCCAGCACCCTCGCCTATTGAGCTATTTTACCAGCCCAGGAACATTTTTTAAGTTAAAAATTTTAGAAAAATTATGCAAGCCTTACATACAATAATTTTTTTTTCGTAGAATACTAAAGAACACATACAAGAGATTTCAAATGTAGAGAAAGGCTTCCTTTTCTCAGCCCACCTTGCCTGACCACCTCTCCTTCTTCATGTTTTTGTGTTGCACACATACCTTAGGTGCCACTACTTTGGGTACCAGGGGAACTCTAGCCAGGTCACACAGTTAATATAAAAACACATCAAATACACAATTTAGTGTTGCATGTCCTTGTGTTGCTCACAGAAGGGATGTAGAGGAAATAGGAGTTTTCAAGGGTCCACGGATGTTCTTGGAATAGGATGCTACGGCACCTTAGGGCGTCCATTTTGATCTCAGAAACACCACCAAGGCCATTGTCACACTGAGGAGCTTGATCTGTAGCTAGAGCCTGGAAGCAGGCCAGGGTGGGCAGGAGTCAGCTTACCCCGTGACAACAGACTGAGCCTAAGTTGTTCTGTCATTAATGGTTAGTAACCAGTTTACTGTCCTACCTGAATGGTAAAAACATTTCTCAACAGAATGAACTAAAGTTGTCAGTGGTTTCTTTGAAAGAAGTTCAAGACAGCTTGAAAAGCAAAATTGTGGACTCTCCAGAGAAGGTGAAAAACTATAAAGAGAAGATGAAAGACACGGTCCAGAAGCTCCGGAATTCTAGGGTAGGTCCCTTTGTCGGCTCTTACTGTCTGAATTATCTAGTATCTATACAGATCTTTTTCTTGACTGTATTTACTTGTTTCTGACTTGTGTGGGGTGGAGGGGAAGAAATGTGACTACGAGACAGCTGTTGAATCACACTATGGCTCTAAAGCTTTGTTCTGGTGGTCTAGTGGAAATGCTGTGTTCTTGTGGGAATCAATCACTTAATTTCAGATGAGAAAGGTATTAAACAAGTTTACAAATGATTAATAAAAATAACCATGTGGACTATGCGTTTATAAAGTGCGTGTGTTGGTGAGCATGGGGGATATATGGCAAATCTTTGTTTCTCCTCATCATTTTGCTTCAAATATAAAACTTCAGTAAAAAGATAAAAAGTTTTAACATCAGCATTAAAAAATATAGAGGATGCTTTGAAAGAACTCAATGAGAGAACTCGGTTTATATTGGGGCAATCCCGTAGGAGAAGGGAGTGCAACTTTGTCTTAGCATCTAATCATTCAAGGCAGAAGAAATGTGTTCAAGGCCAGGCGCTACTTTGAGAGGTGGACTAGGGTGGGGCAGGACAAAATTAGAGGTGGGCAGATAGTTTCTTTCTTGAAGCAGGTAAAAAGAAATTCTATCCTTATTATCCAAGTAATTCTTGATAATAAAAATAGTTACTAATAATAGAGAAAAAATCATCAGAACAGAAATGGGAGCCTAGAAATAGATTTAGGGACTTAGGGGGTATGGCTGGCTTATTTAAAAACAGTTCTGATGGATCTGGGGGTATAGCTAAGTGTTAGGTAGGGTGCTTGCTCTGCATGGGGAGGCCTGGGTCTGGCCTCCAGGAGAAAACAGATGGGCTATTTGTGAAAATAAACCCTTATAAGAATTAGAAATATAAAATCTTAACAGATTTAGAACATTTATATAATCTTTTACCAAACAGAACACATGCACTCCACCCCCACATTCTGACTATATAGCCCAGACTAACCTGGAACTCCTGATTCTCCTGTCTTAGCCTCCTGAGGACTTAGAGTATAGGCTAAATGTCTTTAAATTAACTTGAAAACCAAAAGCCTGGAGGGAAAGGATCCACTAAAACACATTTTCTGTGCCTATGTCATGGTCTGGTTGGTTTTTGTCAACTTGACACAAATCTAGACATATCTGGGAAGAGATACTCTGAGCTGAGGACTTGCCTCCATCACACTGGCCAGGAGGCAAGTCTATGGGCAATTTCTGGATTAATGATGGATGTGAGAGAGCCCAACTCACTGAGTGCTGTGTTACCCATGGGCAGGTAAGTCCTGCATCTTATATTTTAGAAAAGCAGGCTGAACAAGCCAGTAAGCAGTGTTCCATGGCTCTGCTTCAGTTCCTGCCTTGATATCCCTTTTGACGGATTGTAAGATGTAAGCTGAAAGAAACCCTTTCCTCCCTGTTTCTTTTAATTTTATGTATGTATGTATGTATGTATGTATGTATGTATGTATGTATGTATGTATGTGTGTGTATGTTTTGCCTGCATATATGTCTGTGTATCATGTGGGGCTGGTGCCTTTAGAAGCCAAAAGAGGGCATCAGATCCCCTGGGTTGAAGTTATCGACAGTTGTGAGTCACCAGGTGGATGCTGGGAATTGAACCCCAGGCCCTGGAAGAGCCAGTGCACTTAACCACTAAATCATCTCTCCAGACAACCCAGATTGCTTTATCACAGCAGCAGGAAGCAAACTAAAACTTTAAGGCAAAAGGATTTGATCTAGTATATACAGAGTGCTTACAAATTCGTGAGAGAGGGAAAGGGGGAGAAAGAGAGAGAGGGTGAGGTGGGAGAGGGAAAATGGAAAATGAGCAATAAGATTAGGTCTTTGATGAGAAGAAATGTAAGGTAAGGCAGGGAGTAACCTAGTGGCAAAGGAAAGATGTCTACATTGGTATGTGATGTAGTAAATATTATCTTTTATAATTTTAAAAGAGTAGTTTATCTTTTTAAAGAATCAGATGTTAATAATAGTTATTTAAACAAACAGAAAGATTATTAATAGATAATATGGCTTCCCTGTTGTATTCGGAAGTAGTTTGAGAATTAGCAGAGCAGCCTTTGGATTGCTTTGGTGGTGCTGAGAACAGAACCATAGGGCTTTGTAGGCACTAGACAACCATCTGCAAGCTAAGCTCTACCCCGCCAGAGTGAGCTCTTTCCCCACACATGAAGAACCTTTTCCAAATTAGCAGTGAATTGCCAGGTAGCAAAGTAGTGGTTGTTTTCTATGTTAAGAATATTTGGAGTTAAAAAGCATAATTAGGGGCCTGGATTAGCAGTTAAGAGCACTGGCTGCTCTTCCAGAGGAGATGGGTTCAGTGCCTAACACTTGCCTGTAACTCTGGTTCTGGAGGATCCAGTGCCCTTTTCTGGTCTCCTGGGCACTAGGCTTGCATATGGTGCACAAGGCATACATGCAGGCAAAGCAGACATACACATAAAAGCAGTAAATAGGTATAATTTTAAAAGAGGCGTCATTATGTGCTTGATGCGTAGCAGTAATAGTGCCTTGCTACTGACCAAGAAACTTAACTGTTGTACATTCTTGAGCTTTCGTAGCAAATGCAGAAATTATAGAAAAGCAAACAAATTGACCTTGCGGTTTCATAAAAGAGAACATCAACCTGGTCTTTTTTCCTCCCTCCTAAAGCAAGAAGTGATGGAGAAGTATGAGGTGTACAGAGATTCTGTGGATTGCCTGCCTTCCTGTCAGCTGGAGGTGCAGCTGTACCAAAAGAAAATCCAGGACATTGCAGATAACAGGGAGAAACTAAGCAGTATCTTAAAAGAGGTTTGTATGGTGCAGTGTTTCTGTCGTGAGTTTGTGATGGGCTGTTTCAGGGCTTTGGATTTGCTTTCACCGTTTCTTATTGTCTTCCCAAAGAAAACTGGGTTGTTCTCTAGTAGTGCGTGCTGAGGAACAAGGTGCCTGCCCCTAGCCATCAGGGTGTCACGACATAGTGTAACCTACAGGTGAAATGGCTATGCATCAGCATGGCACCTGGTGGTACATGTTTTGGCATATAGTAATGCGTATTTTAGCTTGTCCTAACAGATATGATCACTTACCTTCAGTGTCATCAATCCCCAACTTACTGCCCAGCACTGCACCTAGGCTTAATAGAGATGTCAAGCTTACGCAGTCTCCCCCGAATGATGAGTGGTAGCATTGCCATTTGGGTTTCTCAGATGCTTGAAATCATTTTCACATCTTAATCCCAGCCACTCACAGTATCACTAACATTACAGTACCGTTTGTTGTTTTTGAGAGAGAGAAAGGAGTGCAGGGCTAGGAGGTTTTCTTTTCCTACCACGTCATCTTATCCACCATCTGGGGTCACAGGGCAGATCTGCTTCTGGTTTTAAGGTCTGCCCTTCTCTCTTCTAGCACCTTAGCCCCACACCAGCACTCAGCTTCGGGCCTTGCTGCTAGGTACGTGTCCCTCCTCAGTTCCTCTGGTGGACCAGCCTCCCTGCTGCCTGGGCACCTTCCTCTTGTACGGCTGTGTTTCCTTACTGAGCTTTCTGAGCCCGAAGACTTACCCCATTTCAAAACTGTCTTATTCTAGCTCACCGTAGAAAACCTTTTGAATTTGTTTCTAAACCCTGGTTGGTTGTGTTGACTTTAAATATTCTTCATAAAACACAGAGCCTGAACTTGGAGGACGAAATGGAAAGTGATTCATCGGAACTAAAGAAACTGAAGACTGAAGAAAATTCACTCAAGAGACTGATGACTGTCAAGAAGGAGAAGCTTGCCACTACTCAGCTCAAGATAAACAAGAAGCAGGAGGATGTGAAGCAGTACAAGCGAACAGTGATCGAGTACGAGCGTGACTGCAGGACAGTGGTTAGGACACGGTCAGGGACAGCTCAGGACAGTGGTTAGGACACGGTCAGGGACAGCTCAGGACAGTGGTTAGGACACGGTCAGGGACAGCTCAGGACAGTGGTTAGGACACGGTCAGGGACAGCTCAGGACAGTGGTTAGGACACGGTCAGGGACAGCTCAGGACAGTGGTTAGGACACGGTCAGGGACAGCTCAGGACAGTGGTTAGGACACGGTCAGGGACAGCTCAGGACAGTGGTTAGGACACGGTCAGGGACAGCTCAGGACAGTGGTTAGGACACGGTCAGGGACAGCTCAGGACAGTGGTTAGGACACGGTCACGGACAGCTCAGGACAGTGGTTAGGACACGGTCAGGGACAGCTCAGGACAGTGGTTAGGACACGGTCAGGGACAGCTCACAGGCGCTCAGAGCTGCTGTCTTAAAAAAAGAATTCTGCCTCTAGTGATACCTATAATTCAGTCTATATGTTGAAAGAGGATGAAGGTTGTTTATTTGGTGTTTCTCAGCTTGTTTGTTGTCTTTTGAGACACATAGTTCCAATTCCTTTGTGTTAATCTTGAAAGGGTTTGGGATTCTAGTGTTTACTTCAGTATATTTGAGACATGGAAACCTAGGGGAAAATGCATTAGGAAAAAAATTAGTATTATTTGGTAAAAATGGACACTTTGCTAAATTCTTTTGCAGTATGTTGAGGTATTTCTTTCACTGGTAGAGTCTCCTTGTCAATCCTAAGGATGTGCCTTTAGAATATGTGCCTCAGATATGTCTAGGATGTCATTCCTCACATCCTTAAGCATGGCATTGGGACTGAGTATTTTCATGCAGATGAAAGGAAAGACAGAACCTCAGGTCTGTGAATTTGTTGCCAAATATACAAAAAGTTGTACTAGTCCACATTCCACTAACAGTGCACACTGGGGCACTGTAGCTGAGCCTCCATTTGAAAGATGAGGCTTTGAGGGCTGGAGTGTAGATCAGTGGGGGAACACTTGTCTACTATGTGCCAGGCTATAGCCTTGATCTTCAGCTCTGCAAAATAAAGCAAACAAAAAGAACAGCATCGAGGGAAGCAGTGCACTCACCATGAGCCGTGCTTAGCCACAGTGCATCGCACTGTGTGGGCCTTTGTGGTATTGTCTGATTGTTTTTATGTCTAGCAAGGTTCTGGGCTTGTGGAGCAAGTGCTGACACATGATGGCTCTGAATCCACTAGTAGGGTCTTTGGTTGAGTTTTTTTAATGCTTAAGAGAATTATGTCAGGTGTCTCTTCTCCCTTTAGAGATTGCAATAAAGTTCAAGAAAAGAGAGGTGCTGTCTATGAGCAAGTAACCACCACTAATCAAGAGATCCAGAAGATTAAATCTGGGATTCAGCAACTAAAAGATGCTGCGAAAAGGGAGAAGCTGAAGTCTCAGGTGCGTGCTCCTAAGAGAGTCCATGAGTTTAAACCATAAATGATGTCACCCAGGACAGGGTTTTGAGTTCCCTGGGTTAGAACTTGATCCCACGGGCCCTTCGCTTTTATCTCCATGGGTAGCACCACTCTGGGTACCCTTTGTCGATACCCAGACATGGGCACTTTTGCACGCGCACGTCCTCCATGCCTTTTTTCCTTACTTGCCTTTTAGCACATCACAGAATCGCGTTCTTTGGGGTAAGAGAAGTTGCTTAATGAAGGTTCTGAAGTCCCTAGGTAGATGGACTCCACTCATAGCTTTTAGTAACATCTCTAAAAGTATTTGACTAAAAATAGCCACAGCTCTTTATTCAGAATCCTCAGGCCTCTTTTTTCACTCATCTCCATCTTCCTGTTTCTGAAGCAGCCTGGTTTGTGATAGTTGTGCTCTCGTGACCACAGTTTCTTACTGTCCACACAGTCTGTGAGGATGAGCTACTTCGTTCTCCTTCCTTAAACAATCAGCTGGTATTGCATGCTGTAAGTGTAGTCACGGAACTGGTTATTAGCAGATTAAAACTAGCAACTAGCTCAAATTTGAGCTGTTAATCACAAAAGATGCCAAGCTACCTTGTTTTCCTGTTAGCTCTGTGCCCATGTGTCTCACCAGTAATACCAGACCTTGCCTGCCAATACCATTCATGCTTTAAAACTCAGCACGGAATATGAAACCATTCCTAGAATGGCCTGGGGTATAGTTGGCTTCCCATAAATGTTTATAAAGTTGAAAGAGCATCAAACACTTGTCTTAAAACTAGCTGTGTGTTAGAATTCAGTGAGGACATTTGAAATGAAGAAGCCCCTCCCAAATACATTGAATTAGAATCTCAACAATAGGCCCTACCCCTTAATTGAGTTGTCTATTTATCTCTAGAATAGGATGGCATTTGAGAGCCACTGATGGGCTCTGTGTAATTGTAATTGTTTTCTGTAGATAGAGCTCATAACCACACAAGCTGTTCTACTACAGCTGTAGTTGTTAAAATGTTATTTCTCATTCGGAATTTAAAATATTCAGTGTCTATACTCTGGTGCACTGAGATCTTCCCTCTGGAATAATGTATTCTTTTCAATAGCCCATAAGATAATGGTTCTGTGTCCTTTAGTCTGTCATTTCGGCTTAGCAGCTCTCCAGCCGGTCTATGTATGCTTAATATTCAGATTCATTGTTAGCTTGTTCATAGTTACTGTTTCTTACCTGTCGTGATTTTCTTTGTATAAGCTAGTACTAACCAGTCTTCCCAAGTAGTGCTGTGGCCCCAGCTGTTCACTGAGCCTTGTTTTGGGGGCTGGGTTGTCAGCGGCAGCATCTCGCCTTCTGTTCATATTCAAATTATGATCAGTTAAAGACTACACCTTCTTCTCTTGCAGCTCTGCCAAGTTGTTTTTTCACCGTACCATACAGTGATGAAATGATTGCTGTCAATTCAAGATCGTAGTATTATATCCTGTAGGCTTAATTATATTTCTTTCAACCTAGATTCCCAAAATGCCAAGATCAGTGCAAATCTTGTCCACACTAATTATTTCTCATTGTGTGGTGTCAGTGGCAAATTTGAGCAGCATGCCTTTTTCTCCAGGATGAAAGAAAGCATTGAGTGGAACTAGGTCCTGGCTGCAGTGTCACACTCCTCCAGAGTGCACAGCGTTACTGCAGAGCTCTAGGCCAGTGGTGCCGCTTGCTGTGTCGTTCTCCCCTTACCCAGTCTGCTGACATTCATTTACTCCTCAGCAGCCGAGAATGACTGGGAGAGCATGGAGAGCTCGAGTACGTTTGCTCAAAGAGTTCTCTTCAGTTCTTTTTATAGCCACCCTCACTGATTGTCAGAGTAGCGTCACACAGACTGCTGGACTCGAGTCACCCCTGCCCTGCTTTCCCTGTCACGTAGGTAGTTCCTTCTGCTTCCAGCTTCAGGTTCCTCACCTATTTGGACAGCTCTAAAGATCTGTTACCTGCTCTAACCAGTCACACCAAAAATAATGTTAGGTTCAAAATCCTCCCTATCTGTCCTCCTCTTCACTCCACCCCTCACCTCGTTTCTTCCATCCAGTGTCTTTATAAACTTTTAGAATATTTGATATATTTCTAAGATGAAATTTTTTATATTTCTCATCATTTTATATCACAAGGAATTGACATTTTGGACTTACTGGAGATAACCCTGGCCTTCAGACCCACGAAGTTAATTTTATGATTTTTTTTTCCTCACTGATACTGTTGATAATCAGCCCATTTTATTCACACATTCATAACATAATTTTATAAGGTCCAGTTTCTTCCTTGACTCTGATTTTTCTATTTGAAATCTCTGCATTGAGTACTTAGTAGAGTCAACTTTATCTTTCTAAAATAACTTTTGAATAGTGTACTTTCTTGTTAAATCAGCATCTCCCTATTTTCCTGTTGTGTATAGATACATTCATAATGAATGGATCACCTAGTTTCTAGTCGGTTTTTAACAATAGTGTATGCATTGCTAGATAGCATGGTCCCAGTTAGCTGAGGAGTCGAGTTGAAGAGAAGCCTCTAAGAAGTTTTGCGTGAGCAAGTCATTTCTGTCATTTAAATCCAATGGCTATTACACTTGAGGTCATGGTATACTACAGAGTTAGGGACAAAGCCAGCGTGGTGCTGTCACAGACACACAGATCAGTAGACAGAGTACAAGATCTAGACACAGACCATGTAGCTACAGCCAGCCACAATAGTCAGTGAAGGAAAGCCAGCCACATGTAGAAGAGTGAAACTAGACTCTTACCTCTCACCCCACACCAAAACCAAGCTCCTTAGACTGTAACACAAGACATGAAATTCTGAAACTGGTAAAGGAAAAACTAGGGAGTACTTAAAGATATAGGCTTAGGTAAGGCCTTTCTGCTTCAGATTTTGCTTGCTCAGGAATAAGACTGACATTCACAGACACTACCTTGTGAGGTCATAAGCCTTCCACAGAACAGCAGGACTGTCCACCACATGAAACAGCCCACAGAAAGGGGAAAGGCCTGCTAGCTGTACCTGACAGTAGGGACAAACCTAGAGCATGCGAGGGATTCAGAACACTGAAAACACATGTATGTAAGCCGAGAAACTGAACAGAGTTCTCAAAAGAAGTATGAATCACCAATACATGTTTTTAAAAGTGTTCAACATCCTTTCCCATCAGGGAAATGCAAATTAAAGCTGAGGCACCATCTCATCCCAGTCAGAATGACTATCTGTAAGAAAATAATCGGCATCAAATACTGGCAAGAGTGTGAAAAGAAGAAGCCCTTTAAATTTTATTTAATTTTAATTTTAACATATAAAATTTAGTTACAAGATTGATGTGCTCTTTTGAAAAATTATTATATGTATGAGCACATATCACAGTTCATGCTTGGAGATCAGGGTACAGCTTTGTGGAGTTGGCTCACTCTTTCACCATGTCATGAGGTTTTGGACATCAAACTCAGGTTGCCAGGCTTGCACGACTAAGCTTTTTTGCTGGTTTACTGGTCTGAAGGACCCCTATTCAGTGTTCATGGGACTGTACAGTGGTGCAGCCACCATGATACCAGTGTGGGGTGCCTCGACTCATCCTAGACATTGACCTACAAAGTAATGGTGGTTCCTGATAATGTGGTCCATGCACACAGTAAGTTATTATTTGTCCATAAATAAAGAAAATTGTATACATATAGATGCTAGGTGAGCGACCCATGCCAGAAAGACAAGACCCATGTGTTCTAAGTTTTGTATGTATATATTTATGTGGAGTGAGTGTGTGTAAATACTCGGATCTAGAAAAGGGTGCATGAGCGGGAACAAGGAAGCTTTGAGGGAGAGGGTTGGGTAGGGTGGTAGATAGAACACAAGGGATATCAGTGGAGCAGGAAGTACCCACAGTGGTAGGTTTCAGTAGGGACTAGGGGTTAGGGAATGGGGAGAGGAGAGAATCAGGGCCAACAAAAGTGTATTTGTGTAAGTGAATGAAATATAGAGAACAAGGTATATCTTCCGTGTAACTTCATCTGATTTCTCCCATGTGTCCGATTCTCATTTCTCGTTTACTACGGGCTTCTAATCATTTCCAGATAGCCTGGCTCTGCTCTTCCACATGGTGTGTTCCTGCTGCATGTGGCTCATGTCTGGTCGTTACATGTGGCTTAGCTATGGAGTGCTGTGCCTGCATGAGCCTCGTTGCCAGTGCTCAGTGCTTAGAGTAGTCTACGTGTTCCTGTGTGGTGCAGTGTGTGCTTTCATCTGCCATTGTCCTGTGCACAGAAAAAAAAAAACTATATAATAATGATGATGATGAATAAACTATTAGTATTAGAGACCAGTATTGAGATTTTTGAGACAGGATTTCCCTGTGTAACCCTTGCTGTCCTGGAATTCACTGCAGAACAAGTAGGCCTCGCGTTCACAGAGATCTCCCAGCCTTTGCCTCCTGAGCGCTGGGTTAAAGGTGTGCGGCATCATGCCTGGCTTCCTTCCAACAATATATTTTGATTCATGGATTAAAATGCATGTGGGATCAGTGGATAGTGTTGGATATAAAAGTCCATGAATATTGTAAAAATTTAAATTTCTCAAATTTCACAATGAAGTAATCAGACCAACACTCATATAAAACATCACTAGGGTCGTGCTCTATGGTTTCCCTTCCCGTAGCTAAGGGGTAGGTAGGCACTGTGGCCCTGAGCCCTTGATGTGTGTCTAGTGCAATTGAGGAGCTAATGGAACTTTGAATTTAATCTAAATTCTTGTACATTTAAATAGTATGATATGGCCAGTGCTTCTATATTGAACAGCACTGATTGACCTAGACTTGGATTTTCTTTACATCCCCAGCACTCTGCTTTGCCTTTAAAAGTGTATGGCTTTACAGTAACTTTTTCTATGCGAGCTGTCGTGAACTGGTAAAAACTTCCACTTGTGTGTGGACAGTCATTTGGATATTCTAAAATGCATAGCATGGAGAAAGCTACATCCCGTCCTTTTTAGCACCCTGGAGTGTGCTCAGGGAATTGCCTGTGAGTTTGCTTCTGATAGTGTGCTGCTGGATTTGGACTTCTGTTGTACTTCTTGCGCCTCCGAGGAGGTGACTAGTTCCTCCTTGGAAGTGTGTTTATTCCTAGGAGAAAAGCATTGCATTGGCATACTGAAGTGTTCGGCTGTGTATTTGCACACTGTATTTTTTATTTTATTTTATTTTTATTTTTTTAGCTACACCTGGTTTTGATGGTTTCTCGAAAGTGATTTCTACCTAACCTATTCAGCTTTCTTTCTTTCTTTCTTTTTTATTTTTTTCTATTCAGCTTTCTTGTTTGTGGGAATAAACACGTAGCCCAGTGGAACTAGGAACTTAAATTGATCTATAGCCATTGGATGTGCTGATTGCTTAAAACAGCATTCATACGAGCCAGTCAGTAATGAACTTGATCTTTCTTATATGATTTAAATAAAGCTTTCAGAAACTTTTTTTTTCTTGATGGTTCATAGTGTATCACAGCTGTAGTCTTTGATCCTGCTTAGAAATCTAAGCTGTCCCAACCTTGTATTAAAACTATACGAATGGCCACTGGAATAGTTTCAACTCGGTGTTAGGCCCGGCTGTCACATGGAGTGATTCTTTGTCATTTGTCCTTAGGAAATCTTTGTAAACTTAAAAAGCGCCCTGGAGAAGTACCATGAGGGCATTGAGAAGGCGACGGAGGAGTGCTGCACTAGAATCGACGAGAAGACTGCCGAGCTGCAGAGGAGGATGTTCAGAGTGCCGCCCTGATCAGCAGTCAGCTCCCCGCAGACGGCCTGCTGCCTTTCTGTCTCTGTTCAGCGTGGGTATACTGAAACGAATAGAAATCCCAGTGATACCAGCTAACTAATGTGGTCCCATTGGCCCGCATTTGTCTTTCTGACTTTTTATGTGATGATGTGCTTTGTGTGTTTTTTCCTTGGTGCTGGGGATAGAACTCAGGGTCTTGCAGGCTACACTGAGCTGCTTCCCCAGCCTCCAGCATGCCATGTATTATAGGAGTTGCTGCAATTAGAATAACTTGTACAGCTTCCATGTCCCTACTCTGTCTCTTTGTTATGTCCTGGTTGGAATAAACAGAAAGTTCCTGAGGTCTGTGGGTTTCCTACTGTTGTTGTGGATGTTGTGACGTTGCTGGCATTGCGTTGCCATGTCGCTGAGCCTGCGTGTGTTCTACACATCTTGATTGCATGCACAATTGATTCTCGTGCATCCAGCTAGATATTTTATTGCTATTGTGTGGATAAAGAATTGTGAAGCTCTCTAGCAAAAATTTGAACTGGCACCAAAATTGGAATAGTCTCTAATAATACCACATTTTCCTTGACACAACTGGCATTTTTTAAAGGTAGAAATAAGACCGGTATAGACATAAAATTTAACCTGAACCAAAACAATTCTTCTTTCTTTGTGAATTTATTATCCTGAGAACTTCGTTGCAGTAGCACCAGGAGGCTTAGCCACACTGTGAGCTTATGCAGTGTGTCGTGGCTTCCCAAACTGTCCTGGGAGCACATCATAGAGAACTCTCAGGAACCAAGCCATACTGTAAACTTTGGGAAGGAACACGGTGACCCTTGCTAGCTGGCACCCACTGTTGCATATTGCTAGCTCAGGGTGGTGCAGATTTCACTCAGCTGCCCCACCTCCACTCCAGTGGTCGGGCCTTGCCACACAGGGGGCTTAGTGGCACATGCCTATCATCCATCCCAGCACTTAGGAAGCTGAGGCAGGAGAATGACAAGTTTGGGGACAAACTAGGACATGCAGCACAATCCTGCCTTGAAAATTATGTATTGAAAACAACAGAACAAAAAAATGAACGTAGATTTTTTTTTCTTGAGACAGGATCTCTCTGAGTAGCCTTGGCTGTCCAAGACTTACCTTATAGATCAGGCTGGCCTCGAACTCACAGAGATCCACCTGCCTCTGCCTCTGCCTCCCTGAGTGCTGGATTACAGATGTATGCCTCTATGCCACTGCACCAGGCCGAAGGTAGAAATCTTTATCGGATGCAATTTTGAGAAGTTGCACAGTATCCAGTAGGCAAAATATTTAATAATTGATATTCAAAAGTAAAATGAAGGGACTCTTGGTTGGTGTTATAGTTAAGTGACTACTGTGGTTTCAATATCAAGCTATGTCCCAAGCCAAACAGTTAAGAAAGTTTTTTTTTTTTTAACTTTAACTTATAGCATGAAATGAACTTGAATGAGTTTCAAGGCCATTTGAAATGAAGCCTCTCTGATTCCTATTTGAACTGTCCTCAGGGAGTGCTGGACCCCTGCAGGACACTTCCTCGGGCTTGCTTCCTTCTTTCCTTTGTTTATCACATCTTTACTCTGTTCTGCAGCAAAACATCCGTCTTCCTACCTTAGCCCAAACATAATACTTTTAAAAACTTAGATGATATTTTAGATGTATTTTTATTATTTGTTTAAATTATGTGGATATGTGCAGGTGCCCACAGAGGTCAGAGGTGTTGGATCCCCTGGAGCTGGGTTAGAGGTGGTTGTGAGCTGCCAGTGTGGCTGCTGGGAACTAGACTCAGGTCCTCTGGAAGCAGTACGTTCTTATCAACTGAACCATCTCCTGAGTCCCTACAATTTTATATACATTTATTTACTTGGCGAGGAGTGTCACGCATGTGCCACAGTGTACATGTGAAGGACAGAGGACAACTTGCTGGAGTTGATTCTTTATTCCCACCACGTGAGACAAAGCAAATCAAAGCTGTCAGGCTTGGTAGCAAGTGCCTATACCTGCTGTGCCAGCTCACTGCCACACTTTGGTTTTTGTAACTTCCAGGTTTTCCTCTCTGTGTCTGCTGTCATTTGTATTGTTTTGATTAGTTTCTTATACACAGTTTCAACATGGCTACCCTCTGTTCTGGAGGCTTCTGACTTCTGTTTTAGTGTTTCACCTTCAGCGCCATCCTGTGTATGTATGTACTTGCTCATCATTTTGTGACTAAATAGATTCACAGAAGCAGCACGGAGCACTCTGCATTTCTACCAAATACATTTTCTGGTGACTATCTTTAATTATTCCTTTCTGCCACCAAATAGTTAAATTTTAATCAAAGGCCTTCAGCATAATTACTCAAATCCATTTGGCTCTTCTGATTGAAGAATAAATTATAAAATTTAGAGATTTGAAAATGGCATTGTTGGTGCCCAGCTGATTTTGTAATACAGGGAATTTCATATCCTGAAGAAGCAGGTGTCATCACGTGTCTGTGGCACGTGCTGCCCTGATGGCAGAGGAAAGGCTGTGCTGCCAGACTGCAGTCCTCCTTTGTGAGCTCAGCTCCTTAGCTGGATGGAGAGCAAATATTTAATTTCACGTTGAACTGACATATTTCAAGAAGCTAATCCATTTTGTGACAAAGCCAGGGGACTTGAAATATGCACCTCGCAGGCTGAAGTTAATACATCGGGTTTTAGTTTAACGGGATGTTTCCTATTTTTAGTAAGAACAGAAAAGTTGGATATGAAATTCCATTTCAAATTCAGGCCTGCCACCTTTTTCAATTAAGTCGGCACACTCTTCCCCCTGATTGAAATATGCTTCTCATCTTCCTATCGAGATTGCCACCAGGGGGCACAACACGGCTTGCATAACCAAGGCAAAAATAGCTGTGGATTTTCAGGTTGGAAATGGAAAAGCCGAAAGTTTTAAAGTGACAGTGACAACTTGAAAACTAAAAGTGGCAGAGAGAACTTAGAATCTGCCTGGTTGAAATAGGTCCTAAATAGCTGACGTATTTGAAGGTTTTGCTGAAAGGATAACTCTCACCTCAAGGTGTTAATTCTGACCCCATGTTTATCTCTAAAGTTACCTCCATGATTTTAAGTGGCTTAGATTTTCTAGTTCAGATTTCACATAACTCTTAACAACTGAGAGTAGTACTTGAGATCCATGCATTGAGTGAGTCACGCAGAGACTGATTATAGACTTGGCATCCGAGGCTCAGCATGATATTTGTATTGTTTTGTTTCTTTCTAATTTTTTTTCCTGATAATACCATCAACCTCTACCACCAAGAGCTTCTTCAAATCCATTCTTTCTGCCAACACAAAAATGTCTCTGAAACACTTGGTCCTGTCCATATAGTTGTCTCCACAAATCTCTGATGCTAAGCCATTTCAGGAACAGCATTCATTTAAGGAGCTGCAGTTGGTGGCGGTAGAGTATGGTAACACCATAGTCCCCAAACTGAGTATGTGCAACACATGTTTAAAGCAGTTGTTAAACTTACCGCTCCCCCGAGTGTGGGTTTCGGGGCTTTATAGGATCTAGCTCCCCTTGAAAGCATGTTTATTCTATAGGTAAAACAAAGCGATTTTATTTTTAGTTTGGGGGAGGATATGGGGGCATGTCCATGTGGTGCACCCACCTGGGTGTTCACATATGTGCATTTGGAAGCCAAAAGAGGTCACCCTCAGGAGCTGACCACCATGTCTCTGCCTCCCCAGAGGCCCCTAGCTTTTTTTTAATTTTATTTATTTATTTTTATTTTTTTTATGGGCTCTAGAGATCCAAACTCATTCACACTGTGGACACTTTACTGACTGAGCCATTACTCCCAACCCCACAGTGGCTTTAATAATTATCCTTGGGGATTGCTTCTAAGAAGAAACTTCAACACGATTATGAGCATAAACTTAGTCTTCGTGCTCCTTTTTAATGAGACAGTGATGGCAAATGCGTGTCGAGAGTTGAAGTTCTTGTCATGCAGATCTTTGACTTGTTTAGTTAGAGTCACACCAAGACACTTCATATTATTTGTGGCTGGTGTGAAGGGTGAAGTTTCCCTAATATTTTTCTCAGCCCATTTGTCATTTGTATACAGGAAGGCTACTGATCTTTTTAAATTAATTTTGGTTCCAGCCCCTTTGCTGAAGGTGTTTATCAGCTATAGGAGTTCTCTGGTAGAGTTTTGGGGATCACTTAGGTATACTATCATAACATCTGCAAATGGTGATACTTTGATTCATTGGAATCACCTGAAGGTGGACCCAGAGTGTTGGAATCAGTACGTTTTGGGTGGGCTCCAGAGTCTGTATTTCAATCAAGTTGTTCCCTGGTGAAGTGGCTGCCTCAGGGGTCCCCATTAGAGCAGCGCCATGCTAGAGAAACACACTGGCTAGAGTGGAGCTTTATCCACAGATTTATGGCTGGATTCCTCAAAACTCTGATGCTCTTCCAAGTCAGCTGGCGATCCATTGCCAACCTGGAAGCTGGAAACTGGCCATGGGAGCCCCCAATTCTAAAACACTCCTGATGCTGCTAGGAGACAGCTGGGTCTTGCAGTAGCAAGGAATAGTCCTCATTACTTCCTGCCATTGGTCCTGTCTTTGCATCTCCAAGTTTTCTGCCCTGTAAGACGGGGGATGCCTGTAAGGTGCCGTACAGCATCCTGAGCTTTAACAGGAGCAATTTTGACGAGGTGTTTAGTACAGCCATGGAGAGTGGGTTTTTGAGAGACACTCCTGCATCCCATTGCAACTGGTGAGTGTTGAAATAAAGGGTTTTTTCCTACTCCCACTCTTGCTTCCCCCAGATGAGACAGAGACCTGTTCCGTTTATATAAGCTGTAGAGCACGATAGCTGGCCAGGTTCTCAGCTGTTCTAGCCTGACTGTGCTAGCGTGGCCTACTTACCTGTCTCTCTGACCCAGCAACCTACCCCCGCAACCCCTTTCTCTCCACCTGGGAGCTCCAGACTAGGAACTGAAGTCCTACCCAGTGTCTCCTCTGCCCAGACATTGGCTCTTCATCTTCTTTATTAACCAACCAGAGATAACTGGGGAGTATTCTTTATTCTTTACAAAACACTGATACAGAAAATTCTTCAGCAGTCTATGACTATGCCCATGTCCAGACTGCACCTGATCTCGAGGCACAGAAGTCAGTATCTGTACAAGACCAACTCCCAAGAGAATTAGCTTCATGAACTGAGGCCCAGACAGAGTGCCACCCAGCTCCTCTTTTCAACTGAAGCACTCGGTAAAGCAAGGCTTTTGCAGAGATGAAATCGGACGATAAACTACTTAGCTGCAAGCTGCAAATGCTGCTATTGCCAGTAAAGCCCAAGAAACAGGGGTGACAAAAACAGCTGTGGCAGCTGTCACGTGAGCTCTAGCAGTCTGCAAGAAATAGAATCTAACCAGGAAAAAAAAAATGGCATTCTTGATGATGACCTACCTATAGGGCAGCCCGGGGTATCACCAGGCAAGGAAGGAAGGACTCCAGAGATACCGAGGTGCTCACAGCCATATTTTAAGGCTGTTGCTGTAGGGAAAGCCGCAGAGGCATTATCTTAACAAAACTTCTCAGGGAACAGTTGCGTTTTATCAGGAAGTCAAATTCTTCTTTGTGTAATCAAGGTAAGGTCATATCACTACTCTCAGGGAGGTAGAGCTGAGCAAGTAAGAGAAACGAAACGCAAGCCAAGTAATGAGTGAAGAACCTTCCAGGTGCCCTTCATCGTGTTCACTGTTTTCCTTTAAAAGGCTTCTTTTCTTTTCCTCACTGTCCTGACTTTAGCCCTGAATGTTTCCCCTCTCGGGGCACCCTTGCCTGCAGGCCGTGCAAAGCAGAACCACTGCTCTTCTTAAGCATATACCTTATACCCAGCTCCATTTGTCCCTTCTTCCTATGGCGCAGTTGGGCTTCCTTTACTCCTCTCTCGGAGGTAGGCCTGTTCTTCTCCACTCAACCACTCAGGGAGCATTTACCAAGACTACTACCCACAGGGCTGTGTCTAAAACATTAGAAGTCGAGGCCAAAAGACAGTGCCTGGGAATGGAGAGATGGCTCAGCCATTAAGAATGCAGTTTGAATCTCAACACCGTGTATCCACCCGTGCAGGATCCCACATGTGCCTGTAACCCCACCCTTGGGCAGGGCAGAGATAGAAGGATTTTTGGAGATTGCTGCCTACTAGCTTTAAAACACACACACACACACACACACACACACACACACACACACACACACACACACACACACAGAGTCTCCAGATTTGGGGAGAGGTAGTTCATCAAAGGAATAAGTGGTACTAGGTAGCCTTGGTTCCTTACCACCCAGGCTTCCTATGGGAGTAGCACATGGCAGCTGTCTGCTGCTAGAAAATGACTGGATGTATGTGAGATGGAGAGATACAAAAGAGAGTAAAATAGCAGGAGTGAGGGCAGTAGAGGTGGCAAAATGAAGGTATAGCTTTTGTAACTTGAACTTAGAAGTGATATGTCACCACTTCCTCGGTGCCTTGGTAGTCACATAGCCACCTCTCATGCAATGTGTCAGGGAGTCACGAAAAGGCATGGCTTTCTGCAGGGCTCTATTTTTGTTGTTGTTGCTGTAACAGCATATTTGAGGGTAGTTAAATTATAAAGAAAAGAGGTTTACTTTTGCTCACAGTCCTGGGAGTTCTAATAGTGTAGCACCACCATTGCTTGGTTTCAGCTAAGGCGAAGGGCCTCATGGCAGATAACATTACAGTGGCAGAAACACGTGCTAAGAAAGCAGCGCATGGTAAATTAGGAAGCCTGAGAGTGGGGGGAGGGGCGGCAGTTGATTGCTGCTTTTTTGTTTGTTGCTGGTTTGTTTTTTTTTTTTTTTTTTTTTTTCAAGACCGGGTTTCTCTGTGTAGCCTTCATTGTCCTGGACTCACTTGGTAGACCAGCCTGGCCTCAAACTCAGTGATCTGGCTGCCTCTGCCAATTGCTGCTTTCTAACAACACGCCCAGGAACTAACTAGGACCTGCCCCCCCCCCCAAACAAGAACTGCTTTGATCCCTTCCAAATGGGGCAGCCCGAATAACCTAATGACCTTCCACCTGTCAGCATTGTCATACTGGGGGGGGGGGGTCACAGTTCCAGCATGACTCCTTAGGGGAGACACAGTCAAACCACATCTTAACCGTGCAATTATTTTTTTTATTAATTTATTCTTGTTACATCTCAATGTTTTTCCCCTCCCTTGTATCCTCCCATTCTCCCCCCCCCCCCCCCCCTTTTTCCCATTATTCCCCTCCCCTATGACTGTTCCTGAGGGGGATTACCTCCCCCTGTATATGCTCATAGGGTATCAAGTCTCTTCTTGGCAACCTGCTGTCCTTCCTCTGAGTGCCTTTATTAAGAAGCTAAATCCCTTAGGAGCTGCCTGCGGGGTAGGCTACCATCAACTCAATCCCTGCGTTGGTGGTTCAGACAAGCACAGCTTTGCTACGGTGAGTCAGAGGTTTTACTCCTTCGATTGGCTACTTACCCCGATGACTGCCCCAAGGCATGTTGTCCTCCTCACCTCCAGGCCCCATGGATCCCTTGCAACCTGCCTGGCCCTTGATTGGAGTGTTATTACCTGTGTGCTGCGATCACAGTGCAGCGTAGAAAACTCATTACCTCATGTGGAACAGATGGGGAACTTTGGCTCTGAGAGGCTCTTAGTGGTAACCAGTTGATTTACTTGCCTGGAAAAACTAAGACCACTGCCAGCGTCCTTGTTAGTTCTGCTCTGATCTGCCTAGCTTCTTAAAACTGGACCTTTAATAAGATAGCTTTATCATTGGTTTAAGCATGACACACAGGATCTTTCTCTTGATTTTTAATAAAAAGCAAACAGACATTTGCCAAGCACATTTGCAGAATTTAGGGGCCCATTGCCTGAACGTTGAACCCAGTGCAATTCCGGATGTATAAATCTGAAAGTTTTGGAAAGTCCAGTTTGACTGCGGAGCTTTGGTTCCTGTGTGAGAACTAATGTGGGTCTTTCCCACTCTCATTTCTACTGTGGCTTTCTGGGAATTACTACCAGTCTCCTTGCCCGATATATCTTGGCTCTCCACAATTTTTCTTCAAGGAATCAAGACTAATGTACAGCAGTTGCAATGATTTAATATCTGTGGACAGTACCCACAAAGGTGACTGCAGTCATAAAGAAGTTGACCCTGCACGGTAGTCTTGCCTCTATCAACACAGAAGACACACAGCCTCAGAGCTGCTGTAGCAGCCCAGGTCCTGTGAGGCTGGACCTTGCTGTGTGCTGGTTGTTGTGGAAGAGGGCTGCATATCACAGCTCAGACTTCTCCAAACTTACTGTGAGGATTTTCCAAGCTCTCCCACCTATAGTAACTCCTTGCTCTCTATTTTCCCAGATGGTAACATCTATTTTTTTTAATATATTTTTTCTGGTTAAAGAACTTCTAGAGAATTTTAAGCATGGTGCATAGCATTCTGGTCCAGACATCCTAGCAATCTAACTAGAAGCTGCCCTTGGACTGGCATTCGAACGCACCACTGTCACCAGCACTATTTGAATATAATAACAGTGTAGTATATTTAACCTAAGGTTGGCTAGTTGAATATTTCTCTGGAAGTAAATGTTCAAAATGTCAAACAGCCTCTTTAGTTTGATTTTCTTAAATTTTGCTGATATAGTTAGTGATCAAAAATCATTACTCAATGATTACAGATATAAATTTTCACTACAAATATAGTGGCTTTTCCACATCTGATTACTTATGAAAAAAGAAAAAACAAAACAAACAAACAAACAAACAAAAAAACCATGAGGCCAACATAATGGCTCAGTGGATAAAGGCACTTGCAGTAAAGTTTAGTTCAGTTCCCAGAATCCACATGATGGAAGGGAGAATCAACCCTGAAAGTTGTCCTCCACACACACTCAATGTGACACACATGTACCTACACACACACACACACACACACACACAGAGAGAGAGAGAGAGAGAGAGAGAGAGAGAGAGAGAGAAGCATGCATTGCTAAAAACATTATAATCTACTGGATTGTGAGCTCTGTCAGACAAACTATTTGTCACTAGTCACCGAGGGCCTCATGCCCTGCGTTGCGCTTCCTTGGCCCTTGAACTTCTCTTTTTACTTTGCCTTCCACTTCTGAGCCTCTCTTCAGGCAACATCAAAGCTGGTAGAGACAAGAACAGAAGTGGACAAACTATATCCCATGGCCAAATAACCTAGTACCTACCTTACAAATAAAGTTTTAATTGAACACTGCCATGCTTATTTCCTTATGATTTCATCTCTAGCAGTGAATGCACCACAGTGGCATGGTTGAGTAGCTGTATGGCCCACAATTGGAGAAGTATTTACTGCTCTGCCCTTAATGGCGGGAGGCTATAATTTGTGATCTAGGAGATAAAAGAAAGGCTAGTAGGAAGCACACTGTGGTAATTTGAATAAATATGACCCCTGTAGGTTCATTGGGAGTAGCACTATTAGATACAGCCTTGCTGGAGTGGGTGTGGCTTTGCTGGCGGAAGTGCGTCACTAGGGGCGGGGCTTTGAGGCCTCAGACGCTCAAACCAGGCCAGTGACTCAGTTCTTTGCCTGCTGCCTGCGGATCTGTACATACAACTCTCAGCTCCCTCGCCAGCACCACGTCTGCCTGCACGCTGCCATGCTTCCCACCACGACGATAATGCTCTACACCTCTGAACTGTGAGCCATCCCCAATTAAATGTTTTCCTTTATAAGAGTTGCTATGGTCCTGGTGTCTCTTCACAGCAGTAGAAACCCTAACTAAGACGCGTACCAGGTGCACATATATATTATTTAGAAAGAAAAATATTCACCAAATTTCTCTTCAGCCATTTTCTTAACATTTGCCATTCATTTTGTAGCCCCTTGCCTAATTCTGTCTAAAGAGAACAAAAAAGAGAAAAAAAAAAAAAAAAAAAAAAAAAAACCCAACTTGAATTAATTTAGGCTACAAATACTGCCACCAGTCCCTAAGCAGTGTCATCATTCTGTCTTTAATTCACAAATACAGAAATGAATTTAATGTTATAAGATTTCCTAGCCAAAATAGTCTCCTGGATCTTCAAGCACTTGAACTGTCTCTGAATTCCTTTATGACCTCCCCTCACCTTTCTTACCCTGTGACGTCACTCTGTGTAGCTTTTGACTTAGGGCTTCAGGTCCTTCCTTGGAAATAACTGGGGCAGACAGAGAGGGACTAGATGTGGGAAGGGACTGTGGTGTAGGCAAAGAGAGAGGGGCTGGCTAACTTGTAACTTCTGGGGCTGCTGAAACGGCTTTCCAGTTTTGCACTCTGACATTTTTGCAATTTTTCCGTGTTCCTGCTGCTGTCCCAGCACTACAGATAAAAAAGCTTCAAATCTTGCTCTGTTCTGGAATAATGAGATTGGAAAAGAAAAGATCTTTTCCATCTTTTTTACCATTAAGAGGAAGAAGAAGGAAAAAAGCACCAGTTAGTCAAAAAGCCTAGCAGTTCAACAAATATTACTCATGTCGTTGGCAAAATGAAAAGGAGATTTTTGAATAGAAAAATGGAAGAGATGAACACAAGGGGCATTGTTTGCATATCAGAAAAATTAATCTACACAGGAAAGTGTAAGAGCCTGCAATTCAGAAAGCAAAGAATTAGGACAGCCCAGCTGAGAATAATTTTCTAGCCAGTTAATTTAATTGCATAAATCATTCCTTTGTTAGCAATAAAGAGATATAATTAAAATGAGATTGCCTCTCGTTTCTATTCTCTGGAAGCTAAAGGAATTGATTTTGGGCAAAGCATTCTTCTAAATACCAGATCGGCAAATTACATTTACCTTTTTTAGAAAAAGCTAAATTATTTTGTGATAATATCATGGTGAGTTTAATTAATTATAGATCTGCCATATGATCTTAAAGAAATAATTTATTTAGCATCCTTAGAACAGAAGTTTGCAATCATGTGGGCATCCCTTTGGTAGACGGTCGTGTGGATTTTCACAAACAGGTCAGAAGTTTAACAGGCGGCTGTCAGAGGAATTTGAGGCAGCTTAACGATTGTTTGGGGTTTTAGTTAGCTGTCCTTATTTAAAATAATAAAAAAAAAAAAAAGCCACTATTTGGTGTTGCATAATTTAACTGAACTCATTTAGATTGGCTTTATCCTAAAATTGCTACTAGTAATTATTTGCTGTCTCTGAACCTTTGGGATTTAAAGAGCCTATAATTGTCTATTAAATAGGGGGAAATCAGATCAAATAGGAATGCAAACGTCTCCTGCTACAAAGCACAGGTCTGCTGATCCGTCAGTTGAGTGTCAGGGAGAATTGCAGGCTGTGACAGAGGGGAGGCTCGTTTTTATGGTAATGAATTTGAATTTTTTTAAAAAAATGTACTAAACCACACTTGCTTGCTCCAGATTTTTTGAAGTTCACTGGCATTACCTGGTAACAGGGATTTGTACAGTGATGGGAGCGATGCATCAGCAGTGAAAAGGCCAGGGCTAGGAGAAAATCTTGCCTCCGCTTACACAATGTGTAACCCTCAGGGTCTGGGGGAACCCACCCCCACCCTATTTTATGAGAGAAACTGTGAAATGCTCAGAGTCATTTTTGATAGTACATAAAAGGTGCAGTTGGGCTTAACGTCTTACTTAGAACAAGAAGTGTGTGCCACCAACAAATAACTCATGGTCCCGAGCTTCATCACAGGACCGCTTACAAAAGTAGCCTGACTGGGAAAGAACTCAAGCGATTCTCATTGCTCAGTTTGTATGTCTTAGCGCACGAGTCAGGCACTGAAGACAGACACTCCTCCTCTGAACACACTCCCTAGGGAGGAAAGATGGCTCTGAGCTTCAAAGAAGTCAGTGGAAAGCTTTAGGTTCTATTGGGCAATAGTACGATGCTCCCTACCTTGGTTGGTAGTGGGACAGCAGTTCGGCCCTTCAGCCCCTGTGTCCTGTAGAGTGTATACCTGCTGCCTCTCTGTAGAAGCAGCCACCCAGGCACTGCTCCTGGACTGAAACTGGAGCCAGAATAGGTACTTTCTCCATTTAAGTAATTTCTCAAGAAAGAAAGCTCGTTTACGATTTGCTCCCAACATCTAGCCAATACCTACCACAAAGACATTGTTATTTAATTGCTGTGTGAGGAAAACGCACATCCTTGGCTTCTTGGATACCCTTTACAACTTTGGCTCTTACACAAAACACACATCAAAAAGAATGTGCGTGCATTTTACCCAGTCTAACAGATGACATGTTTGCCACTGTAGTCAGTAACTCTTTTTTTTCTTTTTTAAATTTAATTTAATTTTACTTTATTAATTTATTCATATTACATCTCAATGGTTATCCCATGCCTTGTATCCTCCCTCCCTCCCATTTTCCCCTTACTCCCCTCCCCTATGACTGTGACTGAGAATAACTCTTGCAGGATGAAAGTCATCATGCGTTGTGACTGGAGAGTTTAGAGCAGCAGTTGTCAGTGTGAAGGTCTCGGCCACTTTGGGGTCCACATATCAGATATCCCGCATATCAGATATTTAGATTATGATTTATAACAGTAGCAACATTACAATTTTGATGTAGCAATGGAGTAATCACCACAACATGAGGAGCTGTATTCAAGGGTTGCAGTGTTAGGAAGGGTTGAGAAGCACTGGTTTAGAGGGTGCCTAGTGGGCGTAATGTTGGGCATGGGAAGCCGTCATTCCCCAAGCACCTGCAGCCTGCCATTCCTCAGGGCCCCATCCGAGGCCCTGTTTATATGAGTCCCACCTTACCTGGGTTTTACTCCTTCTATGGAGACTTCCCAAATCCAAATGCCCAAGCCAGACTTCTCTCCTCTCCTGAGATTCAGATTTCTGTCTGTGGCTTTTTTTTTCCCCCCCTAGAAGCACCTCTTGAAGAACTATTGCTACCTCCAATTTAACATAGTCTCCAAAGAGCGCACCCACAAGTTTGATAGTGATACCACCCGCCACCTAGTGTACAAGATAGGAAAGAACAAGCCTTCCCTCTGTGTCCTCTCTTCCTCCTGCCTACCATATTTCAACCAACAAGCCTCTTGACACTGCTTTCCAGGAGTTTCCAGAGGCAAGCTCTTCCCCATCACTTAGACTCACCCACTACACTATGTATTGTAGCAAAATCGTTTTTACAACAAAACAAACAAGGACACACCTCCCTTAACTCTCCCCTGTCATCCCACCATTGTGGATGTGACCTCTGTGACCTGTGACTTTCAAAGCTCATGGTGACACCTTTGTACTGTGTCCTTGTTCTCCCAAACCTTCACGTGTTTGCTCCTCAGTCTCAAGACCTCGGCACAAATGTTACTTTGGAAACAAGCTCCTTGAACAGGTGGACCAAGCATCCCTGCTCTTCCACCACTCAGTCTCCACACTCAGTCCCTGGTCCATTGTTGTGTTGTCCCAACACACCCATGAACACCTTACATTATCTTAGTGCTTCTGCGTCCTTTATCTCTGTCCACTAGAATTATTATCCCCGCTGTGTGTCATACTCCAGGCTGTCTCCAGACTCTACAGCTGTCCTGGCGTAGAGCAGGCACCGCAGTGTATGTGTGAGTCAACTCAGGCCTCCTTTGTGCTGTGGTCATTTTTCACAAATATATTATGTTCTTGCTTAGTTAAGTCCTTTGTACATGTTGTTTCAGCTGTATAAGATACTAACACACATGTACATGTTTATACACAAACACATAGGCACACATCCATGAATTCCACATTCACATAAACATATACACATGTACATATAAACATATATACAGACTCACACACACCATACTCATATCCACGTGCATGGTCCCATATACATGTACATACCTATATACACACATGCATGTACCACATACATATGCACGTATAAACATATATATACACATATACGCACACACATGCATACACAATACACAGCACACACACATAAATGTAACACACATATATACTCACACATACACATACATATACCAGACATGCACATATACATACACACATCCATATACAAGAACACATATACCACATATAAACACATATGTACACATATATGCACACATTAATAAAGTATACACACACACACATATATATACATGCACACATTCTAAACACATATACACATATATTCACATACATACACACATTTATATATCACAAACACATATACAAGCATACATACATATACACGCATACACATAAACATACCACACACAAATATGCATACACACACATACACACACATAAGCACACAACACATAGACATATATGTATTCACACACAAATATATGCACACATTCATAAACTATACATATACATACATATACACTTTCCAAACACATATACACACATGTTTACATATATACATACATTTATATATCACAGGCACACAAACAAGCATACACATATATACACATATACTCACACATACATAAACATACCACACACATACACAAATGTGCACATACACACACATACACACATGAGCACACAACACACACACACACACCTACTCACTTTTCTTTTCATCTTGTTCACTGCTCTGTACTTTGAGTTTCTCCAGAAGCCATGTCTATGCTAATCTGTGCTGCTTGCCTGTGACATCATCACATACCATTTTCTATACCTCCTTTTATACTACACTATTCGAATTGCTGACTGAGTAAGGAACTTCCACAGGAGCCAAATCTTTCGTTCAGTCTCATATTCTCAGAGCCAAGTCTGGTGCCTGGCACATAATAGGAACTTGGCAATTATTTGTGGATGAAAGAAAAAAAATCAGGAGAGGGAGTCACTGTTTCAATGCTGTGTGAGGAATTTATTTTCCAATTCAATTCCAATAAGCGTCCTCCCCCTCCCGAGAGAGTGACTAACCGCCTGCTGTCGTTTGAGTACGGAGACAGGCCAGTGAGGCTGAGCTGTGGCGCCAAGCAGACAAACAGAGAAGCTCTTCCTACGGTGGGGGGTGATTAGCACACATTTGGCGGAATGAACTGGAAAGAAGAGATGTCCTGAGGGGTATTCTTGGAATGCACTCAGAGAGGAAAAGCTAATGCACAGTGAACAATTTCTGGTGGGGTCGAGGAAGATTTTACACAGTAAAATCACAGGATTGACGTAGTACCAGGGACCCTGGTCCACAGAAGCACCGTTCTAAGGAGGCAATGGGAAAGGAAGAATCTGTGTGATGTGTACTGTGTAAGCAGGGGGCCAAGGGTAAACGGGGCTCGACAGAAGAGAAAACATCTGTCTGCCTCTGCAAGAGAGACTTTCCCAAGTTTAAGACTTTTCCCTTTAACTTATTAATGGAAAAGGTGTTGAAGGTGATTTTCCAAATTCAATTTTTATGGTCACTCCAGTTGATGTATCTTGTCATTATCAACTTAAAATACCTCTCTAGATCTAAAAACATCTTAACTCCTAAACAACTAAGCTTAATTGTAAAACTAAGTTAACTGGTCTTAACCCCATCAGAGACTTGACAAGGAATAAAATTAATTTCCTGAATAGACAGGAAGTGCAGGTTAGCAGCTTCCAAAGTGAAAAAATGACAGTTTGCTGCCTGAGCAGTCACCCAAAATTCTCTATAATGTTGGAGCAGCTTCTTCAGCCTTCTGGCCCAATATATCTGACATACATTTGTGAGGGAGGAGCTATTCAGGACTTGTTTACCCTGTCTTGGCAGAGTTTGGCCATTGACTCTGCCTACATCCAAGCTTGCCCATTTTTAGGTAGAATTCTGTCTATGATAGAAATGAGGACATTTTCCCCAGAGGCTAGTTTGCTACATTTGAAGGCATCTCCACAAGGAGGTTCTTTGATGCTCATCATCTTCTTTGAGGTAGGCTGAGTATTGTCAGGAGTTAACCTGCCTCATTGTAAATGAATCTTTAAAAAATTAGAAACATTTAAATGCCATATTCTGTAGGTCTTGGAGGTTTTGAAGACCTTATCTAAGTATTTTACCTTAACATTCTAGAGAATCATAGCTATCTGTTGCACCTAGTATGTATATTCTCATGATACAAATAGACTAGTAATTGATATGCTCATGATTTTGTCAACTAACAATTAACTTGTATAATTTACATATCCTAAACAGCCTGCAATAGCACTTTCTAAGTATTAGAAGTAAACCTTGTATTATAGTTGAGTTCTATAGATATAATACCACATATTAGAGTATATATTGTGTATGAAGAATAATCTTAAATTTGAATTCCGTACCAATGTAGCTAAAAATTATATTCAAAATTCTATACCCATGAATTAAAAATAACCTGTGAGTAACAATTAAGGCATTAAGTTGAGGAGTAGATTTACTGACCCTGGATTAGACCTGACAGGATTCCTTCCTCTCAGGATGCTGGACACAGACATCCTGCATCTTCAATGTTCTAGCACCAAGTGCTTCAGTTGCTGTTCCTCACCAGGACAGGACAGCTTCAAAGAAAGCTTCCAATCCCAATTGGTCCAGCATTTAAAATTGTCCTACACAGGACTCTAATCAAGCCTGGAATTTCTCAACATTTAGAAACTGGACTGCAAGTGCTATTCCAAGATTGTTTAACCACTTAACCCCATTTTTTTGAGCCTCTACAAAGGTATTATTCATCCCAAATCAGCCAGAAGAAACCTTAAGAGAACGATGCCCCATTTCCTTTAAGGGGAGTCGGGTAGGTTTTTGGTTGCTTTCTTGGGCGATAGATGATTATTCTCACTGGGAGTTGGTTATAAATTATTATTGGTCTTATTTAGATAGAAGACAAGGTTGGACTCAGGGATGTCTCTCCTTTCCTTTATCTTTCATTCTTAGGTTTAGAGATAGGGGTTAAAAGGAAAGAAGGGGGAATATAGAAATATATAGGGATGACAGGACAAAAAGTAGATTAGTGAATCTACTCCTTAACTTAAACGTTTACTTTTGTAAGTAATTTTTAATGCTTTTTTTTTTTTTTTAAAGAAGCTCTGACACATTTGGACCAGGTAGCTGCTGATGTGTGCTATTTAGGAATTTAAGTTATCTTATTCCTCTCTGGGTATGCTGCATACAACTCTGTGGAACAACACAGAAGATAATGGCATCATCTAGTGACTTTCCATCCCTAGGCGTGCTGGGGCTTGTGAGGAAAGAGACTGCTGCTGGGGCCCAGGAGAGCTCGAGTTCTGTCTTGTCTCTGACATAGCTCTGTCTGCTGCAGGCACATCCCTTCACCTTCTCCTTTGCCTGTTGATCATCCCCTGCTGTTCTTAAGGTGGGCTTTGTAAGCTGGCCGCGTGACACACACTTGCATGCAATCCCTGCACCTGTGAATTAGACGCAAGAAGATCAGGAGTTCAAGGCCAACCTTAGCTACACACTAAGAATGAGGCCAGCTATATGAAGCTTTGACTAAAACAATAACTTACAAATAAAATGACAGAAAGGAATAAAGAAAGAAGAAGGATGGAAGTAAGAGACTATATAATCCTTGAAAAACTTAAAATGATGCTTATCAGGTGAAATACAGACGTCCAGTGGAATTTGACTCTGGGATCACACACACACATCTTTCCTACTATTTCAGTTTTCTCCTCTCACAATTATATAAAGCCACAGACAGTTGGGGAAGGAAATAAGTGCAAGTTCACACAGCTCTTCCTGAGTGTCAATTGCTTTCCCACTCAACATAAACATTAAGTGGCAGAGCCTTCCTAAGAATGCTGAAAAGACGGTAGGATAGAGGTGACACCACCCCTAAGGTGGCGACTGGATTCCCACTTATCTTTTTTTTCTTCCTATCTCTATCCACATGGCAGATGCTTGTGACTTGGTGTTTCTTTATCTCTTTGACAGAGTCTGGTCCAGATGAGGCTGTGAACTCAATTCAGAATAGGTTACCTTCCTTTAGTTAGGGGCCAGAAACTACATCCTGTACCAGAATAGTCTTGGGACAAAAGGGACCTCTGATGTGTCATAAACAGCCAGCTGATTGATGGAATCCAGGAATTTACATATCTAGGCATTCATTTTAATTAAGCACCTCATTGGAAAACACATAACACAGGCAAGAGTCACTGGGACTCTGACAGCTATATTGCTGTTTTATGGCCCCAAATTTAATCATCAAGATCTGATCAATCCTGCTCTGAAAGTCTTGCATAGCATAACACTTGCCAGGCTTCTCTAAGTTTCAAAACAGGGAGGGGAAACTGGGGTAGCCAAGAAACCAGACTGCCAGCTTTTTACTATCATGCCTTAATTTTCTGGGAGTTTTTGCCTCAGCTAAAAGCAAGCTCTCCCCTGGCACTACTGTCCATATGAGCCTAAAAATGCCATTTAGAACCATGTGAAAAAGAGTCCCTTGTGTGACGGTAGGACTGGGAGGGGCTGGGATCAGGCTGTAAAGTGATAAAGTGATTAAATAAATAAAAATAAGAATTTAAAAAATTAGTCAGCTCTGAGGTAGTAAGGGACTGGGAGGGAGGGAGGGAGGGAGGGAGGAAGGGAGGGAGAGGGAGAGAGAGAGAGAGAGAGAGAGAGAGAGAGAGAGAGAGAGAGAGAGAGAGAGAGAGAATCGCATATGAGCATGTGAGGGGGTGCACTTGTGTCAGGGGTACATGTGGAAGCCAGAGGTCAACCTTAGGCATTACTCTTCCGAAGCCATCTGAGACAAGGTCTGTCAATGCGACTCAGGGCTAGGCTGGCTGGAGCCCTGTCTCTCCAAGGCAGGGGGTGACAAGTGCAAGCACCACATCTGGCTTTTTACTTGGGATCTGGGGATTGAACTCAGGGCCCCAGGCTTGCATAGCAAGTACTATGCGGACTGGGCAGCTTCCTCAGCTTTGTGTTCAAGTTTTCATAGCCCACTTTTCAGTCACTAAAACCAAAGTTCTGCCCCCCTGCCTCCTTTTGGAATCTTCCCAAAAGTGCATGGGGTTTCTCTGCTCGACCTATTATGCAGCCTCGCACCACCCTCATCTTGGTTGTGTATTTTGGTATTTAGTTTGGTCCTCTGATTTTCCTAAAAAGCATATGGCTTCCTTGTTCTTCCTTAGCTTAGCCAGGTTCTCCCATGTATCTTCAGGACCCAGATCAATTATCACCCAGCTTGCACCCCGCCCTCTTTCAACCCAGGCTGGACCAAAGTCCCTTTCTATTTGGCCCCAAAGTATTTTGCCAGGTCTATATCACTAGGTGTATGCATTCTAAAGTACTTACTTTTACCTGATAATAAAAGAAAAGCTTCCTTTTGTAGGTGAGGTTAAAAAAAGGAAAAATATAACATGCTAAAAATCACCAATAATTCTACGAATACAATTTTAGTATTTTTGTGCTTCCCAAACTATTTTCTATGTACACTGTGGATGCTTTCTCATATACATTATTTGAATTTTCTTATCACTTATAATATAACTGTGGGTGTTCTTCCATCAAGAAATGAGTTTTTATTTTCTTTCCGCTTAGTATGAGTTAGTTTCATGGATCAATTTGGAAAACAGAGTAGTGTAAGTGATAAGGTGGCAGTTTTGAGCCTTATGGCACCTCATTTTGACTCTCTTCTGGTATGCCATAACAAGAAACAACCCTAGGCTTGCCTGATTAAGAATAAAAGACCAAGTGGAGAACTGGTGAGTTTTAACAGACAAAGCCATGCTAACCATCCCAGATAACCAGAGTCCATAGCAAAGCCCGAACAGATGCAACCAAGTGAGAAACTCTGCCTGGTTGAGCCCAGTGCAGCTTTGCCTGGAGAATTATGAGATTAATAAATGGTTGCTTTAAGCTAATAAGTTTTGAGCAATTCTTTGTTATACAAAACTAACTTAGTAATACAGACATATTTTCACATAGTTGAGATTCTGTCAATCATAAGTTTGTTTTACGTTTCTTCCTTAATGTTTGATCATAGTGAAAGTATTTAAAGAATTATTGATGAGATTTCTTTTATAACTTTATGGTAAGTTAAACTATTGATATAACATAAGACTACCTCTTTTTTCAACATCTGCATTATTTATAAAGGTTTTTTAAACAGAGAACTACAGCTTAATGAGCTTCTTAAAACTTGAAGTATAATTACTGGGTAAAGTCCATGTCAATATTTTGAAGGCCTTTGATAAATCTTGACATTTTCTTTTCTTCACAAAGACTACATGTGGTCTAAGATGGCTTGCTTCCACACCATTTTCCAAGGTTAATTAATAATTAATTACGAATAAATCATAAAGTTGGCCTCAAAAATGTGTCTCATTATGTTTTTTACTTATGTAAGTGAAGTTGGGTTGGTACTTTTTGCATTTGCTCTTGAACTGTGTAATTTTTTATACACAATGTTCATTTTTCTTTTTATTTAGAAATGCATTTGTTTGCTCCATAAATTAAGAATAGGTGATAACAATGGTGTACATTTTTTTAATGATTACTACAAAACAAACATCTCATGAAAGTACTTCCTGTAAATTGTCACAACAAAAATTCAAGTCAAGGTCCATATTGTTGGAGGCCTGGAGGGCGTAAATATCTTGTTCATGGCGACACATAGAAAACTTGGACTCCAGAGTCCATGTTGCAAGTTCTTTATTTGCTTTAACTATTTGATTTTACTTTGAGTTAACATATTTGCACTCAGTAAGATTACCTTTATAGAAGTGCATCTATCTGCCTCACAAGACTGCAAACCTCTTCCAGTTTTCACCTAAGATGTCTAATAATCACCACACCTCTCCCTTCTCCTCTCTCAACCCAAACCCTTCATGTGCCCTCTTTGCTTTCTTTCAAATTCATGATCTCTGTTTCTTAAATTGTTGTTGGGGTGTTGTTGATGTTGTTGGTGTTGTTGGTGGTGGTGTGTGAACAAGGGCAGCACCAATAGCCATGCTAAAGTGGACACAGGGAACCCCATGAAGCCTCAACCCTTGACAAAGAACTATTGGCAACCAAGGAATGACTAGAGGGAGATAAATAGTCTTCCGCAGGGAGGAGCATGCCAATTGCTGACCCAATATCAAATGGTCAGCCCGAAAAGCATACACAGACTCATTTTTTTACTGTCATGTTTACACAATGTCTTGGTGGTTGAGGTCTCTGCCTAACTGTAGCGTGTGCTGGGGTAACCCCTCCCCTAGTTAGATATTATAAACACCGAGGCTAAATACATTCCATCATTTGACTTGGTCAACTTATTTTTTTTTCTCATGATCAGCTGAGAGTCTGGAGAACTGCGGCCAGGACCACTGTGCACAAGAGTGATTTTCACACAGCCACTGGGTTCTATCACATCTCAGAACCCAGGCTCCCTGATCACCCGATGCACAACAGCACAGCCCTGTCCAGTCCTACTCTATGGAATCTGGCCAAAGTATACAGCCGATTCCTTTCACCTCCCACTAAAACATGTTGCCAGTTAATCTAACTCTTCCTTCAAGACACTCCCCAAAGGTGTGTGAAGGGGACATGAAGTGAACCAAGTGACAGAATGAACTGGTGATATATTTTCAAGTGCCAACTGTGAAGAGGTGTATTATTCTCTGCTTTTAGATAGCTCTGGGATGGGAGGGGGCGTGGCTCCAAAGCAGAACACTTACCTAGTGTCCTCATGCTCTGGCTTTGACTTCCAGTCTTGACAAACAAAAAACAAATCCTCTCTAACTTGTTTCAGTTTTAAACATTTTTAAATTTTATGGACATCAAATTGCACTTGTCCTCATTTGGAAGAGACTCAAAATCCTTGGTCAAAACAGAACTAGTTCTAATCGTATTTATACATGGGAGCCTTTCTGATATACATGCATTTTATCTATGTGAGGTGCACCTCTCTCTCCTTTGAAAGAAGAAAGATAATGTCCAAATATATTGCACATCGAAAAAGTTACTAGGCTAACAGCCGGGCTCTCACAGGCACTTACTAAAATGTGTGTATATGCACTCTAATGCAAGTCGAAATTAAATTAGCGAGACTTCCCTTTCCTGGTGGGACTTCTAGCTACCTTGGGGACAGACTGACAGAACTGCTAGCTTCAGCCTACAGAAGGCCTGGAATAGCCTGGAAACGCTGATCTGTGCCTTTGCAGGCATGTAGCACCTGGCACCAGTATTTTAAAACTCTCTAGAGTCACCCCTTTGCTTTTTTTTTTTTTTAAAGCTGA
Source organism: Acomys russatus (assembly GCF_903995435.1). Classification (NCBI taxonomy): domain Eukaryota; kingdom Metazoa; phylum Chordata; class Mammalia; order Rodentia; family Muridae; genus Acomys; species Acomys russatus. Next base: position 65,271,439 of record NC_067142.1, on the reverse strand, counting down.
GCAACAACTTGCTGGGCTCCAAACTAGGTCAGTGAATAAGGAATAATAGATCTTTCTGCTAAGATCAACTGCTCCTTGTGTTTAGTAACAGTTTCAAAATCAAGGCAGGTGGTGGGCTTGCTAACAGTGGAGGACTCTGCTCTCTGACAGGCATCTATCTGTTCAGGGTTTCTCTGGTGGAGAAGAAGGTCATTTGGCTTCAAAAACATGAAGGGTGTTTAATAGTATCCTATAATTTATCTTTCATGTTTTATAATAGGATTCATCAGCCAGGAGATTGGCATCTTCTAGAAAGCATTCTCTCTTAAAAATGAATATTTTTACCAGCTCGTAAATAACAGATCAGTGGCAGAACATAAACAACTTCATGAAATATTCAGATTCATTGTATGATAAACCTGGTATTTCAAAATTTTAAGGAATGGCTGGAGACATGGCCCAGCCATTGATAGTGCTGGCAGCTCTATCCAAGTGTAGGAATTTGGTTCGCAGCACCTATGTTCCCCTGTTGGGCAGCTTACAAAACTCTCTCTCTCTCTCTCTCTCTCTCTCTCTCTCTCTCTCTCTCTCTCTCTCTCTCTCTCTCTCCTACACATGCACACACATAACCACTAAGTAAAAATGAAACAAATATTTTTAAAAATCTGATATGGAATAGAGAGTGTGAATATTGTAATGTGTTTACTATTTTGAGAAGACAAAAGGTGGATTCCTATCTAGGACATTACAGAGTAATAAATGTTGAAAGAAGTAAGTGTAAGTATTAAAATGACAGATATATAATATGCAATCTTAAGATTTTCCTTGGTCTTGTTCATTTCCTACACAATTTTCTGAATACTTCAATTGATGTACATCAGCTGGGTATTTTTTTTTTAACTAGAGATTTTCTAATCTTATTTGCTTAAATAAACAACTTTGGTTTGATTGATTCTATATATTGCTCTTTTCATCTACAGATAGCCAACATCTTTTAATGGAGAAAAACTCAAAACTTTTTTTTTCTAAGATCAGGAATAAAACAAGAGTATCAACTCTCTCCACTCTGGTTTATTATTGTGCTTGAAGTCTTAGTTAGAATGTAAGATGAAATGAAAGAGAAAAAAAAACAGGAGAAGAAGATGAGGATGTATTTAATGATGTGGAGGATCTTCCATATGTGTCAGTGATAGAGATGAGTTCCCATCCATGTCAGTGATGGAGAGGACTTCCCATGTAGGTCAGGGACAGAAATGGGCTTTCATGTATGTCAGTGACAAAGAGGAACTTCCATGTATGTCATGAATAGTAGTATATAGAATCAGTCAACCCAAAAGTTGGTTCTTTGAAAAAAAGAAAATAAGGTTGGCAATCCTCTAGTTAAAAAAAAAATCCAACTCTGCACTGACAGAAAAATTTGTAGAAAATGGACAAGACCAAGGAAAAACATAAGATCACATATTATATCTTTGACCTTTTGATAATACATGTACGTCTTTTGATATTTATTATTATGTAAGGTCATAGTTAAGAATCTACCTTTTTTCTTCTCAAAATAGGTGAGGAGATACCAGTATCCACATTATCTATTCTGTGTCAGGTGATGGAGATGAGCATTTATGTGATACAAAAATGCCCTTAGTACAAACCTTTCATCCCAAGCAACCAAGGTAAGATTAGTTTATAGAAGTCATGTTTGAAAGTGATGTCTAATTGAGGGGAAGACAAAGTCATGAATCAGAGGAAGATTTGACAGAATGTCAGCGATAGGCTATGTCCAACTCTCACAAAAACAGAACAGAAGGGAGCCTACTTAAGAGCAGTGAGGGAGAGAGAAGAGAGGTTTTTACCACAGGCTTTTTGTGTTTTGTGTTTTTGTTTTTTACTGAGAGTTTTTACCAGGACAGTCTTACAGAGACAGCTTCCAGAGAGAACAATCTAGACACTGCTGAAGACAGAATGAACCAGTGAATAAGAAAAAAAAAATCAGAATATTAAAACATGTTTCCAGAATTAGGTTGATGCCAAGCAGAGCAATTCATTCAAAAGCCAAGAGAAGCCAGTTTGAATCAGTCATCTTGGAGAGGCATTTGGGCCAGAAAAACTGAATTGAACCAGCCAGCAAGAGTTCCGAACAAACTAGAAAGGCTTGGGGACAGCTCTCATCTCATCCCCTCATCTGAGGAAATAAAAACAGCATTTAAACTTCTGGAAGACAAATGTCATTTGAGGGGATCTTTGGGGTACAACTGCTCTGAACTTGGCATGCAGAGCACACAATAATGTGTATTAAGTCAGCAGGAACTTACCAAACCCTCTCCTTTCATTCAGAAATTCAACTCGTCTGCCTGCCGTCGCATGGCTTGTTCCTCTTATCACTTTTCCTAGAGATAGTCTTGCTTTGTAGCCCAGACTGAGGTGGAACTTGCTATGTAGTCCAAGTTGGCCTTAAAGACGTGACACTACTGTTTCCGGCACTGAGTGTGGGGACTATCTCCTCTTAACTTTCCTGTATTTGCTTCATTAATTCCCTTCTCAGGTACCCAGACAGTTGACTCTTCCATATCTGTGTCACAAAGAGCTGTCTGCATTTTCCTTTTTTAAATCTTTTAATTTAGTTGCATCTCCAGATTACAGCCAACCTCTTGATACCAAATAGTGTACTTTTCAATGCGGAAATTCCTTTCAAGGCCCAGGTGTCGCAAGTATTTCTCTAACCTGATTGGGCAAAGTCACCTGATTGTAATAAATTATGTCACATTTAGATGTTTGGCATTCTGACATGATGGCGTTGCAGAAGAGACATTCCCCATAGTTATTTTTTTTTCTAGAGGATATTTCTGCTGGAAATTTCAAGATGAAAAGCCCACAAAATATTGCTGGTGCTGGGCTAGAAGGAGAGCAGAAATTAACAGTAACAATGACAGACAAATGACCAAACCTTTTCCCTCTTCTCTATCCAGAGCAGCAGAAGGAAGAACATAAATGCTTCTTTTCATCTTTTCAACAGAAAGACCTATATTGGCAACTCAGTAGGATGTTACGATCAAGAATGGTTTTAGTATGGAAAAGTACCCTCATCATCTATGCAAGGGATGAATTTGTTGAAGAGCTTGGTCTTGTATGGATTTCACAAGCACCTACTGAGGACCCCTCTGGGTCAGCCTCAATGGTAACAATTTGACTTCCCCACTGATGTTCACGTTCTGGGTCAATTTCTTTAATGTGAACAGTCAGAGATGTTGTTATAATTTTTGCTCTTATCATCCAGACTTCATAATTCTTTCTATTTTTGTCACTGTTAATATTTATATGGCAACCAGTGAATGATTGATCTTCTATAGGGCCCTATGGTCACTCACACTTGCTTATCATCTGCACATAGGGGCCGATCCACAGATTTATGGTGGTTGTAAATAATGTTACCAAAAGTATGGCTTCTTTTTCTTCCCCCCTGTGGGCTAATTTCTAATAACTCTTGTGCATGAGAGCAATTACTGACAAAAGTCAGCCTGTGTTAATAGAGTTTATCACACTTCATCATATATCCTTTGTCGTTGGAAACATTTTGACAAGCCCAGGGTTAATTAAAACCAAGAAGACAATAAAATACACCTAATCAAACATAACAGGTACAGAAATCAATTAGCAGATTTATAGCACTTTGGAGGTTTCCATAATGTATAAAATTCAAAGAAACTGTCGTTTCCATTTCTTCCAGACAGTGTAATTAAATTTCTAATTGAAACTATTTTTCAGTAGGTAATGTACAATCTTCTCAAGTTTCATTTGCATTAAAGCAGGGTCTACAGAGGTTGAAAGAGCTTAGGAAATTAAAAAAGATCATTGAGTCATTTCCACTATTGGTATTTAGTCTAACTGAAAGTTGGGGAAGTTTCTCTATATAAAACAAGGAATGGAGGAAAGGTTGTGATTTGTATGATAAAGAGAATAAGAGTGCCTTTTCTGTATGTCAAGCACATATGTCCTCACACAATACAAAAATTAACAAAGGAGTGTGTGTCAGTACAATAATTGCCTAGTTTTGTAAGTATCATTCAATCATTTATTTATTTGACTTATTTGCTTTCTTAATTGAAGTAATTCTTTTGACTGGATTGATCGCGATGGTCCCTTACTTTGGTAGCATGTACAAGTGGCTTTACAGAAACTATTTCTTTTTGTAGATTTTTGTACTGGCAACCTGTGGTAGTTCATTCTATTTCTGTATGTGCATGTGATGTGATGAAATGTGGTGTGTGTGTGTGTGTGTGTGTGTGTGTGTGTGTGAGAGAGAGAGAGAGAGAGAGAGAGAGAGAGAGAGAGAGAGAGAGAGAGAGAGAGAGAGAGAGAGAAAGAGAGAGACAGAGAGAGAGAGAGAGATGCGAGTCTTGGGGTGTTTTTTCTCTACTACTGATGTTGCTATTGCCTTGACACAGAGTCTATCACTGAACTGGAAGCTTATTGTTTGAGATAGACTGATTGACCGCCAACCTCTCAGGATTTGCTTCTGCTCCTCGGTATTGAGGTTACAGGTACATGCATCTATGCTTGGCTTTTATGTGAGCACTGGGGATGCAAACTCAGGTCCTCCTGCTTTCAGAGCCAGCAAGCTTTCCTACTAAGTCATCACCCCAGGTACTGATGTTAAGTATTTGATTATCAACATGACAGAATTTAAGATTTCTTTAGGAATCAAACCTTTGGGTGTGCCTGTGAGAATGTTTTCAGAGTTTTAACTGGGATTGGAAGATGCAAGCTTAATATAGGCATGGTCATTCTGTGGCCTGGGGTCCTCAAACTGAATGGGGTAGAATGTGCTGAGCACCAGCATTTGCCTCCCTGCTTGCTGACTGCAGGTGCAATGTAGCTACCTAGTTCATATTTTTATTACAATTCTTTGTTTGCCATGGTAGATTGGACCATCAAACCCCAAACCAAAATTAACCCTTCCATCCTTAAATTGCTTTTGTGAGATACTTTGTTACAACAACTTAAAAGATAACTAACACACAACCTAAGTGATGTGTGATGCTAAGCTCCTGGGGCAAGTTCTAGTGAGACTTGGGCTAAAGGGTCAAGCAGGCCCAAAGTGCCCTGTTGATGTAGTCTCCACTGATGTAGGGCTCTCTGATTTCTGCTCTTCCTATGGACTCTGGACACCTTTGACTGATATTTTCTGACCTATAAACAGAAGCCACTATTGCTATTTATACATAAAAATGATCACATTCTTTATTCTTCACCCAAAATTACCCTTTTTAAAAATCTGTGCTACTGGCATTTAGTTTAAAGATAATTTTGTTGCTTGGATCTCCGTATTTTCCTCTCAGGTAAGCACTGCCCCAGTGTGACAGCCAAGGACAGCAACAAAATAATGGGTAGGCTTCCTAAACCCAGAACTGAACCACACCCATGACTGAACCACTTTTTTAAAACCATGAACAAAGCACACACTCTAGGGCTATTGAGTGGTTGAATTGGAGATAATTCTTCCAGCATGTGGGGCCGCCTCTGAAGCTTTGCCCATACAACACCAGGAAAATCTAGAGCCTCAGAGACAAAACCCAGCCAAACACTTTGGGAACTTCTACAGATAATAGTGAAGATTGGCAAGGTTATCCACATTGTCCTGTTTAGGAAAAGATATATCGGTGGCCAAGTAAAACAAATGAAAGGTACAGATGTGGACAAACCAATTTTTTAATAAAATAAAAGCAGAGGAGATGGTGTTCCCTGTTTTCCAGCCATTCTCGTTTGTGCATTTCTGGCAGTAAAAGGAATACGAGGGGGGTTAAGCAAGGCAGCGGTTGTGTCTGGCTTTCACTGCAGCAGGTCCTTAGGTCAAGGAGGGTGCTGGCACCTTGACATTTTCTGTGTGGGCCAGTGGACGATGCTCCAAGAATTAAGAAATAACAGTTTATATTTGAGCGTTGTTCCTTTCCTGTGTGCTGGAATCTCCTGTCTCAGTTCTTCACCTGCTGTTCTTTCTCCAGCACTCAAAAGGAGTCTATATTTGAGACCCAGTACTGCTCTCTATGATCTTATGGTCTATTGATCTGAGAATTTGTCTGTTCCACATATTAGCAAACTAATTTGCTAAGAACCAATCTATCTTATAGAGCACTCTCCTCATGCTTTCATTTGCTGTGACATCAACAAACTATTAGACTTAGTGCTCTCTATAGCCTCCAAAAGAACACTCTCTTTTTATATCAGGATTTCTGCTAGTGGAGCCACTATTTTCTAAGCCCATGTTAAGATAGTCTGCTTCCTAAAATAAGTGGACAGCGCATAATAGTTCATACTCAGTAGACATTAGTTTTCTCTTTTCATAATAGTGTAGAGTGGAAGAGGGCTGCACTGTGGTCCTTCTCATGGGTTCTACTTTGGGGACATGAGGGTTATTTCCAAACTAGAGAGGTGAAAAGTGGAAAGAGAATGCAGTGTGTTGCAGGAGGTTTAATGTCCATGCCTGAGAATACGCATAGTTTCTGTCCATCCTCTTGGTTAGATTAGGGCTTTGATAACACTTTCTGCTTATGTTCCCCTCCCTTTCACCTGGTAATTTCTATAGACCTTAGATACACTGGTTTATAAGTAGGCATACAAATAAAACATTTACTGAAAATAAACCATAAAGAAATTCATCTTAAAATTATTTGTTATATATTTATTACCACTTATTAATGAGAAAAGAAATGTTCATGTATTTGAATGCTTGGTCAGCAGTTAGTAGAACTTTTTGGGAAGGTTAAGGGGGCGTAGCCTTGTAGGTGTGTCACTGGGGCTGGGCTTTGAGGCTTCAAAAGACCCAAGCTATTTCCAGTGTACTCTCTCTGCCTTCTGCTTGTGGATCAAGATGTGGGTGCACAGCTGTTCCTTCAACCACAATGTTTATCTGCCATCATAAACTCTAACCCTCTGAACTATAAGCCCAATTAAATGCTTTCTCTTATAAGTTGCCTTGGTCATGGTGTTTTACCACAACAATAAAAATAGTAATTAATAAAACACTAATGACATGAACATGCTTAGTTATTTTTACATAAAACATTTAATCCTAGTTGAAAATTTGCTCTTGTAGGACATAGAGTATCTTTGACAGTTTTCAGAGTTGATCACATTTTGATTTTATGATTAACGGGTCTTCACATAAATACAAAGTCCATAATGGTAGGCTTTTAAAGCCATTTTAGAAATTATTGGATTTCTTTCCTAATCCCAGGCCAAAATCCATTTAATGACTTAAAAATTCAAGTAGTGCAAACAGAGATGTTTTAAAATCAAACCTTCTAACACAGTGCAAGCAAAGCTAGAGCAATGTCCTCCTTATCTTCTGGGGAGTGGCAGTAGGGAGCAGGAAGAATCTCTGGCTTCTGTAGTTAACTCATTGTGTCTCTTGGAAAGTAGAAAACTTTGTATGTGCTGTAGAAACACTGCAGTTCCTAACATGTAATTGTCTCGTATCTGGGCTAAGATGTTTCAGAATAGGTGTGTTGCTATTGTGTGATGGCACACCAAAGTGCACATGCATGCTTAGAACCAAGGCTTTAGTGAAATCTTAGATGTAATGCTGGTGAGCACACCAGGAAAGGCCTTGAATTCACTATGTGTTTAAATTTCAGTTAATGTTTGATTATGGTACATCCACGAACCTTTTAATATTGTCAACTTTTTTTTTTTTTTGAAAACTTTGCTTCAGTTATAGGATCCCATCCATTCAGGGTCATGGCACACAGGTAAAGAAGCTGGGTTCCAGTGCCTCGGCCACACGCCATTGCTACTAAAGCTGAGAAACATCATCCATCTGTTTGACCAGAAAGGAAACTGTATTGAATTTTGAAGTGCAGCTATCAATCTCTATCACAGCCCCCTAAATTAAAAACTATAGATTTCAACTCTTCTTTTCTCTCCTTATTAGGTCAAGTCTTGAATCAATCCCTATTACTGTGTGAGGTCTGTCTTAGTAAGTCTTCTTCCTAGTGCCAATTCTGTCATGTGGTTCAAGTTTTCGTCATCCCAGCTTTCTGGATGATCTCCACCATCTTGACATCTTCTCCATCCATCTTGCAGCAACTGTTCACACTCAGGCTCTTTGCCTGTGGCCTTCATTGCTTCCCATGTCAAATCCAAGCCTCCCGGACTAACAGATTTCATTTAATCTCCTCTGACTAACTTTTAGGAGCTAGCACACTGTCACACCCTTCAGAACTGACCTGACTCCTTTTCTGACTTCAGCCAATCTTGGTCTCTAACTCCCAAGTTTCTGCACTGTATTTCTGCATCACTCGGGTTAGCTGAAGTCATCACTAATTCTAGCTTGTACTGTATAACACTCTTTCATGTGTCTTATAGCTTTCTCCAACCCTATGTTATGAGATTCTTGAGTAAAAAGATGGTGTCTAGCTTTGCACCCCATAAAATCTCAGAGGGTGTTTAGTTCACACAAGGTTGTTAACTCATAAATTCTTAGTGAATAGGCTATTTTGAAGACAGAATTAATCATTATACTGGCTTTGTATAATTTCACTTCTTAAAAGTGTCAGCCATATTGACAAATCATTGTTACAAACTACCTTTTATTTATGGAGATCTATGTTTAGTTACAGTTTATGCCAGAGAACCTCAACATAAGCTGATATAAACTAGAGACACGTAAAGTCAGGGAAACTCATTTCAATTAGTTGTTTCGTTAATTCAGTTCCGATCCATGTCAAGTAGAAGCTTATGAATTTGAAGGGAAGCTGGGATACATAGGCATTATAATAGGCAGAATTCTAAGGAGGATACAAAGAGTTCTGCCCTGTGCAGGACATGCATGAGCTCGTCTCTGGGTATGAGTGGAGCCTGTACATGAGGTGGACTATCACTCCCACAAAGGTTACTTTATATGACAAGAGAAATTGAGCTGATACAACCATGTTCCTGAGGGAACCAAGTTAATCATATAGAAGACTACCTTTGGTGGGCTTCTAACCCAGGCAGGTGAGTCCTGAGAGGACAAGGTAAGCTTCTTCTAGAATAAGGCTAGAAAAAAGTAAAAGCTGTAACTTGATGCAATGGCAGAGGGAGGTACCTGGCTAGGCTCTGAGGCCAGTCTCTAGTAGGCAAGAGATTCAAACATTACCATCCACAAATGAGAGAAAACATGATGTTCTGACAACAGCAACAACAAAATTTCCTTTCCTTTCATTTTCTGGATCCAGCTGACATAAAGGAGGCGAAGGCTGGCATCACCTCTTCTATCTTCAAGGACCAGTACAGGAGATCATTTAACACAACCACTGGTGTTTGTTAGCAGGCCACCACTCTCCATTCTACTTGCTAGCAAGCTTAATGCACAGACTGAACACTATCTTTTGGGTACCCCACCGGCCTACGCTTTTCTTTTTCCTCTATTAAAATTAGAGGTTTAGCAAAATATCATTAGTAAACTCCTTCTCCCCTAGAGGCTGTGACCCCCACAGCCATAAGCATTTGACTAAGTTTAAAGTACCAGGTACGTATTTCAACAGAAAACAAAACAAAGGAAAACACAAAACTACTTATCCAATCAGAATGCACCATCTGGTGCTGTGTACTATAACTTACATGACAAAAGCTTCCAGCTCACTTCTAGTTTGATTTCTCTTTGTCCTATATCACAAGTGTGTATTGTCTCTAGTGATAGGGTCTTGCCGTGTAGTTCTGGTGGGTCACCGAGAACAATAGCCATAGCCTCCATTGTTTTATGAGCTTCTGTTGTCTTCATAGTCAATGACTAAAAGGAAACTATCCCACAGCTGGCACTGAGATTTTCATTTAAAACATTCTAGGACTTTTGTAGCACTATTTTCCACTCCTTTATGCATGGAGAGTACTTCCATTCATATATACATACATACATACATACATACATACATACATGCATACATATTTTAGTTAGCTTACAAAGTAGTTAGTTTCCATGTTGCCTTTTCATGTATCCTGAGTATTTGATTAATTTAGTCCAACGCGTACAATTTTCCTGTCGTCTAGCTCCATCCCTGTTTAAACCAGTCTCACCCAAGTTTTTCCCCATCTACTTTTTTTTAAAGATCATGTTTTACAACCCCCTCTTTCTCAACCCCACTGTTCTTTTCCTGGTTTTTGACCTCTATAGACACTCATTCCCACTTAAACACAGAAATTTGACACTTCAAGAGTAAGATCTTCATATGTGAGATAAGCTAAGGCATTTGTCTTTCTAGGCCTGGGTTAGTTAGCCCATTTAGTATAGTAGTTCACAGTTCCATCCATTTTCCTGCAAATGCAAATTTGATTTGTATTTAATCCTGAATAGACTCTCCCTGACTAGCCAGACACAAATGAGCTTTTCCTTCTTGGAGGTTCTTTTGCTATCTACCTTTCTTTGAGCACAAATTTTACGCTGTCTTATAAGGCATATGCATATTTCACCAGTACTTCACAATGAAAATAGAGGCATTTCAAGGATCACAACTGAATGGCTTCTGAACCTAGGATACACTGAAGGGTAGGTGGCTTGTATTAGCTTGCTTATGTCATTTTGTCCCCTTATAATTCTTTTTCCTGTTGACAGAGTACAAACAAACAAACAAGGTGTTTAATATTTTTCTTGTTGTTTGTTTGTTTTGCCAAAAGAAGCAGTCCTCAGTAGCTCTCCCTGAATCATATACATGGTCATGAGCTTCCAGCACACCACAGGCTATGTGGTCAACCACACCCCTTCCTAGGAGTCTTGAATGAGCCTGAAGGTTGAACAACAGCAAAAAGGCCCAGGAAGAAAATTGATTCAGGACTCAATTGCTATGGGCTATTTTCTCTCTCTTCTCCAATACACTACACCGCTTTAGGGCCCCACGTTTGAGATTGCCCAAGGCTGCTGTGATCCCTCAGGCAAGCGTACTTTCTGAATGAAGGCAACACTGATTTGATTTGTTTCCTCACAAGTTTTACTCCCAGATGATGTCCCCAGATTTGTAGAATCTCAATCACATTTTATTCCCTTTTCAGGCCATCATTGATTTCCAGTGCTTTCCCGTTTATAATTTTCAAGGTGGATTCCTTTACAACTTTTCTGATCTCACTTCCTTTGAGGTGGAGCTGTGGCTGAACCTAAGAATCTGGGAGAAATAGTTGTAAGCAGTTAGAGGAATTGTAGAGGCTTATAAATGGAGAATCTGAAGAAATAAAAAGCCTGTGCACAAAAAGAGAACTGGAGGGTTGGAAGAAACGTGGAGAATATTGTCAGTGTAAGTGCACGCATTACCTCCTTGTCTCCGACAACTCATTTCAGCTGTGATCGCACCGAAGAATGGAACATCACTTCTCAGATCTCAGAACTGACCAGCTGTAAAAATAAACTTGCCAATAAAGACTGACTAAAGAGACCACACCATCGTTATTACATCTTTCTAGGTGATGCTGGATTGCACAGAGGTGGGGATGGGGCAAGTAAGCGGCTTTTTTTGAAGCCAGAGGGACAGTCACAAGAACACCTCCCTTGTCTTAAAGTTAAAGCAGAACGCTTGGGCTGGAAGCCAAACACAGGGCAAACAACCCAGGAGGCCATGAGAACTTAATTCAGTTACACTTCTCCATTTTAGTGAGACCCGGGAGACCAGATGCTATGAGATTAGCCTCACAATTACATAGGAGTCGTACATGAGCCTGGAGGCTGAGCAAAATAAAAGAGTCAGATAGACAGTAGAAAGAGGCTAACACACTGTTGTTTGTTCATTTGTTTATCCACTATCTCTGCTGTGCAGTAGGGGAATCGAACTGAAATACACCCACGTTCTCTATTTCTGTTTTCTCAGGTTTGCATGAGTTTCTGGGCAGCAATGCTTGTCTGGATATAGTGCCTTGAATTCTCCCCTCATCCTTTTGTTTTCTCCCCCACCAGGAATGATATTTTTCACTTCTGGAAATCAAGAGTAGTCCATCTTTTCCAAAAGAGTCGCTGGCACCAGGGTTCGTATACAACAAAGTAATGGGGAGATTTTAGGGCCCACACTGGCCTCCTATATCTTGGTAATCATCTCAGACTTATAATGCTTTCCTAGTATGTATGGCATAACCTATGCCAAAATCTCCAGAATGCCTGAAGTTTAAATGATGTCACTTTTTACCTGAGGTCAAAAGACTAGAAGGAAAATAAAGAAAGAGGTCGTTTTGTTTGATCATTTGTTTATTTACTATCTCTATTATACTATGGAGAAATACGTGCATGCTTTTATTTTTTTGAGGATTTTCTCAGTAAAATGTGAGAATAATCAGATAGATCTGTGACAGTATAATAAAATGATCAGTAGAGAAATAAAGTATTGAAAATATATGTTAGTACCAGCAGGGGAGAGGGCAGTATGGACCGAGTGGGAGCTAAGATGGCGTGATTGTAGGACCATAGAAAGCAACTTGTCCTCTAGCACAGAACTCTGGAGGCCAATGCTGTTGGGTGGGGTGTCCCTGCAGCCAGGAGGCAACGTGCCTGAGAATCGCCTTCCCTGCACTAAGCAGAGGTAGGTGTCTCAGGGGTGGTGTTCCTTCACAGAGGAGGCACATGGTTTAAGGCAGGCTGTAGAGTTGGAATGTTTGGTTTCTAATCCTGGCTTCACTCTTTATATTTTGGAAAGATCTTATGACAATCACTTGCTCTTCTAGTTTTGTAGTGTCCTCATTCTTAAAATGCCAGTGCTTCTCTTGTAGCCCATCTATGAGTGGACAGCAATTGCTTAACATAGACAAAGCCTTGGAGTGATTCCTGGCACATGGAGAGTGAGCTAAGGACCTGATAATTACTATTAGTTACCACACACTGAGTAGTGAGGAACAGCTCATTGCAAATACTTGGGACCAGGAATGCTTTCAATGGCAGAGCTTTTCAATTTTGGGGATTAAAAAAAAATAACAAGTGTATTTTTGTATTTTGTGTGTGGGTGTAATTATGCCACCGTTGAGGCCGGTGTCCATGTGACCAGAGGACAACTTTGGGGAGTCAGTCCTCTCCTTCCATCATGTGAGTTCTGGGGGACAAGAACCCAGATTGCCAGGCTTGATGGCAAGTTTCTTTACATGTTTATCTATCTCACTGGCCCAAATTTGGACATTTTTATATGGACTTTGTTGACTGAGTTTCCCAAATCTCAAAAAATTGAAACCCCCAAATCTTTTCAGTTCTCATGTGGTACTCAAAACATCTCGGATTTTGTACCCTCTTAGGATTTAGGATTTTTGGCTTCTTCGACCTGTGCTTTTGAAGGCTACTCATTGCGCTTTAGCTTGGGCTGCTGCTCATTAAACTGTAAGAATGACTTTCACTCTTACCCACATCCACCTCTTTGTCTTCAGGCATTCCCCTGCCTTGGTTCCTTCCAGACAAAGAGCAAAGAAGGAACTTAAAACACAAGGATACACGAGGGCCCAGACAAGCTCCCGTGACCTTCTCTCCACAGCAGGTACTGTGGAACCTCTTCAAACAAGGGTGCACGGAGACGGAAGGCAGCCTAATGTAACCATCCAATGTCCTGTTGTTACTGGAGAGCTGTTGTGTCTTTAAACATACTTCTGCTTGGGGACTTCCCTCCAGCACCCATGGTTTTCTCATGGAGAATAGTAATTCTGCTGGGTCCTCTGTATCCCAGACTCCAAATGATCTTTTCTCTTCTTTCTTTTTCTTTCTTGTTAATGAAAGCGAAGCTCCCAGGCTACATCCTGAGCAACTCCAGCAATGCAAGCCATCTTTTGTTCTTAGCTTTGGCAGCTTTGCCCCTGGTTTGTTCCCTTGCCTGTCTGCAGGTCTTTGAGCTGTTCTGCTGTTGGGAGATTGCAGGAAGCTGGGTGGACTCAAGCCATGGGCTTCTCTTAGGAACCAAACACAGAGAAAAGAGCTTTTCATTGGCTCCAGCCTCACAGGCAGGTACTCCCTGGTGGGCTCCACACAAAGCAGAGGCTCCCAAGCTACTCCCTGGAGCTTGCTTTTGTTTTCTCACAGGCCTGAGTTCCTGAAGATGAAGGGCAGGTGACATGGCAGCCCAAGTCCCTGGCTCTCTGCAGCCACTGCAAGCTGGTTCCGTGTTTAGACCTCAGAAGTCGCCCTTTTGACCCAGTCCTCCCAAAAGCCAGCCTGAGTTCTTTATTAGTGAGCATGAAAAATGCTTCAATCATAGCATTGGGTACCAGATGGTACCCAAACCAATTTGGATTGTCAGCTGAGGCCTACTCATTTCCAAGGATTTTGTCTAACATCCCTGCTATTTCCCTCAGTGCCCATCTCACTGTAAGAGGTGATCTTGCTCAGATGATTTTGATGAGAAATAATATTTTCCTTTATCCAGCACCACAGTCATTACTTCTTTCCAGCTTTATTAATTCACTCAACAAGCTTTTATTGAGTGCCTGCTGTGTGCACTAGGCGTTTTAGTGTATACCAAGGAGGAATTTGTTTCTGTTTGATAAATATTTGTTGAGAATCTACAAGATATGTGACAAGTATTTTGAAAGATAATGAACATGTGATACCATTGAGATGATAGAGTTGCCTTTAAAGAACTCACACTTGCAGAGAGGAGGACGTAACTGTCATCACTCTGGAACTATCACTGCGAGGCATGTGACCTTTCCCATGTCTGCTATTTGATCCATAGATCTCTATATTCCTAGTCTCCCTACAGAGAGACTGTCAGTGTCATTAGTACATTGTCTCTGAGGACCACTAGCACATAAGTGGATCACAGGGCAGGATGTGGGAAAAGTCAATGGCCATGTCTTCTACTGCCCTGCCTCTCAGAGAGTGTCCCCTCCCAAGCATCTCCTGGGAACTTGTTAGGAAGCCAGGCCCACTCCACACCCAGTGGACTAGAATGTGCTGTTTTAATAGGCTCCACAGGTGATCTATGTACCGAATCTTGTTTGAGAAACATTACTCTGCTAGCTATGCCTTCTCCCAGTGTTCCAACAATGTTAGTGGGCTCAGCAAAAAGATCATCACACTCATTGCACTGGCAAAGATTGGCTATACACAATAATTTGGTACGTTCTGGATACACAGCATGGCTGCTCCTCTCTGCGCCTTGGACCATGTCATCTGACATGGGAGCCACAGGGGATTGCATGGAGATCTTATCTGGAGCCTCAAATAGCCATTGAAAATCCAATGACCTTTGTGGTAGCCTGACAAGAACACACTGTCTAAGAGGGATGCTTTATATTGCATCAGCTAATACATTTGAGGAGCTTCCATAGGGGGTTCAGCGGATATTCAGAATTCTCATTCATCACACACACACACACACACACACACACACACACACACACACACACACACATTTTAGCTAGGGAGGATTCTAGAAGCTAATTGTGCCAGAGCGTCTTTTTTACCTCCTTTGAGAAAGCCCAAGTTTTATCACTTTTCATCCTTCAGTTTCTATAGACGGTATCGCCTGTTAGGTGTCTACAGACATCCATGTGGTTTCCTGTCTTTCTGACTCTCTAGAGCCTAAGAAGTGCTTGCTGTTTCCTTGGAGGGATAAAGCAGAGGCTGCTCAACACATCCAGGGCCTGGCTCTTAATAGCATCATCCTTCGGCCTTCTCTTGGTCCTCTGTAATGTCAGAGAGGAAGGTAGGTGTGGATACAGGAGACTGGCCTCATGGAGAGTGGACTTGGAGTCTTCAGGCTGAGATGCTGGAAGCCTGGGGTTTGTTGTTCCAGTCTTCTCAGACTTACATGCCAGACATTTATTTTTTTGTGTTTATTCTACATGGTCCCTTTCCCATACTAGTTAACAAATGCTTCTAGGTTTGTTCATCAGTGTATTCCCAATGATTGCTTAACATGTAGTAGACACTCAAGAACTTTCATTGCGGGAATACATAAATAAGTATATGAGTTGTTGAGACCCAGTTGGATTTTATTTTATTTTTCATCTTACTTCCTTATTCTCAGAGAGCATGGTACCCTTTGAAGGGGACTCTCTTCCAAAGGTGCTAATGTCATCCAAGACAAGGCTGAGAAGTGGATGGTTATAGTGGCTTTTCTTCCACTTTGTTCCTTTTAGGGATTACTTTGGGGGAGACTTCTCATCTTTGGGGACAACGATGCTAAATAAATTACCCCCAATTTATTAACTAAAAGTTCATAGCCTACATTTGCTGTGGTGTTTCCCTTTGCCTACTTAAAAACTGTAAACTCAGCAAGGACTTCAAAAAACTCTGGCAAATCTCTGTGGCTCACTGGCTAGTCTGTTTGCTTACCATTTACACCCCACCCCCACCCCCAGTCATGTTAAAATTCCTAGGACCTACAAAGATGAGCCCCATGGCACACCGAACACTCCTGGTGTGTGTCAGGCTCCAATTTGTGCAGAGAGTGAAAAACCACATAGGCTGACAGGGATTCAGGGCGGAGAGAAGGGCTCCTGCTGGCTGACCCCCTTTTCTCTTTTCTTACATGTAAATTTTGTTCACTTAGCTCCTCAGTTGGAACAAGATGAGGATTTGTTTGTTTTACAATTAACTCTGGAGTTAAACTTGGTGGAACTGGAGCCTTTGGGGATCCATATTTTGCTCCAGGCCTTGGCCCCTTTCTTCCTTTCTGCTAAATGTTGCTAACCAATGGGCTTGCTAACCTGCTGGCTGATCTGACTTCTGTGAGTCCATAGGTAATCAGTGGCCTGTTTATTTAAAACTAAACTTTGAGATGATAATATGAGAAGAACAGCTTGGGTATTTGTTTGTAGGGAAATATTTTGGAGTCAGGGAACACAGCCAGGATAAAGCTGCAGCATCTGATAATTAATACATGTCCCAAGTTGAGCCTCAGAAGAGACTCAGAGAGGAATCATTTCACCAAAACTTGATAACTTATCCCAGAATCCACTCGGAACAACTCGATAGCATTCAGGACGCACAGAGCTGTTTGCCACACACATGGCCACCTGAGACACTTCTTTTCTGAAGTATGGAGCTAGTGACTTATTGCTAGGTGTCATTGAAGGCAAGCACATTTGCAGAGGTTTTATCAAACAGTGGCTTATGTGGGAGACTGTTGTAGAAGGTGCTAGGCTCAGAATCCTGCCTTCATGCTGCTACTCACCAGCTGGGTGGCTTTCTTCAGGCCTCATACTTTTTTTTTTTTTTTAAACAATCTACCTTCCTTAAAAGATGACAGGCTCTTTTAAGTTACCTCCAAGCTCCTTTCTAGTCCTAACTGTTGAGTGGTCTCTGGAGAGCTTCAAACTAAATAGAGATGGTGTAATAGTGCAGTGGAAGAGAAGGGTGCTGGACCGTTGAGTCAGCTTGTATGGACCTGCGTGTGCAGCTGCTGTCACCCGTGTGTGTATGTGCATTCAGGGGCCAGAGGAGGGGGTGGGGTGTCCTCTCTGTTTTATGCTCCCAGCCATCCTCCTGGCCAAGGTTGAGGGTTTAGGCAATGACCACATCTGGCCTTTTATGTGTGGTCAAAACCCAGGTCTTCATGTTTGCATAGCATGCCCTCTAACCCACTGAGCCATTTCTCCACCTCTTAGAGCCATCTTAGTTTAACTCAGCCTCACCCCAAATCTTAAGACAAAGTAGCCCAATGTTGCCTTAGGTTCTGTTTTGATTATTTATCTCATGGTGCCTCAAAAAGGGAGCAAAACTACACAACATAATCAGACCTCAGCTTTCTTCATAGGCCTACACTTACCACGAATACCTGGCCCAAGAAAGGCAGGACAGAGTGCTTGTAGGTCTGGACGGCTTCAGGGATGAGGGGCCAGCTCTGTGATAGCCTATGTAGCCCATCATCTGCCCCTAGAGCAGGAACAACACACAGTCTGGTTCCCTTCCACTTACTGGGAAGGTTTGCAGCAGAAACTATCCTGAACGCATGGGAAAAGCAGCCAAGTGACACTGCATGTGGCAGAATCTGTTCCTGTTTTTCTACACAGTAGGGGTTTAAACTTTTTGGAGGAGGAGGCTTCTGTCTACAGCCCACTTCTCAAAGAGCAGATAGGCAGAGAGAGGCAAGCACTTGAGTGGGTCAACCAAATTTCAACCTGTATTGATTACGTTGTTCAAAGCCTTTTCTTCCCCCCTCTTGGCTTACACATAGCATTATGAATACACAGCTGCAGGGGCTGTGCCAAGCAGCTCAGCCGGCTTGTACACAATGCCACCAGCAGCAAACCGTTTTTTTTTTTTTTTTTTTTTTTCCTGCTCGAGGTGTTATCATCGGTCGCCATGTGGATGCTCCCTGGGCCAAGCCGCCATCTCTTTAGCATGCTCACAAAAGCTACTGCTGTGGGGTTGGATCTGCCAGGGGTGGGGGTGGAGGTTCCAGTGGGGACTGGGGTGGGTTAAGAAGAAGAAGACAAGATGCACAGAGTAGCTCTGAGAAATAAATTCTATGTTCCTGAGCCCAGGCTGCGTACAACACTTAGCATCCCAGATCAACATTTCTCCACTTCATTCATGAAAAATACACTCAGGCCTCTGCTCCAACTGGGCACAAGTTCCCAACTTTGTTTGTTGCTCACTTGGAGACTAACACAGACACAATAGATACAGAAAGGTCACCACACATATCATGACACCATTCCACAGTAATTGCAGGAAATAAACGATCGTATTACACACACACGTCACACTGTCTGTTGTTTGCTATTGTGTAAAAAAAAATGGCTTTCTGGGTTGGAGAGACAGCTTATTGGGGAGGTGGTTGTGTGCAAGACCAAGGCCCTGGAGTTAAGTTGCCCAGTTATGTAAAGCAGCCTGTAAGCACAGCTCTGGTGGGTAGAGACAGTTGGATCCTGGGAGCTGGCTAGCCTATCAGTCTAAGTGAATGGGACGTCTCAAAAAATAAGGTAGAGAAGGGATCCAGGACGGAACCTGAGCTCCTGTCACAGCAGTCTCTGTGATTCCAGTCTGGAGTCATGTCCCCAGCTCGGTATCCTCCCTACTCCCCTAGACTCTAGAGCAATGCTTCTCAACTTGTGTGTAAAAACTCCGTTAGGGGTCGAATGACCCTTCCACAAGGGTCATCTAGGACCATTGGAAAACATAGATATTTATAATATGATTCACAGCATTAGCAAAATTAGGAAAACAGATATTTATGTTATGATTCATAACAGTAGCAATAAGAATAATTTGTGAGCACTTGTGAGGCAGAGGCAGGTAAGTGGATCAGTTTGAGGTCAGCCTGGTCTACAGAGTAAGTTCTAGGACATCCAGGGATACACAGAGAAACCCTGTCTCAAAAAACAAACAAACAAAAAGACTAAAAAAAATAAAAAGTATATGGTTGTAGGTTACCACAACGTGAAGAACTGTGTTACGCATCATGAGAGTCACTGCTCTGTAGTCTTATTTTTCTCCTTATACTTATGTTATTCTTTGCATGTGCAAAGTTGCTTGTGTATCCTTAGACAACCCAGTACTCAAATACCACTTTGTTACCGTGCATCCTTTCCTTCCACAAAGAATGCCCATTGCTTTATTTTCCACTCAATAGACGCTCACCCTCCATGTCAAGACTCCACTGGGCCTTCCTTTGTCGGGTCCTCCAATAACACTGCTTTCTTTTGCTTAGCCTCCAACAAAGCTGACATTCGTGCATCTCAGAGTTCCCTTGGCTTTGACTCCTAAGTGCGTAGCTCTTTGTGTATCCCTGTCTCAGACTCTGTTGGGTTTTCTCCCAGATATTAGTTCTGTAGAAAGCCAGGACCACCCTGAAGCCCTCCTAACAATTAGATCAATGCTTGGCAAGCGAATGCTTGTTGATTTATTTGAAAAATTTCCCCTGAAATAAAAAAGTATACACAGAAAGAATGGGAAATAATCAAACAGCACAGAATGACCATCCATGTCCATTGTAACTGTGTGTGTAGATGTGTACACATGTATACACGTGAACTTGGTTTTTTTTTTAAACAAAAATGGCTCAGAAAATACCTATTATATTTATTCACCAAGTCACCAATGAAGTGGTCATCTCTCCATGTCAATACTTAGAGCTGTCTATCATTCTTTATATAGTTTTAAATTAAATTAATAAGGCATGGGAAGGACTGGGTCGGGGGAGAGAGTACTTTCTTAGCATGTGAGGTCTTGCGCTCACCAGGCTCAATCCCAGCACAGAAAAATAAGTTGATACAGTATTCCGGAGACCAGACTAGTCAAGGTATCATGAGGGCTAGGAGAAGCTAGAAAAGCCTCAGCAAAGATGAGTTTGAGTCTGACCCAGAGAGATGGTAGAATTTGAATTTTGAACAGGAGAGGAATAGAAGTGAATGTGTGAAGTTGCTCTCCCAGTGGAGGAAGCAAGGGAGAAGGCACGATTAGTGTGCTTGGAGCATCAGGTAGATGGCCTGACTGCCTTAGAATGTTCCAGACTGGCAGGGAGCTGGGCGGGGCAACAGCACATGGATTGAAAGGAACATTAAATGCTTGAGAAGTTTGGATTTACCAGATGGTGTTGATGAAGCCAGAGGACGGATGGCCAGGGGACAATGACTCGGGGACATTGCCTGGTGGTGTTTGGTTTCCAGGGTGGCCCCAAGAGGAAGAGATTAGTGACTGGAGCCTCTGCTGTTGTCTTTGGAAAGGAAGGGGGAGGTAATGACTTTTGCTGGACACCAGAAACCTTCTACCCCTATGCCGTTGGCTCCTTCTATCGGGAGAATGAGAAGGTCTCCATCAACCATGGCTTCTGAGTGACAACAAAATCGAAGCACAGACCACTGAGCATGTGGCCTGATACCAGTGGATTTAAATGTGAGGCCACATCTGGTTACTTAAAGCTATGATTTTTCTCCCAATAGGAAAATCTGTGGAGTACCGAGGGTTGAGGGAGGGGAGGTGCCTTGGACCTGTGGCGGCTTCTCTAAGTAGGAGCCCAGGAAAGGTGGCTGGAGTGGATCCTGGTCTTTGCAGGAGCTCAGTGAACTCTGTTTTGACATTCTCCTGTCAGCCCTTTATCTTTTGGTCTGGTGCTTATGGGATGAATTTTGAATTTAGATTTACTGAGGAAATTGACTGAATACCTCAAAATGTAGGCTCCAAAATATTTATATGCCACAAAGTGGTCTGCAGTCTCATCTTAATGGGGTGTGTGTGTGTGTGTGCGTGTGTGTGTGTTTTACTGGAACTTCCCATGGCAGTAATCCATTGGCAAATGTGTTCAGCTGAGGGCTTCCTCACAGTTGCTGGAGTTACCCTACATGGACAACAGGATGATGGACACCCAGTCAAAACAGGACATGCAGGAATCCTTTCCCTTTCAGATCATGCACAGCCACAGAAACTTCTTTTGTTTGACTTCCCCTGCATATGGCACTCATGCCTCTAGAGGGCACTGTTTACTTTTAAATGAAGTTCTTAAGTTTTCAATTGCCTTTCCCTCTGGGATCTATTGTTTTTGCTGTACAGTGGTAGTACTTTGTTTTCTCTCAGAAGGCAGATTTTGCCTCCTTTTGTGCCTGTATATTTGTGTGACTTGTGTGTGATTCGTGTGTGTATAGTGTGTGTGTGTGTGTGTGTGTGTGTGTGTGTGTGTGTGTGTGTGTGTGTGCACAGTGCACATTGAGCATGTTTATGTTGCCTTTAAAAGTGAATTCGGTGTTTCTGAACATGGCAGATAATTACTCTGAGCAAAGCCTGTCATTGTCTAGGCAGGTCTTTTTAAAAAGCTCCCACCCTCATGTATTCTTCCACCACCCCTCGGTCTGACCCATGGTGCACCTCCCCCAACCCCAATTATTTCCGTCTGGGGGTCACCGTCACAGCTCTGCCAATGCATCTCAATCCTGCTTCACAGCTGCCTGGCCTAGTCCAGTCAGGGCTCCCACTCAGGGCAACCGAGCCTTGATTTATGACACCCCTTTCCACTGGTCTTGGTCTCTCCAGGGGCGAGACTGCTGGTCATGCCACATTTTCAAATTGGTTCTGCACTGCAAACCAGTGTCATGAGGGACATAATTTGGTCCTGAAGCCCATTTTCGACAGTGACCTCCCTCGCTCAGGGGCTGACCTCTGCTCTCTGGACATGAAGGATACCTGACTGTCCTTTTTTTAGGTTGAGAAAAGGGTGGGGGTGTATGGGTGCTGCTTCTCTGTTGCCTCTGCCTGAGATGCCCTCCCTCCCTTTCGAGCTATTATGTGCAATGATAGAAAGTATGGGAGTGTTCACATGAGGGTACACCTGAGCACCTCTGTTCTTTTCCCACTTGCCGGAAATGCCACATTGCATTTGCACACATGAGGAACAGAGCGTGTGTGTCCTCAGGAAGGAAAATGAGTGTCAGTAACTGGTGGGAAGAGAGTGGTCCATGATGGATGTAGAAGACCAGGAGGAGGCAGGGATATGCTCTGGTTAGGCAAAGGGGGCTTGTGCAGTGCTTTGAGGAGGAGACAGAGGACAGCTGCCTTTCCAGGAGTGGGCCTCCTAACTGAGAGGGTATCATCTGGGTACCGCATGGTGGAAGTGACAGAATGTGTTTTTATGATCTCTTGGATGCTCCTCATTTCTCTCTCTCTCTCTCTCTCTCTCTCTCTCTCTCTCTCTCTCTCTCTCTCTCTCTCCTCTCTCTCTCTCCTCCTCTCTCTGTCTCTCCTCCTCTCTCTGTTCTCTCTCCCTCTCCTCTCTCTCCTCTCTCTCTCTCTCTCTCCCTCTCTCTCTCCCCTCTCCTCTCTCTCCTCTCTCTCTCTCTCGCTCTCTCTCTCTTCTCTCTCTCTCTCTCCTCCTCTCCTCCCTCTCTCTCTCTCCCCCCCTTTCAATCTTCAGTGTTCTCCTTTTCTGGATGTCTTGGCACATTCTATCAGGAGGAAGTCCTATCAGCATATGATGCTGACGTTTGGAAGGATCAATAGATACTGGGCAGACGCATACCTGGAGCACATCTTACGGCAGAAGTGATGATAATAATTGAGGCTATCATCTAGCTGGGGTTTTTTTTCCTGCTCAAGGAACAACTTTAATGCATTAATTCACTTGTTTGTGAGGATGGTGTTGATAATATTATGACACTGTTTCTTAAATATAAAAATTAATGAGAAGAGCAGTTATCTTCTCTACCTACAGAGTTAGTGAATGGCAGAACAATCCAATCTAAACTCCCAGGCCCCCATGCCACAGTTAAGTATATATGTATATATATATATTCATGTGATTTATTGATTATATATATTCATTAGCTACATTGGGTGTATTATTTAAAAATCTTTATTTTAAAAAATTTTTTTATTCTTGTTATATCTCAATGGTTATCCCATCCCTTGTATCCTCCTATTCCTTCCTCCCTCCCCTTTTCCCCTTATTCCCCTCCCCTATGACTGTTCCTGAGGGGGATTTCCTCCCCCTGTATATGCTCATAGGGTATCAAGTCTCTTCTTGGTAACCTGCTATCCTTCCTCTGAGTGCCACCAGGTCTCCCCCTCCAGGGGACATGGTCAAATATGAGGCACCAGAGTTCGTGTAAAAGTCATACCCCACTCTCCACTCAACTGTGGAGAATGTTCTGTAATTGTGTCATGTGTCTCATAACTCCCATCATACAGACAAGGAACTCAGTTTTCAGGCCAGGCAGATAGATCCATTGGTAAAGTGCTTGCCGTGAAAGCACAGCGGCCTGAGTTTGGTGTAGCAGAACACAGGCTGACAAAGGCCAGGGCACAGCCGTGTAGTTGCGAGAGCCTAACACCAGGGAGACAAAAGCAAGCAGATACTTTCTAGGCCTGTGGGGAGAGTTGGTATCCCCTAAAAGGGATAGCACTTGAGAAAGGACTGCCGGGGCTGTCTTATGGCCTCCAACTGCACACACATGCGCACATGTGGATGTGTGTGCAACTAAATGCAACAGCGCACATGCACACAAACATTCAATGGCTTTATATGAACAAGATAGGTGTGTTTTAAGCTTCAGAGTTTAAGTCAGCTACATTTACTGCAGGGTTCTCCGAGATGACAACTATATCTCGGTAGACTTAGATCTTAAGCTGAAGCCTGGAGGAAACATTTATCCCCAAACATTACTGAGTTGTAGCAGAGTAGCAGACGTAACAAGGGGGAAGTTGTGGAAAATTAAGATCTGGAGGATATTTTATTTTTTTTATTTTTGAAAAAAGATTTTAGCCTGTAATTCTGGGTCAACTTGACCTGCTGTGGCACATGCTACCCCAAACTCCTGACAATCCTCCTGCCTCAGCATCACAAATGCTGAGGTTAAAGGCATGAGCCAGTACACTGGCTTTGGGCGGTGTTTTGAGCAGGGTGCGATCATGTCTTTAGACGGCTGTCCACTCTTCAGTGCTCTGTAGAGGGAACACAGCATTGTAGAGAACACACAAGACACACACAAGAGCTGGCATCCCATCAGGATCACTTTCTATCTGTGCGCAAGGTTACGGGCCCTTTAACCACCACTGAGCTTAATTTTCTTATCTGTAAAACAGAGATGCCGGCGCTACCCATCTCATAGGAGGTGAAGACAATAAGCATCATTTATGATTATTGCTGATAGTCTGGGTGGTGGGACCCAGAGGGGGGGAAAAGAAAAGTCAAACTCATGAGGGTTGGGTTGGAGGTAAGAAGAGGGAGGAGGGCCAAATTTAATGGGTGTGTCAGTTACAGTTCATGGGAGCAGCTATCACGGTGGCAGGAACACAAGGCAGCTGGTCACAATGCTGCTTCAGCCAGGCAGCAGAGGCAGGGCATTGCTGTGCTGCACCTGCTTTCGTCTTTTTATTCAGTCCAGGACCCCCAGCTGGTGGGATGGCATCACCCATATTCGTAGTTGGTCTTCCCTCTTTAATTCACTGCTTCTGGAAGCATCCTCATAGACACATCCAGAGGTGTGTTTCCATGGTGATTCTAATTCCCATCCGGTCGACAATCCAGACTGACTATCTAATGGGGAGTCAATCAGCTTAACCTTGGAGAGGGCTGGCTAGTCAGGATGGGCTGGTACCCACAAAAACTTTGAAGCAACAGTGGACAAGAAGCATGGAAGGGGTGCCCAGTAGGGTGATGACAAACACTGAGATCAGGCACCTCTTACACAGGAAAACGTGCCCAGGAAACAAGGTTGGATGGATTAATCTATGCATCACAGCACACACATAATAATGTCTATTTCTTCTGTAATAGCAGCTTCCTATCCTAAAGGTGATTTGCACAAAGGAGTCTCTTCTCTGTAGTTCAGCTGATGGAGCCATGCTCACTGGGCAATGTCCACACATTCCTATTATTTTTAAATGAACCATCAGGTCTAGAAATGGTAACCTGAAATTGGTAAAGGTTTCTTCTGACTTATTGGGGCTTCCGGTTTATTGGACTCTGACCAAACAGTGGCCAGATACAAGACACCTGATTCATCTGTGTGGGGTGGAGACAGCGAGGAGGGAAAAGCTAAGCTGAGCACTTGGGGGACTTGAAGAGGTCACACAAGTGCACAGAAGTGGGAGTGTCAAGCAGACAGCCTTGCCCACTCTAAATCTGTTCTGTCAAGGAGTCAAGGAACATTGTAATGCCTTATTATCTTTTTCTTGCTGGGGACACTAACTAGTCTGGTATGTCCACTGCTGAGGTCACCATTTGATGAATACATGCATTCAGAAAGCATTTCTCATCTCCCTCTTATGCCTCTGTCCCATATTCTGTGGACTAAGCTAATCCATGGTTTTGAATTCGGGTTCGGTCTTCGGCAACAATTTCTATCTTTAAAAAAAGAAATATATATATATCTTGATTTTACGATTTGGTTATTGAATAATGGATGCCTTGCATAACAGGGGCGAATCTTGGATTTTTCTTGAATAAGTCTGTCATTCTTGACCCAAATCAATGTAAAAGAAAAACCAAACAAGAAGTGGCACATGTAATGAGGCGACATGAATGCCAGGGAGGACGGCCATATGTCCCCTGCGTCACACCATGGTGTCTTCTGAGAAATGCTCGTGTAGGGACACATATGCTCCCTTTAAGAATTCAAGCTTGGCCCTGTGTGTTCTTCCCCTTTAAAACACTTACTGCATTTGATGGTATCTATTTTATGAAGTTTATCATGTACCATCTCCATTTATAGTATTTGGGATGCATCTTCTAGTAGACAGTAACTCTTTTTGTGGGGGGAGGAAGGACATATTTTTATAAATTTTTATTTCTAAATTTTCTTATTTCACACACTGGAAATGCTCACTTAAACACCTTTGAATATAAAAATGAATTGTTCCTTTGCTAAATGACCATACTATCAAATTGCCTTATAAATATTCATGTTAATATGCTTAGACGTGGGCTGCTCTCACCCCTGCTTAGAGAAGCTCCATTTTGCAGTGGGCCGCAGTCCATGAAAAGATGCACAAGTGATCACCGTGCTGAGGACTAGGGACCTGGTGCTCAGGTCCACACTGGGCATCTATATCAATACCCCGACAAAACAAAGCAAGCCAAGCTCCCCACGAGCAAGGCTCAGGGGACATCTTGGGAGAAGTGGAAGGATTGCAGGAGCCATGTTCCCATCAGTATGACCAAAGTGTCCTAGACAAACACGCCAGAGCTGCCCTCTCTGAAGGTCAGTGCCATTACTGTCTTCCTCTGTCCTTCCCAGGGCAGCATCTGACCCAGCCTGTCACTGCCCTTGTTCAGTTTGGCTCCCTGAGTACCGTGCACCTCACTTTCCAGCGTCCTTGCTAACCCACTGGAGGTTCTTCTGTCCCTTTCACTGATTCACCCTCACAGGTCTTTAAACTCCAGAGTAATCCCTGGCACAATGCTCAGGCCTTTTCTTTTTTGTTTTATTTCATGTATCATTTTTTTTTATTATAGTGTATTCAGATTACATCCCGAGCTCAGGCCTTTTCTTTTCATGTTTTTGCTCACTTGTTAAGTGACAGCCTCCAGGCTCATGGTTCATATGCCAGAAAGCACTTGACTCTAACCCTACCCTGAGCTTTGCTCAGTCCAGCTGCCTGGTCATCATCATTCAGTGTCAGGTATTGTAAAGCACCTCAGCCTTCAGCCTTTCCACTTGTCTCTCCTCTATTTCCCCCATTCTGATAAGCAACATTTTCTCTTCTACATTTGAGTGTGTGTGGTATGCATTTATGTTTGTGGGTATTGTTGTGTGGCACATACACGTGAGTATACAAACACATGTGTCTGTGCACATGTATGGAGAGGCCAAAGCAGGATGTCAATTGCTCTGTGCTTTACTGTCTAGAGGTGGAGTCTCTCACTGAATCAGAAACTCAGCATTTCAGCTATGCAGCAGACTAGCAAACTATAGGGATCTGCTTGACTTCACTTCCCAGCACTGGGCTTTTTACATGAGTGCTGGGGGATTCAAACTCAGATCCTCTTACCCACTGAATTATCCTCCTAGTCTCCATTTCTATATTTTTCCCATGAATTAAAAGCTTCAGTCCTTGTCCTTGAATTATCTCATGTTCATAATTATTTTATATCCTATAACTCATTGGCCAAGTCACTATTCAATTGTACCAGCTCTTCTTTTAAAATTCACCCTGACTCTGATCTTTTCTATTCTGTCTCTGTGCTGGCTTAAAGCAGTGGAAGCACACACATGACGTCTTTCACCTTTTCTCTGTACAGTAGACCCTCCAACTAATCACTAAAACGAACCCTTTAAAAACAAAAGGCAAATCTTATGACCCTCAGCCAGTGAGGGGCAGAGCAAATAGAGACTATCTTAAACTTATCCATGGCTGTAGCCGAATCCCCAGGAAGAGAATGTGGAAGAAGGCAGTCCCACTCCCGAAGTCTGGGGGAGTTTGGTTGGAGGCGTGACAGGCTGGGAGTTGATGTTAGGCAGAGCTATGCTTCTAAAGGAGAGGTAGAGTGCTGATTTCACTTACCGTCCACGGCCTTGGGATTTCTGTCCGAATGGAGGTTGTGTTGGGAGGTTGGCAGCTCCCAACCTGGAAAGACATGTGGTTGAAATTATAGAAGAAAGACAAAAATCTTGAAGAAAGCTACCGGATGGAAGGCTGGAATGATTCTTGTGGGGAGTGGGGAGCCCCTGTGTGTACCCACACTTATGCTGGTTCTCATTTATCAGAGTAAATACTTGCCTGGCCACATGGTTAGAATGTCCTGACAAAGCGTGCCAGATGTTACCAATAAAGAGAGCCCTTCTTTTTACATACTGTTATTGGCATAATATTTTGTCTGTTTCCAGCTCGTGCGGAGGCATTGTTGACAGTTTGATGGACTAAGGACTCACTCTGGGTTTGATTGCATCTCAGTCACCAAAACCCCAAACTGAAAAGAGAGTAAGAGCTAACTCTCTGTCTTGACTGAGAAATGTAATAATAGTGGCTCAGATAGGATACCCCAAGTAAAAAATGGTTTCACATGAGAATGCTCCCAGAGGCTGCTGTAGAAGCCCTATTAGTTGGCTTCCAGAGTTAGAGGGTATGAGACGTAGATTATGTGCTCACTGCTGAGATTAACTATAAGGAGGAAAGACAAGGGGAACAGAGGGAAAGCCGACATTAACTAGCAATGTGCATTACACACAAATCCATCTCTAAGGACGTGGTCGTCTGTAAATGTTAACTGCCATCTTGATAATATTGATAAAATATAAGAACTACCATTTGTTTAATGAGTTATCTTGCTAGATACTCATGTCTATATTATTATATTTTAAATAAAATATCTATGTTCATATACTGTTCTACATTATATATGAAATACATATTATAGGTAGAGGGATGATGGATGGATAGGTAGTTACGTGGATAAGACAGACATCAGTACCCTCTTCCATTTGCTTTACAGCATTCATGGCCTTCTCTCTCCATTCTCTTACCTTTGTTTTCCTTCCCCTCTTCAGGCATTCTCAGCCTCTCATCTGTATTATCTCCAGAAGGTTTCGGTCAGGAGAGTGGAGGTGCAAAGCGAAAGTGCCAGTGCAATGGAGGACAAATATATATATATATATATAAAATTATCCTGAGGGTACATATTAGAGACATTAAGCCCTCAGATTATTTTCTCTTCTGCAGACTGAATTTGGTGTAGAATGGTTGCAAAACCAAAGCTAGACTCAAAACTCCCACACAAGAACGAGGACGTTCTTTTGATTGGCATGTGTCCGTTCTGTAGAATACTCGACTTCATAAGGACATTTTCATACAAGTGGAGATTGTACTTTGACCACACACCTTCTTTCTTTTTCGCTTGTCAGTCCTTCCCATTGTCTCCCTTTGCTCCTCAGGATACTGTTTCATTTACTGACACTCTCATGTACATCCAAGTGAAATCTTTATTCTGCTAACATCATAATCTGTAATGGCGAAACTCATTTCTAGAGGAATGAGGTGGTTAACGGGGTGACAGGGTATTCTCTGAAGATGCTATTGTCTTTATTTTGTGAGTGGGACCTACGTTTCAGAATAGTTAGATTAGAAGGCAAAATGGTAACCAGGGAAAACGTACATTCACTTCAGGTGTATTTTGACAGGTACTCTCTTGCGCTTCTATTTGTAGCCTACAAATCACACATCTTAAGAACAATCTGAATGAATGACCCAGCTTTGACTTCTTTGCTTTGAATCTTCCTGTGGCCTGCAGCTGCTGAAGTGCCAGCGCTGGGACCATACATATTCAGAACCCCAAGCTAGGGGTGTACCTAACACAAAACCCTGCAATTCATTCTGTAACGTGACAAATAAAAACTCGGCTTGAAAACCAAGTAAGTGATTAAAACAACTCTTTCCACCAGAGCTGGATTCACTTCTCCATGCAGAGCCTGTATTTTCCATTCCTGGTAAATACCCAGTCCAGTCCCAGGAATCCATGAGGACAGGCCACAGCTGGAGCAGGCAGATGATCTTATTCTGGCTTTGGGTCTTACACATGGGCCTTGGGATGTGTCTTTTGCTCTGAGAAAACAGGTGGTGTTCACTTCATTAGAAAGCTTTTCCTCCCTCCCTCGCACTTTCTTCACAAACTGCACATCTTTCTGTCATTTTATGAAAGATGCACACATGAGGGAAAGCATGCCATGCTCCACTCTCCTTTTATTCCATGACTGACGTTCTCTATGACTGAGCAGAAAGTGACCATCACTCCATAAAGTGAGGGGGCAAGAAGCACGGTAATACTGAAACTCTTGGAGGCCCAGTTAGATTCCTTTAAGTCTAAAGGCATCGATGAACCTCATTTCACTTTCAATGGGATGAAACCTTGTTCTTTTTTGAGGGGAGAGCTTCCTCTTTATTCCTCATAAGTTGTCCCTTATAAAGGAACTGCCCTGACAAAAATGCAGGATGGGTCAGGTACTGCCTGGCTAGCTATTTGTATAGCTAACATCTGGCAAAAAGGTACAAACTCGTCGCTGACTAGGTGGATAGACATGCCTCACTGAGGTGCAAGGACGAAGGCAGAAGGGGAACGCCAAGTCACAGCACATGCCACGAGTCACCAGAGTTGTCAGAGACAGAGGAAGAGCGACAGCTTTTTACTTCTCTTTAAATCAGGAAACAAGAGAGGAACGGAATTAACTCTCCCCCATGGTAAGTGTCCCATAGGTAGGAACATCTGGAGGAACTTCAGACACTAGATAGTCTCATTTTTACAGCTGAAGAATTGTCGTTTGAGTATTACATGAATGGCTTTCCAGTAACAACGATTCTACTTTGAGACCGGCTCTCATCTTCACAGCCTGGGTCCCTCATGCCAGAGCTCAACTTTGAGACAAAGCAGTTTAAAACTAGGCCCACCCTGCATAGCCTACTTGCAAATTAAAAGTTAGTTCAGATATGCGATGAGGGTGCTGCTCCTGAATTCTGCTAGGGAATACTTCAATTTCTGGTCTTGTTGTAACCGTTGGTCCAGGTAAGTGACACCTCTTCGGAGGAATCAGGTTCCAGTCTGGATTTGAAAGCAACAGCAATAGCAGTGATGACTTAGCAGCGCCTGGACTTCCAGATGGTAACTCCGTGATGCCTCCATCTAATCTTGGCATTCACACGAGCCCTCCTGTATCCAAGGGCTAAACAACCATTCCTAGCAAAGACCCTGAGCTTTGGAAAGAAGCATTTGGTAGAAATGAATGGAAGGGGACTGAATGTGATGATGGTGGGGTTGTGGGCATCTTGGTATGTTTGGGCCTTTGCTACAAAATGCTGTTCTGGAGGCTCGGAAGTTCAAGATCAAGGTGTTGCCAGGTGTTCTGAGGTCTCTCTTTCTGAACTGCAAATGGCCACCATCCTGCCATGATGTTACGTGGTGAGGTGAGGGAGCATGCTCCAGTTCCCCTTCTTAGAAGAACTAATTTCACCAAGGCAACTTTAGGCCCTTGAGCAGTTCTGTACTGACTTTAGATTAAGTCCCCTTATCTCTCTTCCTAAGCCCCAAGGCCTCCTCCTCCTCCTCCTAGTGTTATCATGTGAGGTTTAAGGATTCAATATATATATTTTTAAAAAGCTCCTTCTGTAGCAGTGGGCTGTACAAAGAAGACACCAAAAAAAAAAATTAAAATGTCACATGAGGTCTCACCATTCATGGTGACGTTTACTCTCCCTCTGGGAACCTCACCATTTTTGTCTTCGTGTCTCTTGCTTCTGCTTGCTGCTGAAAAGTAGAGTGGGATCCTTCTCAAGTTACCAGTTTCCAGAGAAAAGCGTATATGTTCATACAGGAATTCTCCCAACCTCGTACAATAGCGTGCCTTCAGTATTTTGTGAAATTCCATCCCTCAGTCAATTTTCAAAATCTAGGAAGCCATTTCTTCAAAATCAGCTCTGTGTATTTACACCATAAACTGTATTAGCTAACACAACTTTGGCTCTCTGTTACTTTAGCCTAGACCTAATGAATCTGTGCGTTGTTCCATGGTGTCCTCCCAGTAAGATCTCCTAAGAGCTCTAGGATTTCTTCATGTGTATTTTTTAGTTCTGGTAAGTTTCTTTCTATCTTTATTATTTTTCTTTTCTGAAATGTTTATTTCTGGTATTAGTATCTTTGTTGTCCTTCGTGGCCTTGTTATTTTTTTCAGGAGCCTCTGGGGATAATGGGCTCTCCCACTGTTCACAGAGGACACCTCAGAAAGCACGGTTACTTCCCTGGGGCCCCATGCATCGTTGCCATGGTCATTTCTGGCCACCTGCCCTTGTGAGCAGGAGGTTGTGGGTACAGGTGAGCCACTGGGTTTATCTTCTGGGACAAGCAGGCCCTAGGCAGACAAGGAGTAAGGATGATGCCGTGCTACCCTTCAGTGCAAGTGGGGGTTGAGGCTAAGATGATGAACACAGAGTGATTTTTAAGTTTAGGGAATGTTGTATGTGTGACTAGTGTCGTACCTCTGGTCTAAATGAACCACAGACACCAACTAGATGAGCCATAGACAAATCCAAGACAGAGGGATCCCTGGGTTTCTATTACCACAGCTCCATCTCACCCCTGTGGTGAGCAGCAGACTGATGTCTCCTTCACACTGACTCACAGCCTTCAGTCGTGCAGTCTCACACCAATCTTAGTGCTGGGGTGAAGGATTTCACAGAAACCATTAAAGTCTTAGGTCAGTGGATGCTGCACAGGCCAAATGGTCCTGAATTAATGAAGCAAGCCCTTTAAAAACAGACTCTTCTGGCAGAAAAGGAAGAGAGGTTTGTCGTATGAGAAGCATTCCACATGTTACTGCTGGTGTTGCTAGGGAGGTAGGCATGGAACAAGGGCCTGACACAAACTGCTAGGGACATAGTGGGTCCCCAGGCAATATTCAACAAGAAAATAGGGATTGGAGTTTAAGAAAGTGAATTCTTCAGACAACGTGTATGAGCATGGATAGACAGTCTTCCTCAGCATGCCCAGACAGCACATACCCATGGAAACCTGTGGGCTCATATAATCTTCCAGTCAGTTGTCTAAGAGCCTACTGTGTGCTAGGCACATGATGGGAACAGAAGAAAAAGGGCAATGAATAATGTCTGGGTGTATGACCTCCAGCACTTGACAGTTGAAAGAGGTTGCAACTTGAGAGACAGTGATAGAAGCCAGAGTCCACTAAGCTGAGAAGGTACCATGCCTGATGAGTCTTCTAAAATGGGCCATTTCTGCCTTTATGGGTTCATAGCTGAATGTCTTGGCTTGACATAGAAAGACAGGGGAGGAACCAACTGACAGTAATCTGTTCTTTCACAGATCTGTGGGCTCCTGAAGCTAGGAGGGAATTAAAAATGTAAATGAGATCTCAGAGTCATTCATCTCGAGCTGTGAGCTGTGCAACTCCAGGCGAAGATGTTGGGAAAGTATCTCTCCTCTGCTGGAAAAGAAGGTGCCAGCTACTGTGTCTCCAAAACCAGGATGGTTGGAGTTAATCAGACAGCATAGTGTCTAGACAGTGGTGGGAGTTAAGGGTGGCAGTGCAGAGCTGGGGATTGGGGCAAGTGGAAAGCAGTCTCCACCAGCCCCTCCATTAGACCAGTGGCGGGTAGCTATGGCTAGACCCTCCCTGATAAGGAAGAGGGGCGGCTGCAGGACTTGGGGTTCTGAATATGTATGGCCCCAATTTCTTTGTGTGGCTGATATCTGACTGGATATTTATTCGTTGAGATTATACATTCTGACTCAGAGGAACAAAGGGCTGGTGAGAGCTGCTCTCTGGTGCTTAATAATTTGAAGGAATTTACATTTCAATGCAGCCCTGTGTTAGGTTTCCCACACATCTTCCCATAAGTCCTACTTGCCTTCCCTGGCCCTGATTTCCTCCAACATGAAGAAGAGTTGATTCTCTAGGTGTTGGCAGGCTGCAGGGAGAAGGGACAGAGTGGGGGGAAGTCATAGATACAGCTTCAGAGGAGATTTATTGATATTCTACTTAGAATTTATTCCCTCAGAATCCTATTTATTTTATTTATGTTTATAAATCACATATTAGCAAGTACAATGAAATCTCCTAAAAACCCAATGGGTTACTTGGCATTCTCTGTGATTGGAAAGAAGCAAAGGGGAGTAAAAAGTGAAGGTATGGGCGGAGCTATGGGACAGGAATGTTGCAGTTTTTTGGAGAAAACATCTTCCAGAGACTAGCAGGTGTCATTTTGCTTGCTTTGTGTAAGCAAATGCAGTCCAGATAATCTCTGTCCTTCCCCCCACTGCCTTCCCCCAGAGGATTCCTTGTCAGGTAATTAACCATCAACATTACAGAAAGTACTTGCCAGGCAGAAGTGTGAAAACACATTTACACCTCATGTAAATGGGGTAGGTGATTTTTTTCCTGTTTGAGTGACACCTGAGGAGCCATATAATGACAAAGATAAAATCATCTATGGTTGGGATTCTGCTTCTGAGAATGAGCCACCCTTTCTCTCTTTATCTCTAAACCACAAAACAGAGGAAAACGCCGGGAGACATATCAGCCCAGGCTAGCCCCTATACTAATAAGAGAGTTATTTTTTTATTGTACATGAAATCAATAAACTTGTAAGATGTTTAATTATGCCAGGAGATGGCACTTTTTAGAATTAAGAATAGAGCAAGTAGACTTCTACTTCCTCTAACTAAAGGGGCAGGAAGGAAATAAAAGAGTATAAAGATCCTGGTGAACTATGGTTAGTTTCAACCAGAACCTTCTTGACAAGAGGTAACTGCTCCTGTGCTGGCAGTGGAGGCAGAACCTTTGAGAGCCATCACTGCTGCATTGAAAGGTGCTTACAAAGGCTAACTTTAACCTTGAACTTTTACGCTTAGGCTGATGGTTTAAGATCTTGTAAATCACCACTGTGAGGAGCATGGGCTTTCCACTGTCATCAGTCTGAGGTGCATCACTCGATGTGGGACTAATGAAAGGATGCAAGCCCTGTAAAGTGTTGATGTCACAGAATTTTGCTACAGTTTGGGCATTATTTAGACATAGTAATGAGTTTTCTCTATGTTGTTTTTCATTGCTGCTTTGAAATACAGGTGTTTATAATTGTTATAATTGTTGTTCAGGCATGGTAGACTGACGCAGTAGGTAATTACTATACTGCAGGATTCTTTATCCAAAAAGAAGGGGGTTGCCTGCGCCACAGGAGGTCAAGAGCCTTTCTTTTGGTTACTATGGAAAGGAATGGGCAAGCCAGACATTGAAGGTTTCGGGTTGGCTAGTGTAAGTTATGGGTAAAGGAGCTGGTCCTGTGAACTTAGGGTAGGGGAAGTCATGGCAGGACTGTCAGAGCCAGCAAAAGGCCTGGTGACTTATGAGCTTTTGACTGGTTGGACTATATAAAAGTATGTTTTCTGTGACGGTCTCCAATTTTGTAGAGAGAGGCATCTTTGATGAGGGTTGGTAGCCAAACTTATCTGTGAATATAAGGACACGATTTAGAATGTAGTAAGGATTTATGCTGGTTTAACAAAGTGCTGGTAGTAGATTCTTTTGTAAGGTCCGTGACCCCATCCTCCCTGAAAATCTGACTCGGTTTCCAGTATCTGTTCATGTATCTTATTAGTCCAGCCAAAGAAGGAGGTAGAGATCCTATAATTAATTTAAATACTATTATGCTCTGAGAGGTTCCTTATGGATCTGAAGAGATGGGTCAGAGGTTAAGAGCACTTGTGGTCGTTGTGGAGGATCTGGGTTCGGTTCCCAGCACTCACACTGCCCCTCACAACTGTCAGTAACTCCAGGTCTGGGGGATGGGGCATCCTCCATCTGCCTTCTTAAGCCCTAGGCATTGCACCATGCGTATAATACATGCATGGAGGCAAAACATTCACCTTCATAAAACAAACAAACAAACAAAAAACTATACCTTAAAAAACAAACGCCCATGCTTTTACTCTCTTCTCCTTTTCATTGTTGTCCCTCACACCTCATGGTCTGAGTTTCTTTATTGTTCACTTATGGCTTTCTGTCCCCAGTGCACCAACTTTGTAATTCTGATTATCAGCCTGCAAGGATATTTTAGATGGTATTTAAGAGAAAATTAATCCTAGAGTGACTTGAGCAAGGACATTGCATTATTTTTGTAATAAGGTACATTAAAGAAGAGGATGTGAGGCTTCAGCCACATTCCGAGGACCCAGCTTCTTTCTTCTGTTCCATTTTTGGGTGTCACAGGTGTCTTGGGTTGGCCACCCGAGGAGCTGCAGAGCGCCCCGGCACCTTCACATGCTGCATTTAGACAACAGAAAAATAACCGCAAAGGAAGAGCATCAGCTCCTAAGTGGGAACTCTTCCAATGCACTCTTTAGCAAGTAACTTCGTTCTGTAATTCTGTCTCTCTCGGGTCTCTGTCGCTGTCTGTCTGTCTGTCTGTCTGTCTCTCTCTCTGTGCCTTTTTGCTATTTCACCATTTCCAATCTCATTTCTCATTCTGTACTTAATTTGGATCAAGCTTAATTGATCTGTAAATCTATCTATCTATCTATCTATCTATCTATCTATCTATCTATCTATGTATCTATCTATCGATCCATATATATATACACACATACATACATATATGTATATATATGCTAATAGAGTCATTTAAAGGCACATAATTCCTAGCATCATTTCCCTGTCCTTGGGCTGTTGTTTTTCAAGTATTGCTAGAAATAAAACCCAGGGGTGCTTGGCCACCATTTACCACTGAACTACATGCTCAACACTCTTTAAAGTGCATCCTACATATATGTGTGCACTTATTTTCAGATCATTTGCTGGAAAATCTTTCTTTCTGTTCTCTACTTTGACTCACAGGCTATTTTAAGAATATCCCTTAACTTGTCACTACTGAAATCTAAAAGAGATAAACATATGTTTGTTTATTTCCCAGAGAGTACTGTGTTTGATTTAAGTCTTTAAATATACATTGGGCTGTTTTTATGGTATACTATTTGTTTTTTTTTTTCAAAATTGTTCATGTACATTGAAAAAAACCTGATGTATTTTATGATGACATGAAGTGTCTTAACTAGATTAAGTTGCTGGTCATTCAGTGCTGTTCAGATCTTAGCACCCTTCCTATGTCTGGTCTATTATCAAGAGAACAGTGTTTGAAGCTCTAGTGACATCTGTGGCTTTGTCTGTCTTACTTTACTTTTGCCATCTTGTATTCTGATGACATGTTATTAAGCACACCGAGGTTCAGAAGCATCTGCTGATGAATTGGCTCATGTATTGCCATGAAATGTTTCTACTTAGTGCTAGTAATGCTTGTTGTGTTAGCATCTGTGTGTCACTAAAATAGCTTTATGATTCAACAGAACATGCTTCTCAACCCATTCATTTTATCAGTGTACTTAGATTTACACTGAAAAGCTGGTAAACAGTATACAGTTATGCCCAGGTTAAGTTCTTAAAATGCAACGTAACAATATCTGCCTTTTAATATTATGTTTGCTCCTTTACATTTAACATGTTTGAGTGTAAGACTATAAGACTGTTGTTTGTATTCAGTTTGTCTCCGTGTATGTGTGTGTGTGTGTGTGTGTGTGTGTGTGTGTGTGTGTGTGTGTGTTGGTATACAAGTGCTTGAGGAGACCAAGAGGTTATTATAACCTCTGAAGCTACAGTTACAAATGGTAGTGAGCCACCTGATGTGGGTGCTGGGAATTGAACTTGGGTCCTCTGCAAGAGCAATATATGCTCTTAACTACTGAGCCATCTCTCCAGCCCCATTAACCATATTTCTTTATTATATTTAATTATTTTTATTTATGGTTCTAGGGATACTCACACATGGATGAGTAACATCCTGTTAAACCCAAGTTAATACCTTTTTGTGTATAATAATCCTATCCATCTCTGTGATGATTCTGATACACATTTTCTGTGCTTGCTTGTCATAAATTGACTAACACATAATTGTTACTTTTGACTAAACAGTCAATTGCAGTTTAAAGAAATCATGCAGACTTTAACATAATCACATTTTACTCTACTTGGTTGCCCCCATCTCTCCTCTGGCTACTAACTTCATCTCCTATTATCTTCATTTAGCTTAACAGGGCCCCTTTAAAAATATAAAAATTTACTTTGCTGTGCAGATTTGATTAAAAAAAAAAGCCTTTTCTTATCATAAAGAAATTCTACTTTGTCTCCAGTTTTGAAAGACACTTGACCTTGTTACTGAATAAGTACTTTATCTTTTCTCCATTGTCACCCTTAAAATTGCCATTCTATTATATTTTAACTTTCACTGTTTCAGACAAAAAGTCAGCAATGGATCTCCTAATTGGTGTCTCCCAAGTTTTGTTTTTGTTTTTCCTAATTTTGTTTCACAAACCTGCTTTTATCTTCATAATCCATCAGTTTCACTGAAGTGAAAATGATTGCAGTTTCTGACTGAAATCTATTCAGCTTTTTATATCCAAGCAACTTTTCAAATTAAGTCAGCAAGAACTGTTAGTTATTGTATCTTTATGTATATTTTTTCTCTGCTACATCTCCAATTCCAATTCCATGCATGTCAGACAACTTACTCAATATTATCTCTCTTATTATTGATTGTTTGCTTCCTTTCTTCCCCAGGTCTCTTACTTATATACATTGCTTCATCAGTTTATTAACTTGTCTTCACATTTACCAATTGGGACTTCATTAGTATATTAATATATACTACTCAGTTGTAGAATTTTAATATTTAAAATTTGCATGGCTCTGTTGAGATCTCCTATCTGTTCATTTATTATATCCACACTTTCCTTTGCTTTTTCCCAAAGAGAAATTTGAGGGAGCAATTTATAATTTATTAATATATGTTGTTTTCAGATTAGTTATAACTTTATAGTGGACTAACAAATGGTATAGTGAGAGGCACATGTCTGTCACACATTTGTATCTAATGCTAATATCTTGCATCTCTATGGAGCCTCTGTTAGGTCTCAGGAAATGAGTATGTCCAGAAATGACAGTCTTGGCTTAGCTCAAACTGGACTATAGAAGGAAGTCTGGCAGTTAGATAAAAGCTGGCATTCTTCAGGCACTTGTGAAAAAGAGTCATTTCACTTGTCTCTGGTAGAGGGACATACGACTTTCCATTGACACATACCCACAGTTGCACATCATAGCCCAAGATGGCCATCAGACTCCTTTCTAAGTCCTTGTTTTTCCATTTCAAAGGCCCTACACTATTCTCCTCATCTTTATTACTGAAGGAAAGCAAAAAAAATAAAAAAGGAAAGGAAACATGACTCACTCTGGGTTTTGACACCAAATAAATGGAAAAAAAGAAAGAAAAGAAAAAAAGAAAGGGGAGATAAAATAAGGCTCTATCTTCCTTTCCTTTCTCTTTTCTTCTTAGCTCAGGCTAGAAGTGACAAGAGCTCTACAGGAAGACCAACAGAGCCAACTAACCAGGGCCCAGAGGGGCCTGTGGAGTCTGGACCTAGGTTATCTACGTAGATGTAGCTGATGGGCAGCTCAGGCTTCATGTGGGTCCTCTAGTAAGGGGAGTGGGGGCTGTCTCTAACATGGACTCTATTGTTTGCCTGGGCAGAACAGCCTTGCCAGGCCACAGGGGAAGAGGGCACAATCAGTCCTAGTGCGACTTGATGAGCTGGGGTGGGTGGGTAGTGGGAGAGGGCTCCCGTTTCTAAGGATTAGGGGAAGAGGGATAGGGAAGAGGGAAGAAGGGTGGAATTGGGAAGAGAGGAGGGAGAGAGCTACATATAGGATGTACAGTGAATAACTAAATTAATAAAATTTTAAAAAAAGAAGAAAGAAGGAAAAAGGAAAGGACATGATTGCTCCTAGGTATATCAATAAAAGGGAGAGTGTAGTTACAGGCAGGGACATCTGGTAGAGTCTAGAGTGTACTTGACCCTGAGCAGGGCCATGTGGAAGAGGGAGAGGGGAAGGGAGAGGGGAGAGAGGGGGATCAGGTGCAGCAGCTAGAAGGCAAGGCCCAAAGGTACAAAGACAGCAGATATCCAAAGTGGTTGGATTATATGGGGAAAGAGCAGCCCAGACCCTGGGCTGGAGAGTTCATGGTAGGGGGTGGGATATGCCAGTCAGGAGGGTCCTGTAAGAGGGATTGGGGGATGAGGGGAGAACCTGGAGGGCAGGATTGCTTTGACATATTGAACAGATTCCTCAATCGGTTGTCCCAGGTCTGAAGCTAACAGTTCCCTCCTCCACTATACTCTGCCCTAGGCTGCAGCAGATGCCTGCAGGTGATGATGTCAAGGTTTCTTTCCACTGCTCTGCCCCATGATTCTTTACTATTCTTTTCCTTGCTGTTCTCTGCTATTCTGCTTCTCTCTGCTCTCAAGAGAGTCCTGGCCATGTCTAGTCAGCTCTGCTCTGGACTCTTCAAGATGCCTCTGGCTTCACCCCCCCCTACAATAAAACCTTTCCCCCCAGTGGAGTAGCCTTTTGATGGTTTCTTTACTACATCTCCATTTGCAGGAAAGAATCAATACTATTTGTCATTATGAAGAAAATTGGATTTGAATTTGGTCTCCCCTCACCTAGTGTTCCTGGTTTGGGATTCCATTTGGGACTCCTCCTCTATTCCATGTAGTCTTCCTGTCTCCTCTTCTTCTCTGGTCTCTTTATCTATTTAATTCCCTTATGAGTTGGGGCAGATCTGATGTTTTGTATAACAATTCTCAATGTTGAATGTGTAATGTTTTTCTCGTAGTTATGCCTGGGTTATAGGATCTGAAAAGAAGACAGGAAGGCCAGATTCCCCCTGTCACCTCCTTTCCCTTTCTGGTTTTTCAAGACAGGGTTTCTTTGTGTAGTCTTGGCTGTTCTGGACTCACTTTGTAGACCAGGCTGTCCTCAAATTCACAGAGATCCGCCTGCCTCTCCCCGAGTGCTAGGATTACAGGCGTGCACCACCATGCCCTGCTCAGATTCCTTTTTTAGTGACTTGACACATAGAAGCTAAGCCCAACTTACTGTTGATAGTAGCTTTAATTATTTGGTTATAGTAGTATTGGGCCAGAATTCTACAGTTTGAGGTTAGGATAACCTTCCTTTCTGTACTCCAAAGTTTAGAAACATATCACTGGGTCAGGGCATACACGGACATAATTGAAGAGTTCTTGTAAAATTTTTGTACAGTAACTTTATCTTTCCAGTCCTTGACTTTTCTTTTTCATTTAATTCCTTCCTGAGTAAATGTCTGCTTTCCTACTTCTTTGAAGTTCTACCATCTTTTACTGCATGGAGACTGATACATTGTTTTGTTCTCTTTAAATAATAGTAAGCTTTGTTCTAGAAGGAAGTTCATTTGTTGACACGTTAGCTTGATCCTCTCAAGTGTTGCCCCAAGGCCACATTAAAATGAATCGGGAGTAGCACTCCTCCTCCTCTTCCTTGTTCTTCTTGTTCTTGTTCTCCTCCTTCTTCTTTTCCTTCTTGTTCTTTATGTTCTTGTTCTTCTTCATAATAATTATTATTATTAATATCATCATCACAATTATTATTTTGAGTATCCCTTCTTTTAAGGCATGATTTGTTTTGGGGTTTCTAAATGAATGTTTGAGTTATTTATTCCCAGAGGTTTTCCTGCTCTTGCTTGTCAGAGCTCCATCATTACTGTGCACTCTTTAGGATGTCCATTCCACGCAATTCTTCCTGAACTCAACTTTTGCCAGCTTCAGGGAATCTTAGCCTACAACGTAGAATGTGTTTGTCCCTCCCCCAAAAACCTCATGGGATCAGAGTTTTTGGGGTTGTTACTTGACAGTTTCTTGCTCACAGAGTGCAGCTAACACTGCAGACTGCTCATGGAGAGCAGCCTAACATGTAGATCTGTCTCCTCCATCAGGAAGACTGCTGCTTTCTGTTGGGAGTCTACATGTAGATGTTGGTTTGAAAGTGATCCCTGCATACTAGCAGATGCATGCTAATGCTCACCTGCAGTTCCCCTTCTTCCAAAAGACCACAACCTTCCTGGGAACACTTTCAACAATATTTTCAAAGTTGTATCAGTCTCATTCTCATTTGTTGTAAGTTTTCATATATTAATCAGTAAATTTAAATGATTGAGATACAATGAATCTGATAGACTTGGAAATTGTTACCATTGCAACTTTTAATATCACATTCCAAGAGGATGTAGAACAAACTCTCACCATAGAAATAACAGAAATATTCTTCAGGTGGTCTGGGCTGGGTGCATGAGAAGGGGAGGAAATGGTTCCTCCATTTGAAGAACTCACAGCAGGGGTGTATGTGGCAGAGACTGACTACAGAGGAATAGGTGTGATGTGGGACAGTGGCATGGGTAAAAGAACATACACGAATAAGCTGGGTACTGCCGAGGGGGTCTCAGGCCCTGTTACCAAAGCTGGGCGGATGAGGGTCCATCACCCCCACTAACTCACTGGGCAATTTCTGCCTCATTTCGTTAGACAGAAGAGATTGTTACCAGCAAGCCAGAAAGGAAGTACCATCTGGGACTGTGCGAGCTTCCAGACAGATGGCTGAGTCTTCCAGCTCTGTTTTATTTCTGGCTATGGATCACACACCCCACAGCTATCCTGTAAAAATAGGATGTGACGGGACACGGGATGTTGTCAGAGTGTGTTTTCTTTCTTCTCTTCTCCCCCTTTTTCTTTTTGGAAACTTATGGTAAAAATAATACTTAACAATATCCTTGCTCTTTATTGTTGTTGTTGCAATGAAGCCCTTGGTTGGAAATGTAAAGGAATGATGGGGCCACAGAATTGGATATGCAGTACAGACACTTGATTGAAAGCTAAGTTAATCTGATTGTACAGCTGAGGAGGGGTGGGGGGGGGGAGAGAGAGAGAGAGAGAGAGGGAGGAAGAGGGGAAAGAGATACAGACAGAGAGAGAGAGAGAGAGAGACAGAGACACACAGAGACATATAGAGACAGAGGGAGATAGAGATACACAGAGAGACAAACACACAGAGAGACACAGAGACAGACAGAGAGACAGAGACAGAGATAGAGACAAAAGTAGAGACAGAAAGAGGCAGAGAGAGGGAGAGAAGAGTCAGAGAGAAAGAGAGAGACAGAGAGAGAGGCGATGAGGGAAAGAGGGAGGAAGAGGGAGAGAGAGGTACAGACACACAGAGAGAGACAGAGACAGGCAGAGAGAGATAGAGACACACAGAGAGACAGACACACAGAGAGACACAGAGACACACACTCACAGAGAGACAGAGACAGAGGTAGAGACAGAAAGAGGTAGGGAGAGAGGGAGAGGGAGAGATGGGGGGGGGGCAGACTGTAGAACAAATACCCTGACCAGATTGGAGCCCCACACTCCCTCCTCTTCTACTTTATGCTTGCTCTCTCCGCACTCCTGTGCTGCTGCTGTCCCATGATGAACCGTCTGCTGGCCAGACAGGGATGGCCCATGCCACGCTCAGAGCCGGTGCAGTCTGTCTGCTTCTGGCCTGTGCCAGACCCAGGGTTTTAAAGTCTGGGATTTCAAGGCTTAGCTGGGAGGAGGTTCATATAAATGAGGCTCCTCAGCTGCCAAGAGTTGTGAGAGTTAGTGCAATCACTCAACCTCACTCTGCAGAAGAAGCCATTGGCTTGTTCAGTAAACATTTATTGATGAAGCACTGTGTGGGAGACATGGAAAGAAGGAAAAGATGATTCCCCAAAGCCAATAAAAGTCACCAGAAAAGGCCATGACACCAAATCCTGACTTACTGGCTATGAGATTTGGGACAAATGACTGAATACATCTGCTCCTCAATTTTTTATCTACAAAAATATTTAAT
This sequence comes from Acomys russatus, assembly GCF_903995435.1. Taxonomy (NCBI): domain Eukaryota; kingdom Metazoa; phylum Chordata; class Mammalia; order Rodentia; family Muridae; genus Acomys; species Acomys russatus. The sequence continues at coordinate 65,227,822 of NC_067142.1, read as the reverse complement.
ATTGCTGTTTTGCAAGCCTTGACTTCCATCTGTAACTCCTCAGTGGTTCCTAAACTTTGGAGTGCACAGCAGTAGCCTGGCAGATGGGTTAACATGCACATTTTCAAGCTCCTATGTAGTGGTGCCAAGGAAGGGGCCCAGGAACCCGCATTTTTAACAATTCTGCCAAAAGAAGTCCCCAGTGGATTGATGTTTGATAAGCCCTACATGGACACTTTTGCATTTTGTACCTAGATTTAGTCAATCACTTTAATTGTTCCTACAAACTCATATAACATAAGCCTGTGAATGCTACCATGGAATACCACCATTACAACAAAGGGAAGAAAGAATCAGGCTCTTAGTACCATCCCCAAAGCCAGCTGTCCAACAACTGTATATTTTTCTCTTTTTAATTAAAATATAATTATGTTGCTTTCCCCCTTCTTCCCAAGTGCCCTCCCCTCAACTCCTTCCATGTATTTAAACATCTGGGTGTGGCCAGTGAATGAGAGAGTCACTGTGGTAACGGCCCGGATGGAAATGCCAATAAAGAAAAGGTCTGTTAAAAAAGTGGCTAAACAACACAGGATGCTAAAACTGGCAAGAGACGAGGGAATAAATAAAAAAGAAAAGGTAGAGAAAGAAGGGTGAGAAGACCAGGGAAGCTGGGGTAGAACTAGATTGCACTGTTCAGAGAGGTTGAAATGCTCATTACTCCCACAGATGGGATCATCTGGCCTTTCTTAATAACACGTTGCATTGCTTCTCCATCCATAAATTGGGAATAAGACATCCAAGCCTATGTTATTCTGAGGCTCACACACCATGCAGCTTCATAATACATTTAGAAAATATAACTTTCCATGTTTTATTTTTGATCAGACTATAAAGTGTTTAAGGGCATACTCATCTTGTGTACACATTTTTTTATGTTACATATAACAGACAAAGGTATTTAACATATAACATGTTATGTTATGTTATGTTACTTTTCTTATTTGGTGACAATACACCTGACCAAAGCAGCTTAAGAAAGGAAGAGTTTATTTTGGCTCACTGTTTGAGGGTGCACTTCATTACGGTGGGCAAACAGAGGTGTGAGGCATCTGGCTATATTGCATCTGTAGCCAGGAAGCAGAGAGAGAGAGAGAGATGGTCGCTGGTGCTTGGTGCCTTTTCTGCTTTTCATACAGTCTGAGATCTTAGGCCATGGAGTGATATGCACCACCTCAACTAACCCAATCTGATCATTGGTCGCAGACATGCCTAGAGGCTTAATTTCTTGTGATTATAGATCCTCTCAGGGTGATAATACTCACTGTCATAATATCCTAAGCTTTTACCTGGTAGGTAGTTACTCAGAAAATGTCAGTAACCAATTTCCAAAACCAGAAGAAGGACCATAAATGAAAGGAGGAGTTCTGGATTTTATGGAACATGTCTTTGCTAATGCTTGCATATTAGTAGAACCATTACTCTGTTGAGATTTTTCATTTCTGGTCAGAGTCACCCTCTATAGGTCCAAATAGGAGATTCTTAATGATGCTGCCAGGTAGCTGGGGGATCTTATAGTAAGGCTCCTGCTTTCTGTAACTTAACCCAATTCTAAGCAGAATGACACCCAACATGAAGGCATAGCCTCTTGTCCTGCTTGGCCATTCTAAGTAAAACTGGAAGGAAGTCCATGGAATAAGGTTAGAAGCGGCATATTCTCTCTTCTGAATGGGTTTAGCTTCTGAATTTTAATGATGTTAAAAATTACAAGCTGTACGCCCAATATAATACTCAAAGGAAAAAGTGACTCCATGTAAACATAGATATAAATATAAAATTCTGAATTCCAAACCAAAACGAAATGCACAGCCAAGAATGGGGAATCTTGAGTCATGGAAGCTGCTTTGTGGGATCTTCCAGCCCTCTGCCATGCAGACAGCAGTGTGGTATCTTGCTTTGCTCAGTCATCATCCCATTCTTCAGCTGCTGCTGTCCCTGCCCATCCCTTACCCACGGAGGATCTTGAGGAAGTTCCCAAAGGCAGTGCACGAACCTGGATAATTTCAAAGGGTCTAGAAGGTAGGTAGATATTTATGAGAATGAATGATTACAGTGAAAATATTACTGAAATTAGCTCCATAGTGCTGATAGCATGACTCTGTGGGGGGTGGAATAGAGTCTCTGTACCCATTTCCCACTTCATAGCAAATTGAAGGTTTAAGAAAGTTAAGTTGCTTCCCTAAATATAAATCAGGAGCAGATTTGGAATAGGAGTATCTGGTTATTCCCAAAGCCTGGAACTTATAAACTAAGCAGTTCTCATGCTTTACAAAACTTCGCCTTTATTTACCCAGTAGGATGAGTGAAATTAGTGACTGGTACAGATGATGACGAGGCTGGGGTATAGAGCATGTTCCCTGTAGGGCGTTACCCCACAGACACTGGAAAGATGAAAGAAACACACATGCCTCTCATCTCCAAGTTTTTAAATTCAGGAAGAAAATGGAGTTATGGGACTGCCCCACTGAACGCCATTGAGTCAGCATCTGCTCCATGCATCTTGCCTTTGGGATATGGTCAGTGGCTTTCATGGGCTAAGCCAAGCCTGGCATCAAGGACCACTTGATATGAGTGTCCTTTGATGAAGAGTTCATTTACTGATAAGGAAGCAGGAGGGAGTCAGAAAATGCAGTCAGGGAAAGATCAAGGCCTGCATTAAGGAGGAAAGAAATGTCAGTCACTCTGATAGGGAAATAGATTTTTGTGTTTCATTGCACAAGGGCACGTATGTACTCAAAGCCTGCCACATTTCAAAGCAGCCTTCAATGCCCTAGTGTTCCCTCAGAGCGGGAGAGATCTGAAAGCTCTCAGAGGCTGCAGGTATGAAGCAGGTCTCACAAGACCCAGCCAACAACCCTCTCCTACCTCCTTTCTGCACGGCTCTTCATTCTTCTTAGCTGTCTGTACTTGGTGGAGCTGAGGAGGTAAGTGTGTGTGTGTGTGTGTGTGTGTGTGTGTGTGTGTGTGTGTGTGTGTATGTGTGTATGTATGTGTTGTGTGTGTGTGTGTGCATGCATGTGTGTATGTGTGTGTGTGCCTGCGTGTGTATATGTGTGTATGTATGTGTTGTGTGTGTGTATGTGTGTGTGCGTGCATGTATGTATGTGTGTGTGCGCGTGAGTGTGTGTATGTGTGTATGTATGTGTTGTGTGTGTGTGTGCGCGCGCGCGCATGCGTGTACATTTAAACCCAAACTTAAAAGGAATGCGGGGAAAGGAAGAAACAAGTAAGAGTCATGGACCAAAGCAGCAGCTCTTCAAAACGAATGGGGGAGTCATCCTGAAAGAGCGGAGGCCTGTTAAGAAAAGGACATCCCCCAGAGAAAGACAGCTCTGTGGATGCTGTTGAGGACGGCAGTTTAAAAGGCCTTCATTGCTGAGCCAGTAAGACGCAGGGGAAGGATCTGATATACAACACAAGCTTTTTGTTCTCCCTCTGTTTCTCCCTTCTCCTTCTGCATCTCGTCTTGGCAGAGCCATGGCAAAGCTAAATTAGAAAAACCTGCAGAGCATTGAGAGTCTAAATGAAGCACATGACCAATTTATCACCACGGAGCCCGGTTATCTAATAAACCCCGTATGTAATAAACGTGCTAAGTGTCCACCTTGAACGTCAGCATGCCTAGAAGCAGCCAATGGCAGGGGATGGGGAGTCCTTGACAAAGGGATGATGTCACACTCAGCCTGAAGCACTCAGCATCTGGCTTACATCACTAGCTCTTCAGGCTGTTCAGCCGAGGTGGATGATGCCCAGGTCTCCAAGAGGCATGGCTGGCCATTGCCAAGCATTTAGAATGGAAGCTGAAGTCTGCTTAGGCTGGGAAAACACTGGGAAAGCAGAGTTGGAAGAAGTGAGGAGATAGGTCTCTCTTCTGGCCATTCTGTTTTGGGAAGTGGGTGTTGTCAGGAAGAAATTCCATTAGCACGAAAGGCCTCCCACCCACAGGTGGAGTTGAGGGTTCTGCCGCTTGTCTGCTGAGCTGTGTTTATGCCCACCCAGTAAAGAAATAGACATGATAGCACCTGACAATGTCACAAGAGTGAAGTGTGGGTGCCGGGTCTCTTATGGGGCAGGTAGGGCTGGAGTGGGAGGGGACTCAGCCCACCACTTACTCTCCCTGGTAGCTGAGAAGGACAGTGAGTGTCAGCGACCCAGCCTCCTCCTCCTACGCCCTAAGGAAAAATACACTGAGTCAGAGCGAGGTCTCAACTTTATTATGGCGGGTTTCTCTTATATAGAGTATAGGGAGTGGGCGGGGCATAAGGTGTCAGGAGATATGATGTCTCCCAGGACGTAAAATGGCCTGATACTGTGGGACCAATTGGTTTGTGTTATGTGGCTGTTGGCAGACAGGGCTCGCACCAGGATGTGCCCGGATGGACCATGGTGAGTCATTCCTATGCAGAAGTATTTACCAGAGACTGTTGCTGAAACTAGAGCCAGACTCGGTTCTGTACTCAAGGCCTCAGAGACCTGACAGTTTCGGCCATGGGGCCTAACAAGTGGGGACAGGGGACTGTTGTTCTACCGGCAGGTAATCCTGAGACATCAGGATTGGAATGACCAGAGTTTGGGAATCTAGTGAGAGAATCAGTTTGGGACAAGTCTCTTAGGTTTTAGGGTTAGTTGGCAACGAGGTTGATGGAGCCCAGCAGGTCTATGAGATCTGTAGGTAGCCTTAAGCATTGAAGAGCAATAGATGCCGCAAAGCTATGGCCTCCTTCCTAAGCTCTCCAGCGGAATTCTCTGGCATGCTTTAATAAATTCTGCTGCTTGTGCTCAGTTCTAAGAGATTATGTTCTACCGTAAAAGACCACGTATCTTCCAGTGTCTGTCTTTAACCCTTACCCATATGTGGCATGGCTGTAAATACTGTATTTTGCCAGCACGTTCCGTTTTAATCAAATGTTTAGTAAACATACAAAAGCAATGGGTTTTTGTATGAAATGTTCATGCATGTCTATCATTGCACTTTGCTCATATTTTGGTGAGTGTTCTCCACAGGTCCACGGTGGCGGAATGATGAACTAGTCAGGAGTGTCATAAACGAACAGTGGTGGTAGAGATGGGTGAGTGATAACAGGCACACCGTGTCTCATCAATTAAAAAAAATTACAAGCTTTATTATAGAATACTCGAAAATAAGTAAAAATATCGCACATCAAAATTTACCAGCCCCAGAGTTTATACAACTCAATGGATTTTTACACAGAATAGGCAATCGGATTATTTTCTTGTGTCCACAACTTGATCATATTTCTTAGCTGTTGCCCTTCCTGCCCTTTCCCTCGCTCAGCTGATTCACATGCAATTTCTTTTCCCAGTTTCTCCATAGTCTTCAGTGTTTTGATAACACACAAATCCATTCAAATAAACAACTAACCATCACCCTGTCATGCTGTGGTTGTTTTTTTAAAGTTGCTGGGTTTTTTGTTTTTGTTTTTGTTTTTGTTTTTGTTTTTTTGTTTGTGTGTTTCTGGGTATGGTAAGGATTGTATGTGTGTGCTGATGGGCAGACAATATTTAGTCTCCACAAATAGTTGAATATGCAGGTGAGTCTGGAAGCCACTCTGGCAGTGTGAAAATTTAGGCCAAGGCACACAGAATAAAGAAATAGCAAACTTTCTAAAATGGATTAATGAGAATCAGAAATTAAGAAATACTACCACCACTATTGAAAATGAAACAGGACAGGTACTGACAATTTCTTGTGATTAAAATCAATAGTTTGAGGCTAGGGGAGTTACTAGTCTAACAGGGTTGCCTGGCTCATTTCTAATAATGCTCGAGTATACTTTATGTTTACCTTTCACTTAATGCATAATCTATAATCTGTATCATGTATGGACTTGAAATTATACACGCATATACATAGAAGTTGTCAGAAAAAGAAAACTTTGATTAAAAATTAACAATTAGAAGTGAGGTATTACTATAGCCAAATATATGTGCTTATGATAACTTTTGATCTTCTGAGAATCCGAGGCAAAAGTGAAATTTATCCCCACTGTCTGGAAGGAAAATGCATATTCATTAGTTAGGGACAACACTAGCTTGTAAGTAGAGTTCATATAATATAGATACTGATAACAAGGGCCTTGAGTGCAATGTGGACAAATGTTGTTTTCGTTGTAGATGCAGTGGTAATTTTAAGGCTATTATAGGAAGTCACAGTTCAGTGAAATAAGTTTATGCCAGTCTCCCAGAATTCAATGGGGGCACTTCTGTGGAGACCAGTGAAGGCACAGTGACGGAAGAATGGGTGCACCTTAAGTAGTTAAACATCAAACTAGCATGCTCTTCTCCCTACCTACTTGGCATCGAATTGCTGTTACTATTTCACCGTTGATAGCTCTTGGACCATTTATTTTGCAAGGTGAGAATGGGTTTGCGATTATCTGCTTTTCCTTGCCCTTCTCCTTGTCCACTGTGGTATTGTAGGATTGGGGGGCTTTGGTGGGCTCCAGAGGGCTCTTGGTTATAGAAAACCTGTTCCATTTGTTGCAATTCAACCGAAGATAAAGGATTTCTCCAGTCATCAATGTTGACTGAGCACAGATCACATCCCTTTCAGTGCGCTAACGATTCCCGGCTTAGACCACAACCCCCCCCCCCCCCCCGGCTCAGAATTCAGTATAAGTATCTGTGAATACTCATTAGTACTTCACAGTAGAGTGGAAGGGTAGGGAGACCGAGGCTTGGCAGAAAGAAAAGGGAGCTTGCTCTCAGAAAGGTTAAGGGACATCTTTCTAGCCTAGAAGGGACTCAGGTAAGGTTTGGGAGGATGAGTAAAGATTCTGAGATGGATTCTAGGAAACAGAAGCCCAGGTCGATGTATGATCCCTCTAAGAACCAGCAAATAGCTCACTACACCAAGAACTTCAGATGCCAAGGTGGGTAGGAAAGAGAAAGTCAGTGTAGATAGCCCAGAGACCGTGGTAGCCAGGACCATACAGAAAACATCACATTCTAGTATAATTTTACATCTGATTTTTGTTGATTCCACACTATGGGCAAAAAGTGTGTTCTCTGTGTCTGTTTTTTATGAATCTGAAACATTCTCGGTGCTGTTGTCCTGTCTTTCCACTGCAAGCTAAGCTCCATTCAGTTCTGTCTTTCCAAAGGTTCTGAGCATGCCCATATGATGAAAGCCGCTCTGTGCAATTGGGCATCCCCCTCCTGCTCCCTGTCCAGTTCCCATGAACTACCAGGAAAGACGTAGAAAGGGAAAGCAGCCTTGCTTATTTTTCATTCATGTCTTCGGTCTCACCTTTTTTTCATTCTCATCTTCCGTCTGATTTAGCTTTCTGAGACTGCCAAGGTTCTTGCTAATTTTGTGTGATGTGTTGAGTCAATTCAACTCTCATAAATCTGTGCACTGTTACAACTGGTGAGGGTCACTGTTTGTCACTCAGATTCAGAAAGGGTGATAACAGAGAGCAAAGAGCAGAGGAGATGGATGGGTCCAACACTGCAGAGAACTGGAGCAGCCAATTGTAGCTGCAGACTGCTAACCACATACCTACCCCATCTGTCTGCTTTCCCAAAGAAAGCTGCATCCAAGGGCTATTTTGCTGGGTTTCTGCTTGAAACTGGGTACGAGCCTATGACAGCGGGAATGTTCCCCACATCACATGAGATCTGGTTTCTATTGTCTGTAGCCTGAACTTCTCTCTTTCTAGTGCTCAGAGTAGATGGCATTGTAATCATGGTCATAAGTATTATTAATGATAGCAGCTATGACAATAAGCTGAGCTTGGATCTCTGGCTTTGATGTCAGCAGGGACAAGAGAGGTTTGCATTTGCGTCAAATGGAAACAGATGCATATAGAAAGAGGAGTAATAAACAGAGCAGCAGAGACTGTGGTTCTACTTTTAGGGTGCTTAGGGGTGTTTTCCCTCCACACAAGCTTTTCTGTTAGGTTGATCTCCTTTCCGTGAGATGAGCAGGGAGTCTGGTACCTTCCAGAATCCTTCTCCTTCTTCCATAAATATCTTTGCTCTTCCTGTATTCACCCGAGAAGGGTTCAGTTGAGGTGAAGATGGTACAGGAAGCTGTTGCATCCACCTCACATCTGTGCCCTCTTGGATAGTATCACTGTATCTGTGTATACCAAGAATGATTTTAGAAGTTGAGAAACTTCTGTTTGCTTCACTGGTATCTCTGTTGCATGCCTGAAGCATCAAGAGTGGTGCCAATTAATTTACATAGCTTAATTCCAGTCATAATTGGTGTGTACCTGTTATTGTCATGAACAATACCTGCAGCCAATAAGGCAATAGTCAAAAAAATTCTCCTTGGAGTTCACTCTTTGCTCTGTTTGGATCTTGAAAAATGCGGACCACAGAAAGAACTCAAGATGCAGTAGACATGATCATTGCTTTCAAGTTCCCTCTCAAGCTGAGGGATGGTGAACTTGTGCTCCTCGAAGAAAGAAAGTAAGACCCGTGGTGTCACCTTCTCCTAGGCCGTTTGGATTCTCCTCCTTGTGTATCATGTTCTACTTCTCCTGTGACCTCGTGGGCTCTTGGCCAGATCCCTGTCTATCTCCCCTGGTCTTTCTCTGGGCTGCATCTTTCAGCTCTACAGTGCCTATGTCTCTCCTACCTCCTAATCTTCCCAGATTCCAGCTGTATGCTGGTATGATCTAAATTGCCCCTTCCCCATACCTTTATGCCACCTGATGCTTAGGTTACTCAGTCTGCTGGGAGTCTCGATGGAGCATCTGAACTGATACCTGCTCTTTCTATTCCCCCTCCTCAACTCTCAGTTTTCCTTTCAGACTGCCTATGGGAAGTCAAGAAGAGAATGCCATGTACTTCCATTGTGTGTATGTGTGTATGTATGTGTGTGTGTGTGTGTGTGTGTGTGTGTGTACCCATGAGTGTGTGAATCCTAAACAAATCCTTTAGACAATGTCTTTATTCATTTCCTTAGATCTGACTTCTAAGTCAGGCCATTGAGTTCCATCTACATTGTGTCTCCAGGTTGCTTTTTCTGGGCTCTGGGTTCCAGTAGCCTAGATTGAATTCTGAATGACTCGGGGCAAATCAATCTTTACGCCTTCATTTCTGCTCTTATAGTATAGAACAAATAATGGTTCATAGCCATTGCTTTGTGTCCTTGTGAAGATTTAGTAGGATAATCATAAATGTGAGGTGCCTTAACAGTGTTGGACAGAACATATATGTTTATTGTTTAAGACCGGCCAAGGGAGATATTACCAGACCAGGAGGAATGCTAAGACCTCGTAAGCCTTGTAGCTTCAGCTCCTCTTCCTTTGTGTCTGCAACAAAGAGCATAAAACCCGGGGTGGTAAATGCAATGTTGGGTTCCTGTGGTTTCAGACTTTTTTTTTTCTTGAAGGTTTATGGCAGGACCAGAGTTGGCTGGGAAGGGATTAGAAAGAAATCCACTGTCACTGCTTATCACTTCTACATAAAGTCTAGCATAATAATAAAAACATGAGCTAATTATACTTGGCCTGTTTAGGAGAACAGTTTTCTTCATATAAAGTAACACCCTGACCTTGGAGAAAGTTCTTAGGTCTTTACACTGAAGAAAGGCATGCAGCTTTATCTGCAGAGGCAGCTGGAGATTAAAATACTCAAGTCCACGGAGCTGGAAAGACAGAAGATCCAAACACTGTTTAAAATATTATTTAAACTTCATGTTGTATTTATACGTATAATTCATTTTTATTAGCCACAAAGATATTTAACATAAAATAATTAGAGTCTCAAGATTAAAACCAAAATGGCCACAGTTTTAATTAAGCCATCTCACAGGGAATTAGGCTGCAAAATGAGAGGCAGCCTGGTGTGGTGGTGACAGAGTCAGGAGAGCAGAGTCGCTGTCATCAGTTCACGAGTCCCTGGGCATGATTCCCTTGCTTAAATGAGTACAACAGACTTTGTAAAAACAAGAGCTGATGCCACACTTTTAATAAAAGATTTTCTTTCTTTTTTGCTAAAGAAAGCATTAAATAAAATCTTAATATAGGAAAGACAGTAAAATTAGCCCCTGCCTAGTCCCTTTTCTCTGTGCCAGCTGAGTCTCTCCTTACCAAACCACTTAGGCCTTGAGACAAGAGATCTCCCCAGGACACACTGTGAAAACTTGCCTCGAGGGTCTCAGTGATTCTTTCCAGCTATAAAAGTCTACGCTTCTGAGCCTAATACATCCCTATCCTACATTTCAAAATCTAGTGTCCCCTTTGAATTTCATCCAATGATATTTTTTAAAGGGTATCCATGGAGGCGGATTTAGTAAGAAGGAAAGGATCAGAAGGAATCTCCTGCCACCTATCTCCATCCTTGCCCTGACATTTCTGTTTAGATCCAAAGCTCTAGTCAGCATCCCGTGCCTGCACTCTGTGCTTAGCTGCTGTTTGTTACTAGGCTGTTGATATGGAACGGACAAATTGCTTCTCCCTCCACTGTTCTGCTTGGCCTCTGATTGCCAACTCCAGAGTGTTCACTGTGGGCAGCAGCCTCGTAATTTTCAAACAACCTGCACCCTAGATTCAGCTGGCTAAGGCCAGAGGACCAGAGGAACTTGGTAGTGCCCACCCAATCTTTTATTGATTTGCTTAGCTAAATCTAATATCAGAATTTCACATTGAAGAACAATCAATTACCAATTGACTTGACTGTGACTAAGAAGATATATAAAAAGAACTTGATACGGAGCCCCATGCCTGTAACAGTTGATCAGGAAATGCTGACTCCTGTCCCCATTTCCCTTCCATTTGGGCACATCCAGGGAAGCTATAACTACAGACAAGGCCTACAGGGAGTCTCTGAAGGAGACAGGTGGTTGTAGTTCCTCCCAGTCACTAGCCAACGTCATGTGCATGCATATCACAGCCATACAATAAAAGTTGTCAAACGGGCTTTGGGGAGGGGCCATGGAACAGCATGTAGTGCAAAGAACATGAGTTCAGTTTCCAGAACACACATGGGGATGTCCTACAACCTCCATAGCCTCTGGTTCCAGAGGATTATATGCTCTTCTTTGAGATACAGGGCACTGGACATACATGTGGTGATCATACAGTCATGTAGACGAAACACTGATATACATAAAATAGAATAAATAAGTGGAAACAACGAAAAGGTATTTTCTAGATGGGGATGGGGAAGTTGGCTGGATTGCTAAAGTCCTTGCTGCTCAGAGATGAGACTCTGAATTCCACCCCCAACAGCTGAACACAGCCACAGACTCCTGTACTCTCCAGGAGGATGAGGCAGAAGGGTCTTTGGACTTTGTTTGGCAGCCAGGCTAGCTAAACACACGAGCTTCAGGCTCGGTGAGAGGATCAGTCTCAAAAAGAGAAGTGAGAGTGTGATCCAGGGAAAGAGGTCAGGACTTGATTCTGTCCTCTACATCTACACAGACTTAGACATATGCATGTGTAAACACACACACACACACACACACACACACACACACACACACACACACATGCAGAGGATTTGCTAAACGGTTAGTCTAACGGCTTATTTCTGCATTATCCCTTTCTGTATGTTCCTTCTCTCTGTTCATTTGTCCCAGTGCTCAGTTGCCCACACATGGGTTTGGAAGAGGAAAGGATGGGACATCGGCCTATATTGGTTAAAATATTTTCCTGAGCATTGTAGGTGTGGGAAAAGAACTATGGATGGCTTTTAAAATACTCCAGCCAAAAAGGAAAACTACTCTGTAGTGGATATGATATTGCACAGCTCACCCAGTGTGGCCAGGTGATCAGAAAAGAGACTTTTGCTTTTGTGAGGATTATGCCATGCCAGGGAACAGTGAAGTCAGCGTGATTGGATTTCAGCCTCCACATGCACCACTGCAGAGGATCTTGCCCAGACTTGTGGATGAGGCTCCTCCCAGCACCAGATAATCTCCACAGGCTGTGTGAGACAAGAAGGTAAGAAGACACTGAAGCTCCCATACCCTTCCCCGCTATGTTCATGGCTGCACCTCTCAGCCCACTCTCCTGTAAGCAGGATATTTTTGACATCGTGTTCAATTAGACAATTTCTCTAGGTTGCTCCCATTTTAAATTCTACTTTTAAAGGTGTGTCTGTGCACACACACACACACACACACACACATTTATATATATATATATATTTATACACGCGCACACACACACACACACACACACACACACACACACACACGTGTGTGTGTGTTTGGGTGTATGTAAACGTGCGAGTGCATGTGGAGATCAGAGGACATTGCTGCATATTTTTCCCCCCCCGTTTCTTGTCACCCTTTCTTTTACTTATTTATTTCATTTTTATCTTTTTGAGACAGGGTCTTTCACTGAGTCTGAAACACACAGAGATGGCTGAACTGGATGACTAATGAGTTCCTCATATGCCTGAGCTTGCTTGGTGTGTGCCTGTGCTTGCACACAGGGTTCCGACTCAGGTCCTCAAGCTTGTGTGGTAGGCACTCTACTGACTGCGAACCACAACCTACCACATAGCGACCCCTTTGCTGAATGAAATAAAACTAGATCTGTGGGGCTCCAGCTAGAAAAGCGTAACTCTCACATAGGACTAAAAGCAGGGGTCTTGTTAATTTTCTTTCATGTGTGTTTTGGCTACAGGTTTCTCATTGACTTTAATTATCTTGATCAATCCCTAGCTTTCAGGGGACCCTGTTAACTGGGTCCCACACTCTCAACCCTGTTATACTGATTCCAACACCAGCTTCAGTGGAAATTTGGGAAGCACTATTTCAAGTCTGGAAACCAAGAGAGTAGGACATTGCCTTATTGAACCAAAGTTCATGTCTAGCATTTATATTTTGATTATTTTAATGTCCAGCTCCTAAAAAGTAGTGCTATGCAGGCATTTCTGTTGAATAACCATAAAGACTCTGGTATGACCTTAAAACACTCTGTATCAGGGATATTATTTAACAATTTCAATATACTTTTCTTGTTTAAACCTTTGACTAAACAAATAAATTGTGAGGAAACCACAAAGCCAAAATGCCAATTCCTTCTGAGAACATGATTTTTTTCACTGTTCCAGTAGCTCTTCTAAAAACACCCAAACATTTGCATGTTTATGCGTGCACATGCTTTTTAGTATTGTTTTCTATTAAAGACAGAGCTATGTATGGTGGAGCATACCTGAAATTTCAGTGCTTGGCATATAGAGGAAGGGGGATTATTAGCATTTCAAGGCTAGCCTTAGCTCTAGCAAGTTCAAAGCTAATCTAGGCTGCCTGAGCCTATCTCAAAAAGCCAAAAGAAGAGAAAAAGGAGTAAGAAGAAGAGGAGGAGGCTGAGGAAGAAGGGACCAAGGAGGGGGAGAAGAAAAAAGACACAAAACATGTACTATGGTGCCAATTTAATGTTTCATTGTTAAAATTCAAGTTCATATGGATACATAACTACATTAGACAAATACACTTTGTCAGGTATCTCTATGGTTCAAAGAGAAGGTGTGTGTGTGTGTGTGTGTGTGTGTGTGTGTGTGTGTGTGTGTGTGAGTAAAATACTGAAGAAAGTTAGTCTTCTAAGCCCAATTAAAATTTAACACTTCTTTCTTTTTAGCTGATGTGCTCATTTTGGGAGGAAGAGTGAGGAAATTAAGTGCACAGATGCTTTTTTTTTTTTTTTTTTTTTTTACAAAATAAAGATGTTTCTTTTCTTCTGCAGCTTGGGTTTTGCTCACACAGAGGCACGCGGGACACACTTTGAGACTGTAGTGTGCTGAAATTCCCATGAAAGCCCTCCTTCCCAGCACATTCACATTTATATTTTCTCTAAAGATATGCTTGGGGCCTGGCAAATTGGTCTGCTTCTGGAGATTCATACTGGCGTCTGTGCGATGGTCTCTATTACCCAATTTAAATACACAATGGTTGCAAGGTTTGAACACACCATGTTAATCCAGCAACAGAGACCTCTGCTCGGCTGTTTGTTAAAAGAAAATTGTACCTGTTATGCACTGGGAAGGGGCGCACAGTTGCTGTTAACCGCTTTACCAAATTGATTCTGACTCACTCGTTTCAAAATGAAAATGGAAATGCTTTTGCCTTCTTGTGTGGTAGGGAACTGGCTTTACTTAGCACTAAGTGGTATCATTTCTTGTGATTACAGAAAAATGCATCGTAACTTTTGATTACGCCACTATTAAGGATGCACGGTAGCAATTGCTGGGACTCATAAAGTAGTGCGGCTGGGGTCTGTGTAACTCATTTTTATTTGAAACTGGGTGGTGGAGGAGGGTAGGGTTGAAAACGCTTGACTTGTGTAATGAGATCATCCACATGGGACAGGAAGGGACCCGAGGGAGGAAGCCAGGGCCTGTGGGTTTTCTCTCCATTCCATTCCCAATTCCTACTGCCCTGCTGAGCCCCTTGAAAGCAAACAAGTCAATATTTGTCCATTTATTTCTTTTTAGTAAATATTTTCAAAGCCCACCATGTGTAAAGCACTGGCTAGTTATGCTGGGGCTCAAATGAAGGGCCCATTCAGAAAGAATTTATAAAATAGGACAAGTGACATACAAATAACTTATATGCAGCATAACAAAAGCAGAAAACTAAATTGGATTCCCAAGGAAGTGGCTTTAATCCTCCAATTAGGTTGGAATATAAGAGAAGAGATCAGGCCAATTGTGTTCCCTATGGTATCTTGGTAATGCAACCTAGAATACACTGCGTGCTTAATAAGCAGACAATGAATGAGTGAATAGCGTGTGCTGGTATTCTGCCATTAGTTCACACGCACCTCCTTGTAAGAGCTAATTGAGTCTATCTTTTCTGAGCTCCGGGTTCAGTGATACCCTGTTGACAGTTTGAAATTGGTTGTGGTTGGAATGTTTACACCACAGAAATCAGCCACTGTAACAAACGACTTTCTCCTAATAAAAATAGCTTATTCTTAAACATACCAAGGTCTGTAAGCTCATAAGGAGAATGTGGTAGGAAGGGTGTGTATGTGTGTGTGTGTGTGTGTGTGTGTGTGTGTGTGTGTGTGAGAGAGAGAGAGAGAGAGAGAGAGAGAGAGAGAGGAGAGAGAGAGGTTGTTGTTTGCTAGAATTCCAGGGATATAACACTGGAGTTAGGCTGGCTCTAGCCTGAAGGCCCCATTTATCTATGTCTCAAGGCAAGCTGGATGAGCTCACTCCCCTAGGCCTCCAGTGCTGTATCTTCAGTAGGAGAAAGAAAAGTCCATAAAATTGGTAAGCCAGAGTCTATGTTCTGTGCTTCTCTAGCCTGTGTGTCTAGCCCACTCTATAGGACAGTGAAGGCATTCATGATTCCAAAAGACAAAACAAAATTGCATCTAGTCATAACAGTGTGAAAGACAGAACCCTACAAAGATCTAGTCCTCTGGGGACTAGGCATGAGAGCTTGTTGAGTTACCACAGTGAGTCCTTTGATTTCAACCTTGTGCTCTAGTTATGTAACTGTCTCTCCCTGAGATGGTAAGAAACTGGAAAGCAAAGAGGAAGAGAGAGGAAACAATGGCCCTGAGGTGGAGATGAGGAGAACATGTCCGTGACTAGCCCACTCTATAGGACAGTGAAGGCATTCATGGGAGTATAAGGGATTTCCCAAAGGCCTATGGTTTCCTTGGCAGTTGGTGGTGCACAAGGTGGTTTGGGTGGAGCACAGGAAGACTACAGGCAAGATGCCAGGTGTCCTGTCCAGATCCAAGATCTCGTGAACCTGAACTAGTGTGATGACATCACAGTCAGGAATGAAAGGTTAAAAGTTTATTTGGAAGATGTTGAATGCAGGACATGAAGAAGAGCCTAGGATGACACCAAGTTTTGAGACTGGCTCTTGAGGTAAACAGTTTTTCTTTTAATTTTAACAATTTTATGTTATGAGAATGAGTGTTTCGCATTTATGGGTTTCTGTGCACCACTTGCATTTCTGGTGCTTTCAGAGGCCAGAGCAAGACATTGAGTCTCCTGGAACTGGAGTCACAGATTGGGTGAACCGCCATGTGGGTGCTGGGAGTTGACAGGATGGTTGTCTCAGGGAAGCCTCTGCAGCAGGGATGGCAACATTTGAATTGTTCTTTGCATCTTAAGTTCAGGGCTCCATCTCACCTCAGAGAGGTGGAAGAACTAACTATTGTTTAATCCACAAAGAGAAGACAAACACATCTACTTAGCACAAAGTCTTTAGGGACTGGGAAGTTCAGAGAACTGACCATAATAGAGGTCGATATTGAAGTTCAATGAAAAGTTATAGTCATCAAATCTCCACAGCCTCTTCTAGCTGTATAGGCATCGCCACAACCTAGTTTCTAAAAAAAAAAAAAAAAAAATCAGCAAAATGATAACGTATTATTTTTAAAAAAGGAAGTCTTCATTAGACAAAATGAAACTATAGCAGAAGCAGATTCACCAGATGTTGCAGTTTTTACCAGATGTTAATAGACCAGATGACGTGACAGCACTTCAGACGCCGGTGCGTTAACATACAAGAGGCTTAGATTATTTTTTGTTACCCTTCCATGTCAAGTCGGGTAGGACCACCTCTTTCTATCTGTGCACACTCAGAGGTGAAGCCTGGAGAGGCTCCTATCATCTACAGAATCACTGGTCGCTGACGTAGTGGTGGAAGTGAGAGTGTGAGGGCCATGTGTAAGGAATAAATACTTCCACCTGGAAGCAATGGACATCGTTGCTGGTCCGCGTTATTGGTCAAGCCAAGCCATGTGGCCAAGCTCAAGGTCTGGGGATCAGACAAGTATAATCCTGCTGGACAGGAGCAAAATTGAAATATTTGTTGTGTCCAGTTAAGACGACCTAGTAGGCATGGCGGCACACAACAGTAATCGAAGTTTCTAGAAGGGTAAGGGAAAGGGAATTGAGAGTTCCAGGTGAGCCCGTGTTTCATAGAGAGCACTATTTCAAAAGCAAGGGAACCAACTAGCCAACCAACCAACCAACCAACCAACCAAACCCTACTCAAAACAAAAACAGAACTCCAAACACAGGCAGCTTTTTGCAGCATCCTGAGTTGTCTGTCAGTGGTCCCTCATTTTTGTTTTTCAACCTACTTCACGAACACCTGCCATAGTGCTCCCCCAAGGGATGGACTTATGCTGCCCACAAACCATCACAGGTCCTCTACCTTCTGAACCAGGTTCCAAGTGAAGAGTGTCCATCTCAGCCTCACAACAATCTATTTTCCACGTTGTTCTAGGATGTCCGCCAACATTTACTGCTCAGCACCCACTTGGACCCAACCCATCTTAGGCTTTATTCATTTTTTTAAAAAGTGAATTTAAATATCGCAGCTCCCACAAAATATAGTGCTTTTATAACTCTTCAATTTACTTTATAGCTTTCTTAATGTTTGCCGGTGAGCATTAATTATAAGTGTTTTACATAATAGACATTTATACCCATGTCTAGTTTACCTTTGTGGTTTTTGTTTGTTTGTTTTTGTTTTTGTTTTTTTGTGGACAGAAATGCTGTCTTTGTCATAATCACATGGTTCCTTTTTTGCCGTTGCCAGGGTGTGCAGTTAGTGCTTGCTGGGTGGTAGGATTTCACTGAAGACTCTTAGGTTCCCCTCCTTGATTTGATGTGGTTGAATCTTAATTAACATACTCCTTCCTCAGTTCTTGGGTTTGTGGCCTGCAGGAACATTCTTAGTCAAACTTATGGTATCTTGCTTGTACTCACTATTAATATTTCATTTGTTGTAGCTAAACAGCTACCACCTGTTGTAAAAAGGTGGCTGGAGAGAGATTTAGGAAAGTGGAAGTAAGGTGAAAGAAAGCCAGAGAAAACTACTCCTTTCATAAGAAAATAATGGCAGCAACAAGAAGACTAATTTTTATAAATACATTTATAAATACATTTTCTATTACATTGTACTTCCTCATTAGATTGCAGATCCTTGGAGAACACAGTGTTGTGCTTTCCTGTTCTACACAGGCCTTCACAATCAGTTCATGTGTCTTAGTGTTCACACGCATGAATTTCTCCACCAGTCTCTGTTAAATTTTGTCTGGTCCTCTATATAGGTCATATCCCATGGGCCTGTGGCAGGCCGAGTTAGAGCGATCAGAGGTGAGAGAGGTAACCTCCTTGCCTCTTCCTGTCTTATACATGAGGAAACTTAGCTCTAGAGAGAAGAAGTGTGTTTTCTTTCAGGTGTGTTGTGGGACCGGGGGAGCTGTGTGACTGAGGCAGCTGGCCTGGAGGAAGAGTGAGGTAGAGGTGTGTCCAAATCTCAAAGTCTCATCCTGAGACTGGCAGGAGCAAGACTCTTCCCTCCTTGCCCTGGATGGACATGTCCTGGAAGTGCATGTAGCCTTATGACCCCCACCTCTGTCAGCCTTGAGGTGGTCACTCAGCCTAGAGGCTGCTCTCCTTATAAAGTCATGTCCAACAAGCACCTGAAAT
Organism: Acomys russatus; assembly: GCF_903995435.1. Lineage (NCBI taxonomy): Eukaryota > Metazoa > Chordata > Mammalia > Rodentia > Muridae > Acomys > Acomys russatus. The sequence continues at coordinate 65,209,387 of NC_067142.1, read as the reverse complement.
TCCTCTTTGTTCCAATAAGGCATTCCCAGCACCTTAGTTCCGGTCCACTCACCCCAAAAGCCTCTACCCACTCCCCAAAGGTTTAAACAGCTTTTATTCTCTTACTTCCTTCTCCCTCTCAGGCCACTGGTCAAGATCACACTGTTAGGGGACGGGGAGCCAAGTAGGAACAACAGTGTGTTCGGTGGATAGTCACTGATTTCCTTCCAAGAGCTCTGCAGAGCCAAATGAGAATGATGACTAATGATTAGATTGATCAGTGAGATTGGACTAATCAATTTTATGAGTTTATGGAATATAGGTGAAGGTGTCTGCTAATTACTGGAAGTTGAGATAAGAATGATATAGCTTCAAAAGATAGTTTCAACTCCAGTCTACGATGTGTAAGAAGCCCAGAAGGACCAGGTGTGGGGGACCTGCTTGTCATCTTGTGCTCCATGGAGATGTTTTAAATGCAGGTATGCAAGCGTGCTGCTCGTACATACATCAGCTAAGTTAGTTTCTGTAGTGATTTATTCATTGAATTTTCTAGTCATTTGCTTAAAATTTTTTTTTTAGATAAATTAGTTTTAAAAATAAACAAGGGGGTGGCATGATGTGTAAGTAGACTGCCATTCATCCTTAAACTATAGTTTCAAAACAAAGTGGAACATGGCGGGACATTTAGAAAGCAGGCGGTTTGACCAGCAGCCCCTGCCATCCTATATTGCACACATTTGAAAGGACTGTGAGTCGCAGCAGTACAGGAAACAACAGTGATATTAAGACCTCAGAAAAAATTTCAAAATTACGTACGAGTCCTATAGCCATCTACGTGTTTAATTGCTTGTTTAAAGATAACTATATGCTAATTGCTATATGCATATGCTAATTACTATATGCATCTTGAATCTTGAATCACAGAAGGGCAGAAGAACTAAATAAAATAAAATAAAATACCTAAAGCAATCTCATCTCAGCATTGATCCCAGTCTCAGAGAGAATGCAAATATGATTCTCAGAACTGCGTTTCACAATCAGCAGAGGAGAGCTCTTGTGGAGGGAGAGGGACGCTCAAGGTGAAAATGAGGCGGTGGAACTACTCGGGAAATTAAAACTGTAATAAGGTACCAGCGGGTTGTGTTTCTGTCCCTCTGCAATAACAGAATGTGAACAAAAGGGTCAGAGGGCAAAGGCCGGAGTTCACCTTAGAAAATGAGGGCTGTCATGGGGCTTCAGGCTGTGTGCATATGGCAGGTGGAACCAGGCTGACAAATTAGACAGCTCTGGGCAACCTTCACGGTTGAAAATCCGGTCTCTTCCGTCTGCTACAAAAGAGCGAGACTGGTGTTTATAGGAAAGAGGTAAAATGCCCTTTCACAAAGTTTGCACACGCCGGTTTCGCTGGCAGGAGAATGGAAATGGGTGTGCGTTGGAAAAGTGGGTGCTTGGCATGAGATTGAGAGTGTGCAAGGCAAAAAAAGAACATGAAGAGAAAAAGAGGGACGAGAGAGAGAGAGAGAGAGAGAGAGAGAGAGAGAGAGAGAGAGAGAGAGAGAGAGAGAGAGAGAGAGAGTACAGATAAAATGATGTGAAAGCCAGCGTGAACAAGATAGGTGACGAGAGAAGTACATTAGAAGGGCCAAAGAGCTGGAAGAAAATGTGTTGAGGGGAAGCGCACTAGCCAGGGGGGAGAGATAAGGAGCGCAGCTCAGGAAGAGAAGACAGAGAAAAAGCCAAAAGGGAAAACAAAACGGAACAAAACAATCTAGGCCTGCCTGCGCACAGGCAATTTCAAGGGACTGATGCGCGCAATCTCCTGTCAGCTGGTACCGCGACACGCTGGGGGCAACGGAAGGAGTCAGAAGGCTGGGTTCACAGCACAGGTAGATCTGACATCCAGCTGGGTCCTTGTAAGGACAGGGGCACAACTGTCCCCTTCTCTTATCAGCTCCCTCCTAAAACCTAAGAATGCTCTTTCTTTTTTTTTTTTTTCCCCACTTACAAGCTATCTTTGTCTCACAAGCCTCTCAAAGGCCATTAAAATGCTGCCGCAAAGCATCACGGTTGCTGCTGCATGTACTACTGGTCATAATGCTTAGGACAAGGGGTTGTTACAAGGGAAGGAAATAATAGGTTTTCCCAAGTGGCGATTTCAGTAATGCCTAACAGTCTGGCCATCTGGTGAGTTCTGTGGGAAACAAGTCGCTGTTCATAGGCATTTTTTTTTTTTAAACCATCCGTACACCGTGGTAATTTCAGTGGACAAACTATTTCTCAAGGGGCTTTGTATAGAGAAAGAACAGAGAGCACCTCCTCTGTCCTTTCTCTGGCTTCTTGAGGTTTCCAAGTGTCATTGTGTTCTGGCTTGGCAGTGCCAATTTATGCTGTCCCCTCTCCCCTTTCAGATAACACCCACACTTTGGTTGAGCACATACTCTGTGCCAGATGCCATCAGGCACCTGGAGAGAGAGAGAGAGAGAGAGAGAGAGAGAGAGAGAGAGAGAGAGAGAGAGAGAGAGAGAGAGAGAGAGAGAGAGAGAGAGAGACAGACAGACAGACAGACAGACAGACAGACAGACAGACAGACAGACAGACAGACAGAGGCAGAATTATAACGCAGCGTCTTTTATGCCGTGGCGGTAGTGTAGGTTCACTCTTTTACACTTTTCTGCATTCTACACCGTTGCTCATTCTACACCGTTGTGCATTCTACACAGGTGCTCAGCATGTGGGGAGGTTTGTCGTCATCAGCAGACACACACAGGAGATCACTTATTTCATTGTGTTTGTTTTTCTTCAAATGAGAGAAAAATACCACAAATGAGTATAAAAACATATATGCTGCCATGTTTACTGAGATCACTGATTTGCAATTGACTTTGAGATGCCTTTAAAAAAAAAAAAGGATGGATTGGTGATTAGAAGAAGAGATGAGTAGACAGATAGAGATGTGCGAAAGCAGGATCTGTAAATGATCAGACTCTAAGTGGTGGGTACATAGTTATCCACTGTAAAATTCAATTTCACTGCATTTGACATGTTTAATTCACTTTGTGGAATAATCAGTATACAATTAAAAGCTGTTGATTTGAAGAGCTCAGACAAGAAAGTGATGGCGTAAAAAAATGAAGAAACAGCGTTGGAAGGGAGGAAGCTCACAGAAAATAATCGTGTTAGGTTATCTACTTGCATAACAAATCCCTGTAAAATGAACTGGAGTAGAGCATTACACAGGTGCCAGCCCTGGCGCGTGCCAGCCCTGGCACGTGCCAGAGAGGAGTCCAGCAAAGGTGTAGCTAGGTGCTGCTAGCTGAGGTAGACTGAGTGTGCAGCTAAAACCTACCTGGATCCTTGCCTGGAGCTGAAGGCAGAGTTGCTTTCTCAATTGCATTTTATGAAAGGACTTTGGTTTCGGTGATTCATTTGGTGGGTCTCTTTATTTGCCACTGGAGTGTCCTTATCCTGGGCAACTAGCTCTTGCAAAGGAAGCCACAACACTCCCTCACATCCTCATCATATTGGGTCATTTCTGCTCTGTTTTGTTACATATAGACACTAAATCCAGCCAGTGATTAATGTGGGAATGCTGTTATCTTCTAGTTTCTAATGGGAAAGGGCCAAAAACTTTGGAGAACTTGTTTGAAAGCCACTATTTAAAAGTTTGGTGGACCCAGGAATGATGACTCATACCTGTAATCTCAGCATTTGAAAGGTTAAGGCAAGATGATTGCTTTGAGTCTGAGGCCAGCCTGCTTTACAGAGTATGTAGGGCTACCTGCTCTCCATACAGAGCGAAGCCTTGCATCCAAACAAAACATCATCATCATCACCATCATCATCATCACCATCAACAACAACATCATCAACAACAACAAATATGGCCACAAACAAAGCAAAAATTGCAATACAAAAACATCTTAGGTGTGGTTTTGGTGGCATGCTAGCTTCCAAAAGCTGATAGTTAATGAAGTCAGGGAGTAAAAGAAAGCTGAGTAATGCTTACATTATTAAAAAACAAACAAACAAAAAAACAAACCTCTTTATCTAGAAGATTGCAGGAGTCTCGTGGGGCTTCTTGAGTCAGGGTTGGACAAGGCTATAAAAAAGGAGAAAACAAAACAAAACAGAAACACACACACAGAGAGAGAGAGAGAGAGAGAGAGAGAGAGAGAGAGAGAGAGAGAGAGAGAGAGAGAGAGAGAGAGAGAGAGAGAGGAGAGAGAGAGAGACACACACACAAACCCTAGCCTTTCTTTCTTTCTTTCTTTCTTTCTTTCTTTCTTTCTTTCTTTCTTTCTTTCTATTTATTCTTAATTGAGATAAAATTAGAATGGTCAAGAGTCAGCCTTTCAGCCATTTTAAAGTGCCCCTCTACGACTCTACTGCATTCAAAACACTAGGCTGTTACCACTGCTCTTTAATGCCAGATTGCTACCCAAAAGAAAACACTGTAACTGTGAAGCAATCTTCTATCCTACCCGTCCCAAGTCCTGCTAAACACTCATCTATTTTCTCTGTGGATTTATCATGATTCTGTATCTTTAAGTCCAGGGGGTAAGGAGAACCCAATCAGCCTTCCTGCTGCGAAGACTCCCCCCCACCCCCACCCCGGAAGGCTGTGCGGTGGAGCTGATTGACAAGAGAACCTGTGGGAAAAAGTCTACAAAACAACAGAAACAGACACTAATGTAAGTAAACCTGAGGAAATAACTTGGGGCCGGCTTATGAACTTGAAAGCAGTGAATTCAAATGGTCATACACACTTGGACACTAGTTGAAAAATTACTAATAAGTGTAGACATTCAATGGGCTGTATACTCAATTTTTCATTTAAAAAATTTCCACATTATTTTTTTGGCAGTTGGCAGCTGGCCATAGATATGGGCCTTCAAGCTGGCTAAAGGGTCTTGCAGCAAAAGCCTGGCATTATGAGTTCGGGATCCCAGTTAAAGATGGAAGAAAAAGACCAACTATACAAAGTTGTCCTCTGACTGCCACATGACAGACACACAAATGATGATGATGATGGTAAATTTTGACGTAACTGACTGGTGAGCTCAGGAAGACAGTTCTGCGTGTTACTCTCAGGAATCTCTCCAACACTCGACCTCTAAGTTTGTTACCTTGGTTGACTTAGCTTCTTTCTGCCTCAGTTTCCCCTTTGGTCACATAAGCATGATCACGGCCCCGATTCTTTTTAAGGAGCTGCGTAAATCGACACATTAGAGACTTGCCAACAATCAGTGCTCTCTGAAAGCACTCACAGACCCTATGCTTACACTCACAGTGTTGTTTCCTTGAAGGAATCACGCTCCTTAGAGACAGCTAAGAAGACATACTGTTTCTTTCATCCAATTACTTTAACATATAAAATCCTACGTATTTTACACTAGGTCCCTAGGCAGATGGAGTTTTCATGAATGATACTACTGCAAAGCCAGCTCCAATGTCAGTCTGCTGACAGTGACTGCTCCCCTTTGACGTTGTTCAAAACCAGGACTCCATCTTGAACACTTCAAGTGTGAGAAAGAACTCAAGACCCTCTGGGCTTTCAGAGTTCTAGCTTGCATCTGGAAGCTCTCCTGAGAACACTGCATCTTAGGATACAAATATCTTCTGGGATTTCCATGTCATCAGCTCTTTTTAAGAACACTGGAGCTGTGTAATGGAGAAAACATTGTTCCGTGAAATGCAAAGCACCACTGCCAAGACTCAGGGAAAAGAAAAGAAATTGCTGAAAGATTTAATAACTGTGAATCTTCTGACTCAAAGCAGATATTCAGCCTTATGAGTGATCTTTATGTGGCTTAAGTGGATTGGCAAGAGTGCTGCCAGCAGGTCACATGACCCAGGTACCACAGCGAAGCTGCGATGTTAGGCCAGAGGGAAGAATAGGCACCTCCCTGCCTTGTTCTTAGACACTTGACTGTTCCAGTAGTGACCTGCTGACATCCACTGTGTGTGTACAGTCAGAACCACTAAAGAAAATGACTAGTCATTTATGTACGAAGTTCGTAGGCACTGAGAACGGCCACTTAACTGGTAGCCTGTCTTCTAATCTACTGTCTTTCTCAAGTATGTGCAAGCTTCATCCCAAGTCACCACTCATTCTGTCTGCACTAGAGATGGTTCCTAATTTACTGGCCAAATGTGGGAAGAACTATTGAATGAAATTGGGGGAGAGAAAGAGAGGGAGAGGATGGGATTTAAACATCCAAATCCTGCACAGCCTCCTCCTATCATCTGGGCATGGTTGGCAGCCAGTGCCACAGAGAAGCTCGGGCATCTTTGCCATGCCTTTGTAGCATGTCAAAGGCTCAACACTGTGTCCAAAGACTGCTTGCAGCCAGGCAATTAACATCCTGCCTCTGGCACTGGAATAAGCCTGCCTCATTTATGGGGCCCATTAACCTGCACTGCTAAAGCTGAGATGGGTTTACCAGCGAGAGGGCTTCATGATTGCTCAGAGCACCCACTCACCATCCCCCCCACAAGCTTATTTCTGTTTGCTGAGTCTCTGCAGTTATCTCAGACAGACTGCCTTTCTAGGGTTGTACTATTTCAGAGTGTTCTTTCATCTCCTGATCACATTTCTTGTTTCTACTTTTACCTGTCAAGGCTTAGGCTTGGTGTATAATTTTCCCCACATTTAGACTTCCATTGCTGTCTTTAGATGACATTAGTTTACTCCTCTGACTCTTGGATTTCCTTTTAATTTAATATAGTAATTTCTGTTTTGTCCTAAACTCACCACCTCCCATGTACATGGACAGATATACATACATACATACATATCCACACACATAAAAATTACACAGCCACATACATACATACACATACATATAGACACAAACACATTGATGCGCACACAGGTATACACACAAACACATGCATACACATACACAAACAACACAATTGTATGCATACATACACACATATACATACAAGCATATACTACATGCGCATATACACCTATACATATACACACATATGCATACACACACATACTACCACATACCTCTATGTACATGTACATACAAACATAGATATACATAAATATACTTACACATTCACATTACCTATACACATATATAGACGCAGAGTTACACATACACACATGCACACACACATATGCACAATTCATAGTGCTGAGGTCATCATTGACTTTAAAAAAAATTAGAAAATAAACTGTTTTTTCCACATACATCTAGAAATCTGAAAAATTAGACAGTACTTAAAATGAAATTTGGTTATTGGTAGGATCCTGAGTAAGAATATGCCACATAGCCACATTTAGGAAAAGTTTCCCATCAGGTATCATAGAAGCTATTAGGAATCTTGAGGATATTGTAACAATAATGTCTATCAGCTGGAATACATACGTGATAACTATGAATAATTTTTAAAAAATCTCTAAATCACTTTGTACTCTAGAATATAGATGCTGTGTGAGGGACTATAATGGAAAATGTATAGCATTTATTTTATAATGAAGAATTTATAATTTTATAATAGGAAATGCATTATAAATAAGGAGGTTGAATGAACACAAGTATAGAGTTATTGGGAATGTTTTGACTATATTCATTGTAAAAAAAAATAATGAAGCACTTAAGGGGTTGCCAATGATAGAAGGCCCATAGATCTATGAAAGAATTCCTGCAAAAACCCATCAAGATCAGAAGTACTTTTTTTCCTAGGCAAACTGATATTATAAAGAAGTAAAGATGAGGCTATGATATTTACAAGTGATTGGGAGACTAGTCTGTGCCTGTAGCTTTATTTGTATTATCTTAATCCTTCAAATCATCCAGCAAGAAGGTTCTTATTTCATTTCATACAGGAAGAAATTAAGAACTAAGAAGTGTAGGTAATATGTCAGTGTTTACAGAGTAGTAAATGTCAGAGCTGGGATTTAAATCTGAATCTATCTGACTCATAGCCCATAATCTTTCCAGTATGCAAAACAAAACAATGGTGAATAGATAAACAAAGAATGACACTCCCGTTTCCTTCTGCTAACCCATGTGACTGATGGGCTTCTAAAGACACGTGCTGCTAAAGGGTTTCTTAGGAAGGAGTGCTGGAGCTGAGCATAATTATAAATGCATTCACTTAGCAACATGTCTTGACTCTTTTCCATGTTGGTGACACTCTGTGAAATTTTAGCAAGTGGTGCGAAGGTCATTGTGCCTATCACTCAAATTATGCACAAGACATATCGCTGCATTGTAAGGATGGTCTGCCAATGAACACTCAAGGAAGGCTGTATCTAAGACCCTCTGGGGCAGGGGCCCTGTTGGGCATACGTCAGGGTATGGATGATAGTGCTTTAACCTAAGGATCCAAAGGCTGAGAGAGGAACAAGGGCTCCTGATTAAGAAAGAGTCAGTTGACATTTACTCTTTTTAACCCCAGTCAATAACGTAGCTATGAGATTCTTTGGGATCCCTGAAAAAAAGAAATCTATAGCTTTTAATGACTTGGCTTCCTTATTGCATTACAGGAGGATAAGGCCTATAGTATAAAACTTGTGTTTTTGTTCTAAGATTAAATTTTAGGAATTCAAACAATTCAAATACTAAATAAATAAAAAGGATCCTTAACTATGAAATTAGTGTGCATCCTAAGAGCCTTCCACTGTTATTGTGATGATATGAAGGGTATATAAATTAGATTTGTGATCCAAAAATCCTTAATCAGAGAGATGCTGACAAGGGGTCATAATAATGTGGTTCGAAATGGAAAGCAGTCATTTGCTTAGAATCTGAGATAGCAATTCACTTCACCCCCTCAAAGACCTGGTAGCATGGCACAAGCAGTATTTGTTTTTTTTATTAATTTATTCATATTAGATCTAGATTGTTAGCCCTTCCCCTGTTTCCTTTCATTCCTCCCTCCCTCCCACTTCCCCCATTCTCCCCTACCCTATGTCTGTGATTGAGGGAGACCTCCTCCCCCTGTATATGCTCTTAGAATAGTGAGTCTCTTCTTGGTAACTTGCTATCCTTCCTCTGAGTGCCGCCAGGCCTTCTCATCCAGGGGACGTGGTCAGAAAAGGGGCACCAGAGTTCGTGTGAGAGTCAGATCTCACTCTCCACTCAACGGTGGAGAATATCATGTTGGTCGGCTAGGTCTTGGTAGGGGTTCGAAGCTTACTGCCTATATTCTCCTTGGCTGGTGCCTTAGTTTGAGGAGGACCCCAGGACCCAGATTTGCCTGTCATAAAGTTCTTCTTGTAGGTTTCCAGGACCCTGTGGATCCTACTATTTCCCCATTCTTCCATGCTATTCTCGCCTAAAGTCTCAATCGGATGTCCTCTCCTCTGACCCACTTTCTTGGTAAGTAAAGTTTTTCATGAGACATATCCCTTGGGCTAGTGTTTTGATATAAATGAGTATATACTGTTTGTCTCTTTTTGCTTCTGGGTGAACTCACTCATTATGATAATTTCTAGATCAATCCATTTGTCCACAAATTTCGAGAATTCCTTGTTTTTAATAGCTGAGTAGTATTCCATAGTGTAAATGTACCACAGTTTCTTAGTCCATTCTTCTACTGAGAAACACTTAGGTTGTTTCCATGTTCTGGCTATTATGTATAAAGCCGCTATGAACATGGTTGAGCATATGTCCCTGTTGTGTGGTAGGGCATTTTCTGGGTATAGCTGGGTGTTGAGGAAGCCCTATTCCCATTTTTCTGAGAAAGCGCCAGATAGATTTCCAAAGTGATTGTACTAGTTTACGTTCCCACCAGCAATGAAAGAGTGTTACTCTCTCTCCACATCCTCGCCAACATGTGGTGTCATTTGAGTTTTTGATCTTAGCCATTCTAATGGGTGTAAGATGGAATCTCAGTGTCATTTTGATTTGCATTTCTCTGATGACTAACGAGGATGAGCATTTCTTTAAGCGTTTCTCAGCCATTTGATATTCCTCTGTTGAGAATTCTCTGTTTAGTTCTGAGCCCCATTTCGCAATTGGGTTGTTTGGTTTTGTGGTGTTTAATTTCTTGAGTTCTTTATATATTTTGGATATTAAACCTTTGTCAGATGAAGGGTTGGTGAAGATCTTTTCCCAGTCTATAGGCTGTTGCTTTGTTCTACTGACAGAGTCTCCTGCCTTACAGAAGCTTCTCAGCCTCATGAGGTCCCATTTGTTAATTGTTGATATTAAAACCTGGGCTGTTGGTGTTCTGTTCAGGAAGTTGTTTCCTGTGCCTATGTGTCCCAGGCTCTTCCCCACTTTTTCCTCTAACTGAATTAATGTCTCTGGTTTTAAGTTGAGGTCTTTAATCCACTTGGACTTGAGTTTTGTGCATGGTGACAAATAAGATTCTAATTGCATTTTTCTACATGTCTACATGTAGACATCCAGTTAGACCAGCACCATTTGTTGAAGGCGCTATCATTTTTCTATTGAATAGATTTGGCTTCTTTGTCAAAAATGAAGTGAGCAAATGTGTGTGGGTTCATCTCTGGTTCTTCAATTCAATTCCATTGATCCACCAGCCTATTGCTTTGCCAGTACCAGGCTGTTTTAATTACTGTTGCTCTGTAGTACAGCTTGAGATCAGGTATGGAGATTCCTCCAGAGGATCTTTTATTGTATAGGATTGTTTTTACTATTCTGGGTTTTTTATTTCTCCATATGAATTTGAGAATTGATCTTTCAATATCTTCAAAATATTTTGTAGGTATTTTGATAGGGATTGCGTTGAATCTGTAAATTGCTTTCGGTAAGATGGCCATTTTTACTATTTGATTCTCCCGATCCACGAACAAGGTAAATCCCTCTATCTTCTGATGTCATCTTCAATCTCTTTCTTCAGAGGTTTAAAGTTTTTTTTGAATAAGTCCTTCACTTGCTTGGTTAGAGTTACTCCTAGATATTTTATATTGTTTGTGGCTATCGTGAAGGGAGTAGTTTTCCTAATTTCTTCCTCTGCCTGTTTGTCATTTGTATACAGGAAAGCTACTGACTTTTTTGAGTTTATTTTGTATCCTGCCAATTTGCTGAAGGTGTTTATCAGCTGTAGGAGTTCTCTGGTGGAATTTTGGGGGTCACTTATATACACTATCATATCATCTGCAAATAGGGATAATTTGACTTCTTCCTTTCCCATTTGGATCCCCTTGATCTCCTTTTGATGACTTATTGCTCTGGCTAGAACTTCAAGAACTATATTGAAGAGATATGGGGACAGAGGTCAGCCTTGTCTGGTTCCCGATTTTAGAGGGATTTCCTTAAGTATCTCTCCATTTAATTTAATGTTGGCTGTTGGTTTGCTGTATATAGCCTTTATTATGTTTAGATAAGTGCCTTGTATTCCCAATCTCTCCCAGAACTTTAAACATAAATGGGTGTTGGATTTTGTCAAATGGTTTTTCTGCATCTAAAGAGATGATCATGTGTTTTTTCTCTTTCAGTTTGTTTATATGGTGGATTACATTGATGGATTTCAGTATGTTAAACCATCCCTGCATGCCTGGAATGAACCCTACCTGGTCATGGTGAATGATGTCTTTGATATGCTGTTGTATTCCCTTTGCGAGTATTTTGTTGAGTATTTTTGCATCAATGTTCATAAGAGAAATTGGTCTGAAATTCTCTTTTTTTGTTGGGTCTTTGTGGGGTTTAGGTATCAATGTGACTGTGGCCTCATAGAAGGAATTTGGTAATATTCCGCCCATTTCTATCTTTCAGAATAGCTTGAATAGTATTAGTATTAACTCCTCTTTGAAGGACTGGTAGAATTCTGTGCTGAAACCATCTGGCCCTGGGCTTTTTTTGGTTGGGAGACTATCAATGGTTGCTTCTATTTCTATAGGCGAAATAGGGCTATTTAATTTGTTTATCTGGTCTTGGTTCAATTTTAGCAAATGGAATCAGTCGAGGAATTTGTCTATTTCCCTTAGATTTTCGAATTTTGTGGCATAAATGCCTTTAAAGTAGGTTTTTAGGATTCTTTGTATTTCTTTGGTGTCTGTTGTTATGTCTCCCTTTTCATTTCTGATTTTGTTAATTTGGATAGTGTTTCTCTGTCTTTTAGTTAGATTGCCTAACGGTTTGTCTATCTTGTTAATTTTCTGAAAGAACCAGCTCTTGCTTTTGTTGATTCTTTGGATTGTTCTCTTTGTTTCTAATTTATTGATTTCAGCCCTGAGTTTGATTATTTCTAGGCATCTACTCCTTTTGGGTGTTTCTGCTTCTTTTTTTTTCTAGAGCTTCCAGACGTGTTGTTAAGTTGTTTATGTGGGATGATTCTATTCTCTTTTTAAAGGCGCTTAGTGCTATGAATTTTCCTCTTAGCACTGCTTTCAATGTGTACCACAAATTTGGGTATGTTGTTCCATCATTTTCATTGAATTTCAGGAAGTCTTTTATTTCTTCCCTTATTTCTTCCATGACCATGTGTCATTAAGTAGAAAGTTGTTTAATTTCCATGTGTTAGTATGCTTTTTGTTATTTCTGCTGTTGTTGAAGTCCAGCCTTAGACCATGGTGATCTGATAAGATACAAGGTATCTTCAGTCTTCTTGTATTTGTTGAGGTTTGCTTCGTGACCAACTATGTGATCAATTTTAGAGACTGTTCCATGGGGTGCTGAGAAAAAGGTGTAATCCTTTGCATTTGGGTGGAAAGTTCTGTAGATATCTGTTAGATCCATTTGATTCATGACATTTGTTAATGAGGTTATTTCCTGGCTTAGTTTTTGAATCAAAGACCTATCCTTGAGGGAAAGTGGCGTGTTGAAGTCTCCCACTATTAATGTGTGGGTATCGATGAGTGGGGCAAGCTTTGTTAATAACTCTTTTACAAATGTGGGAGCCCTTGTATTCGGAGCATAGATGTTCAAAATCATGATGTCTTCTTGGTTGACTTTACCTTTGATGAGTACGAAGTGTCCATCCTCAACTCTTTTGATTAATTTTGGTTGAAAGTCTATTTTATTAGATATTAGAATGGCTACCCCAGCTTGTTTCTTGTGACCATTTTCTTGGAATATTTTTCACCAACCTTTTACTCTGAGGCAATGTCTGTCTTTGTGGTTGAGGTGTGTTTCTTGAACGCAGAAGAATGTTGGGTCATGTTTATGCATCCACTCAGTCTGTGTCTTTTTATTGGAGAATTGAGACCAATGACATTGAGAGATATTAATGACCAGTGATTGGTAAGTCTCTTCATTTTTGGTATTTGTAACAGTCGAGATTTTGTGAGGTTGTGATTTTGCAATGGTATAGTTACCTATTTCCTATGTAGTTTTGGTTGTAGTTTGACCAGTTGGGGTGGAGTTTTCCTTCTAGTAATTTCTGTAAAGCCGGATTTGTGGCTAGGTACTGTTTGAATTTGTTTTTGTCATGGAATATCTTGTCTTCTCCGTCAATGGTTATTGATAATTTTGCTGGATATAGTAGTCTTGCCTGGTATCTGTGTTCTCTTAGGGTTTGCAGAACCTCTGTCCAGGCCCTTCTGGCTTTCATGGTCTCTGCTGAGAAGTCAGGAGTAATTCTGATAGGTTTGCCTTCATATGTTACTCGGCCTTTTTCTCTTGCCGCTTTTAATATTTTTTCCTTGTTCTGTATATTTTGTGTTGTTATTATTATGTGGCGGGAAGATTTTCTTTTCAGGTCTATTCTATTTGGTGTTCTGTAGGCCTCTTGTATGCTCGTATTCATCTCCTTCTTCAAATTGGGGAAATTTTCCTCTATTATTCTATTAAAGATATTTTCTGGGCTGTGGAGTTGGTTGCCTTCTTCAATCCCTATTATTCTCAAGTTTTGTCTTTTCATGTTGTCTTTTATTTCTTGAATGCTCTGTGTCAGGAACGCCTCAGATTTAGCATTTCCCTCGATGGTTGTCTCCAGTTCTGCGATTGTATCTTCAAGTCCTGATATTCGTTCTTCCATTTCTTGCAATCTGTTAGATAAGGCCACCTCTGAGATGCTTGCTTTCTTCTCTGATGCCTCTTGATCATGTTTTTCTTCTGTGTGTTCCTGTATCATAGCTTCCATTTTTATCTTCATGTCTTGGACTGTTTTAATGATTTCCTTCATCTGGTTATTTATGTTTTTCTGAAATTCTTCAAGTGCCTCTATAAGACTCTTTTAACTCTTCAGCCCTCTTGTTTGCCTTTTCCTTCATTTGTTTACAGATTTTATTTGTTTCTTCCATTATCATATTCTTTACTAAGGACTTGAGGTCATTTTCTTGACTATCCATTGCTGTTAGGTTCTCCAGGTTGTTTTCATTGGGAATGCTGGGCTCTGAAGATGCCAAACTGTTTTGCTTTTTGTTAGCGTTCTTTCGCTGTCCTCTTGTCATTTTGATGGCTCTGATGTTGGAAGGTATTTTGTAGTGACCTTTGCTGGTTGAGAGTGGTTAATTGATGACTGATTATAGATCAGGTGCTCTTGCCTGTGGGGATCAGGGAGTATTTCCGTGGAACAGGCAGGTGATCCGGTTTCACTCCTGGTGATTTTCCTCTGCACCGTGGGCTCCAGGCTGAGTCAGCCAAAGCAGATTTCTGTTTGGACTTTACTACTGTAATTCAGATCAGCAGATTTGGGACCTAGAATAAGGTCTGCACACAAACATTCTGGTTGTGTAGGTTGATCCCAGCTGCCTGTCCTTCCTGTAGCTTTGTAGTCAAGACCCCAGGTAGATCAGATCTTCTGGGGGTGTAGCTGTCTTTGAGCTCTGTCTCTGTACCCTGTAGAGGTGTCCAGCCTCTCCCAGAACTATATGCCTGGAGGGACCAAGATTGCTCTAGGTCAGCAATTAGACACTGTAAGCAAGACCCACGTTTTGTCTCCTGCTAACGTGAGAGTGCCTGCCTTGCTCGGGCCAGGAGCCCTAGCTAGGCTCTCTCGTTCAGGGAGTGCAGGGCCAGTGCCTTCTGGCTGGGCGGCTGGAAACAATAGGGTTGCAGAGCTCTGGCGGTCGGCCGCGGAACCCGGTCTTCCCGCAGGGCTATGATGCTCCGCTAATGCTCTAGGTCGGTAATCAGACACTGCAAACACATCCCACTCACGTCTTGTCTCCCGATACTGTGAGAGCGCCTGCCTTGCTCGGGCCAGGAGCCCCAGCTAGGCTCTCTCGTTCTGGGAGTGCAGGGCCAGTGCCTTCTGGCTGGGCAACTGGAAACAATAGGGTTGCAGAGCTCTGGCGGTCGCCGGTGGAACCAGGTCTTCCCGCCGGACTATGTTGCTCCACTAACGCTCTAGGTCAGCAATTAAACACACAAGCAGTATTTGTGAAATTCAAAGTATTTGCAGAGGGATGGTTGTTGGGGGTTCGTCTGGTGCTATGCATTGTCCCCAAGATCTGGTTGCTGCCCAAATGAGCAGACACTCATGTACCCCAAAATGATGTTTATGTCATTGCCTCCCTGTTTGACCAATAAAAGCTTGATACCTGGGCAGTGCCAGAAGAAGGTAGGTATGGCAAAGGTTCACAGGCTGGGGAGTGAAGGATCTTGGGAGGAGAAGGAGAGAGACTGGAAGAGGAGGAGAAGGAAGGCCATGCTATGGGTTAGGTGAAGAAGCACATGGACAGCATGGATGGAGGATTTGGCCCAAATCAAGAGCATTAGCAAGTATTTGGTATTATAGATGGGAGGTAGTTCGATAGAAATTATTAGATACAGATGGCATGGGATTGGGGCAGGGTATGGGATACTTGCCCCAATATGGGAGATAGTTAGGGGATTAATATCTCCCCTGCAGCAGGTAAGCCAAGGCTATTTTAAAATATAACAGGTGTCTGTGTTTTTATTGATTGATAGCAGGTTAGAAAATACCACCATAATAATAATTATAGGTTGAATAATAAACATTTATTAGGCCCTACTTCTAAATTAACCACAACAGATGGTGGCATTGTCTGTTTCTTACTGATGGTAAGCCATTTCATCTGGATTTAAAAATAGTAAATACATCATGAGTTGCTGGAAAATAAAATTCAAGTTTTAAATGATTCTACAAATTTGTGCCACTTTTATGAACATGGCACGCATGCATACATGCATGTGCATATGTGTATGTGTTCAGTCAGGGAAAAAGGCGAAGGTGTGAGAAGTAAGGCTCTGGTGTTTCAGAAAGGGATGTTTGTACAGTAAAGGATGTCAGCACTGCAGTTGACATTTAAAGCCCAAGGAAGTGTCCAGAGACCACAGCTGCACTTTGATTATTTTCTTCCCGTGCCTTTCTGGAGGAGGCTCATCTGATGCTGGCTAGCAGTACCGCGAAGTTCCAGCTAATATCCATGATTCCACTAGCTGCTCATTTCCTATTGTAGAACAATTTTCTCTCCCCCAAACAACTCCATGTTAGAGGATGCTTGTGAAGATGATGTGTCAGTTTTATGATATGATTCTAATGCTTCTTCTGAATATAAAAATCTGAGTGATGACAAAAAGTATGTTCTGTTCTAACTATCTCAGAACAAGTGATTTAGAATATTCCAAGTATGGCTCTCTAATGATCAGAACACCTGGCCAATGAGAACACTGCTTTCCTGTGTTTAATCAGGTAAGATACTGTATCTTTAACCTAGAGATGTCATAGATTGACAGAAATTAAAGCAGGGCCATTTTAGCCAGGCAGTGGTGGTGCACACCTTTAATCCCAGCACTTGGGAGGCAGAGGCAGGTGGATCGCGGTGAGCTCGAGGCCAGCCTGGTTTACAAAGCAGGTCCAGGATAGCCAGGGCTACATAGAGAAACCCTGTCTAAAAAAAAAAGCAGGGTCATTTTAATAAAGCTAAACATTTTATGGGTTAAGTGCCAGTCAATGATACAACTGAGCAGAAAAGAACATAAGAGGTAAAATCAAGTGGCTGAACTAGAAAATAGACAATCCATATTTGTCTATAATTACCAGTCCAGTCTTTAACAGACTTGATGGCACACTGCAGAGAGAACAGCATAAGCAACAGTAAGATGTAGAACGAGGACCAAGGGAGCAAATTTAGCCATCTGTCCACCTCTCTCCAACCTGCTATGGAGAGGTGTAGTTTGGTGGGTGGCAAAGGACCAGGAGTGTAAGTACTTTGATGGGTGGGTGAAAGCATCATGACTATGAGGAGGCTGTTCTCCAGAACCCATGGTAGAGAGAGATGGAACTCAGTGTTGGGAAGAATTCCAGTGCCCTAACAATGGGACCATCAGTGGTGGTCATCGTACCACAAGTACACAAAGGCAGAGGCCATATTTTAAAGAAGAGTCAAGATCTGGGTAGGGGTTTAAAGTTTACCACCTGTATTGTCCTTGGCTGGTGCCTTAGTTTGAGCGGGACCCCTGGGCCCAAATCTGCCCATCATAATGTTCTACTTGTAGGTTTCTAGGACCCTCTAGATCCTTCTACTTTGCTATTCTCCCATGCTTCTCTCATCTAGAGTCCCAACAGGATGTCCTCCCCTCTGTCCCAGTGTCCTGGTAAGTGAAGGCTTTCATGGGACATGCCCCTTGGGCTAGTATGCACTTTCACACGAACTCTGGTGCCCCATATTTGACCATGTCCCCTGGAGGGGGAGACCTGGTGGCACTCAGAGGAAGGATAGCAGGTTACCAAGAAGAGACTTGATACCCTATGAGCATATACAGGGGGAGGAAATCCCCCTCAGGAACAATCATAGGGGAGGGGAATAAGGGGAAAATGGGAGGGAGGGAAGAATGAGAGGATACAAGGGATGGGATAACCATTGAGATGTAACAAGAATAAATTAATAAAAAATGAAAAAAAATAAAGAAGAGTCAAGATACATGAAGTCTGAGGTAAACCTGAACTTGGAGGACATGAGGGCTGTCAGACCATCTTCAGCATGCTCATCTTCAGGCAACAATGTCAACTTCACACACCATGAAGTACCAGACTTTATAGTACATTTGGAGGCTTTAGTAGTTTGGAAATAGAGACTTTGTCTCTATGGTAACAGTATGAAGAGGTTGTTGGACCTTTAAGAGGTAGGCCTCTGTGGGAGGGGGTTAGTTCCTAGTGCCAGCATCCTCATAAACTGGCTAAAATCTTACTTGAGAGAGTGGGTTAGTTGGGTCTGATGTGTCAGCCTCATGATAAGATTCTAATGGGAATCTCAAGCCTGGGTTGGTATTCCTGAGAGTGAGCTAGATCTAATGGGCTTGGATTAGGTTCTTCAAGAGTGAGTTGTTACAGAGAGAGTTCAGCTTGTCAACTTTTGGCATTCCTGTGCTCTTGCCTCCTCTTTGCACGTAGTCACTTAACCTTTTTTTTTCTCTGCCAACTTGTGAAACACTACGCTGATAAGAAGATGCTGATACCATGCTTTTGGACTTCCTTGGCTACAACATCTTGAGCCTTCCCAAAGCATCATTGTTTTTTCTTCATACATCTGTGGTCTTGCATATTTTGCTGCGACAATGCATAGTGAATAGACTGAGATGAGGCTTGCTTTGAAGAGGAAGAGTGGATTCAGATGGGCTTCAGGTACAGGGATCATGCTGTGCATCTGCTTAGTTCCTGTGTTGCCTATCAACTGTTTCATCAGACAACACCCTTTCACAGAGGAAGGGTATTAATTGGGCAGGCTGTACAGCCACTGGAGACACTGTCTCATTTTGAGGTTCTTCATAAATTTCTCTTATCTTAACTTTTGACTAAACAAAGCCATTCTGTATTTTTAAATATATGAAGGGTGGTGTGGATGGGTATGAGCTAACACTGAAGCAGATCTAGGTGGAACCTTGTTGTTACAAATAGGAAAACAGTACAAATTAGGTGACTAAGAAAAATATTCACATCTCATATACGCAAATAGTTTTGTTTCTACTAGACTACAACTAACATTTCAGACACATTTCTATCTTAATCTCTTGAAGCAGGAATATAGATTTTATTGAAATATTAGCCTTTGCTAAGATGAACAGTTTTTTAGAAAGAGAGAGAGAGAGAGAGTACATGCCAAAGCATTCATATGGAGGTCAGAGGACAAATTGTCAGAATTGGCTCACTCCCTTCACTCTATGAGCGAGATCAAACTCAGTTTGTTAGGCTTCTAGGCAAGCTTGTTTTTTTTTTTTACCCACTGAGCCATCTCACTACACCAAGATAAGTTCTTTAAAAGATTTCTGGCTTGTGATGGTTTTATAATCATAAGTGGAGGTCCACTTTCCCTTGATCTTTGGGAAAAGCAGAGGAGAAGAAGCATTTGTAATTTGGTAGACAGAATGTGACAGAAATAACACCACCTGCCTTCTGAGATTCTGTTAGAGGTTACCCAACAACTTAAACTCCTAGTCTCATTTGTCAATTCTGACAGCTTTGGTGGTCATGTAAAAAGTCCAGCCGCCCTTAGACAATATGAGACGGCTCTGCCACTCATAGGGAGAGATGGTCAAGGAGTCCCAGCTATTCTGAACCCAGTTGCCGGAGTGTTATAGTAGGTCATCTAAACCACAAAGAAGCATTTGAGTTGGCCCCACCCAATTGTCTCACTGCTAAAAGCAGGACAAGCTGAGAGAGGCTAATATTCCAGCTGTGTTCTGCTTATGGACAGACAGTAGCCACCATCAATGCTGTTAGTGGACTGGGGTTTGATGGGACCCAGTGTGACAATTCTTGCTCAAGGTCTCTCACATCTACTTTACACTTTCCCTCACCTGCCTTGCTTCTGGGTCCATAAAACAAAGAAACAAGATGTCCACCATTCCTCTTCTTCGAGTCTCTGGGAAAGTTCTCTCCTGCAGTTCTGCAGAGGTCGCCTGCCCCAGCTATGTCCATACTTGTAGGTAGGGGTGATGGAATTGTTTTCATCTGCCTTTAGAAACATCTTGTGGATACTTTCCTTTCAACAGTTACCAGAGAGCACATGTTTCGGAGGAGTCAAGCGAGTGCCTTAACTACTGTAGGCTTGAGGGTAAGTGCTGAAGTTCTTCCTTCAATAGCTTTTGGGTGCTATTATAACTTATACTGAGCCTCTGGCTTAACTGATGCACCTTATGTTGGCATGGAAGATGCATGCAAGGAGAGGTCATTTCTGTGTGCCACAAAAAATTTAATTCATCCTCACATTCATTTCCAAGCTGACTGAAGGCTCTGGTAGAAGGAAGATGCTAAAAATGTCAGAACCCTCCTTGAGACATCAAGCCCTACTCTCTTATATATGTCCAGTTTCTGGGCTTTTCTAAAGAATCACTTTTCTAAAGCATCACTTCCCCTGATGCTTGTACTCAAAGACTTAAGAAATAGAGCCGAAAGTGCTAAAAAGAATGCTTTATAATTAAACCCCAGAAGTTTCAGTCATGAACATTGGAAGCAGGGGATGGAATGGCAGGGAACTGAATGAGTAAAAATCTATTAGTCACCCCAAAGAAAACGGATCTTTCTTTTACACACTGGTTTCGCAGACTCAAATTAAACTGTTTTCTACAGATCAGTCAATTTCTAGATGGAAATCCAACTCAAGGAAGAGAAAATTGTACCTTGCCATGAGAAAAACAGAAAAAGAGGAGAGGAGAGGAGAGGAGAGGAGAGGAGAGGAGAGGAGAGGAGAGGAGAGAGGGAGGGAGGGAGGGAGGGAGGAAGAGAGAGAGAGAGAGAGAGAGAGAGAGAGAGAGAGAGAGAGAGAGAGAGAGAGAGAGAGAGAGAACAGGGTTATGAGGAGCATGAGTTGTTAGGGGAAGTGAAACCAGCGAGCTGGGTGGAGTTTGGGGGAGGGGAGGAGGTGAGCAAGGGTTAGGAAGCTAGCATGAGCTTTGAAATGTGTACTTGTGATACTGAGAGAGAGCCTGGGTGCCAGCGTGAGCTCTGGTGTGCTAATAGGCACCACATAGCACTTCTGACAGTGATAAAGGAAATGTCTCCTTTTGGAGGAGGGGAACCAATTTCACAAGCTCCTGAGGAATGCTGGCTTTTATTTAACCACCAGAAATCCAGCTATAGTCCAGGGTGAGCCCATAGCTGGCTATTTGGACTCCCGTTTGGAATTTGGGGCAATGGAGTTCGTTCCCTTTGGACCTGACACTGCTCAGGCATTGATTCTTCACAGTGGCTCTCTCACAGGCACCCACAGGCACCTTGCTGTGAGTTGTGAGACCTTAGCTCACAGACTTCCTGGAAGCAGGGTCTCTTATCTGGGAAAGCCAGTTTAGACCAAAAGTGAGTCTCTATGGTCCCAAGTCTCCCAAGCACTTCCCTTACTCCTGCCTGGTAACAGAAAGAGTGTGGCTGTAGTTCTGTGCTGTGAAAACACCCCAATTAAAAATGTACAAGAAGAGACTGTCACTTCTGCCACACTTCTCTTCAGAGACCCCTGTCTCTGATGCTTGGCCCTGAACTCTCCTCAGAGCCCCCCCACCCCATGCTGTTGCCTATCTGTCTGTCTGTCCACGGCATTACATGAAATCCAGTGGCCTGAAGGAACAATCTCTGTCTTAGTGTTCTCTATTGGCTCTGAGACCTTTCATGTGGGGAATAAAACAGTGTATAAAACTTGAGCATGAATCTGTTGCTGCAGCTGGAGTGTTCTCAAGGGAGTTGTCATTTCTAACTATCTCCATTTCTTTCCCATGAAAAGGGAAAGAAAGGAAAAAATATCCTCAAATGATCTTGTAATTTTCATTCTCATTATCTTCCTCCCCCTCTTGCTCTTTATTGGATGTGCGCGCGTGCGTGCGTACACACACACACACACACACACACACACACACACAGCTGTTTTTAATCCTCACCAACACAAGAAAGTAACGACCAGACCAGCAATGCCATTGAAGAAAGATGCCAAAGGTTTTGGAGGAAGGGAAGAGGGACAAAGTCCTCTTTGCCCCTGGGAGGAAGCTCTTCTGGCCAGAAGGTAATAGCTCAACACTGCCCCACAGGTCAATCCACCCCACAGTTAAGAAAAAAATGCTGGCACCAGAGAGATAAAAGGCATATAATGAAAATGTAAACGAAAAACTTTATACCAGGCATGGCCTGACAGAGGGAAGATTGATATCCCATGATGCTTTGTCTTGATGAGACAATGAAAAATAACCACCACAGCAGCTGTGTCAATATCAGACTTGGTAATGCACCACTGGCTGTGGGTTTTTATTTAATCCGCTTTGCTTTAAGATGATAACCGTTGTTACTTTTCAGTGCCTGTCTGTCAGCGCCCAGCATTGCAATATTCCTCCGCAGCTCTGCGAGCGGGTTTCATTTATTTTAAAATACCATTTCACATACTGCTGACTTTTAACAGTGTTCTGTGTGAGTTTGTGAGATTGAATAGTGACAGAAACAACACTTTTTATGAGAATACAGAATATTAAAAACGGGGCACAATATACAGATGGCAGTTTTCACTACAGCTTGTTTTTTCCCCCTTGCTTCTGCTACTGAGCTTTCCCGCTGAATGCATTTGTAGTAACACCATAAATGTCACTTTCACTGACTGCCTTTTGGCATTTTATTTAAATGGAATTCAACTCTGGCTTACTGCTGCCAGAGGTAGCTGCTGCTGCTACCAACTTGCTTTGTGGGGGGGGGGGGGCAAAGGCAAGTTGCTACTTCATAAAATCACCCTGTTGACTTCATTCCTCATGGAATGCCCCAGAACAAAAAATAGATGAGTAAAGGCTTTAACCCTATTCCCTCACAAGGTTTCAGGGCTTTGAAAGGAAGGACTTTTCCAGGTACATTCCCATAGCTAGCCGGACGAGTTTAGCCTTTGCTGACCCCACGGTGCAAAAATATTTCAGAACTCCAGAATGGCTCCTGGTAGAAGCTCACGCGGTTTGCTTGTGTTGGGTAAGATGTCAACATGGAACCTTCAGCACCTCCAAGAAAACACGGAGGGAAAGAGGTTTGAGTGACTTATCTGGGCCTTGCATCAATTACACTCGGCATGCTTTGGTTGGGATGTAGCACTTGCACCCTCTTTCTCTGTGTCGATGCTATCTTGGTTTATACTGCAGGGCCTCAGGACACACTCAGGGGTGGCATTTTGCTGCCGACATGATGTTGACATGTACAAATTCCCCTTTCTCTCCATTTGCTCCTGCACAAAACATCCATTGCTTCATCGGTTCTGAAGACTAAGTAAAACAGACAGGGGTGGCGAAGCCTTTTCCTGGGAGAACCTGCAATTTGGGGAAAGCTAGCATCTTGTCTGGGCCAAATGAGGCTGGAAATGAGCTGCTGAACACCGTCTCAGAAATGTGTCCACATCTCACAAACTAAGGCCTGAATCAGAGAGCCTAAGAGATTTCCAGCAGATAGCTCCTATGCTCAGAAAATTGGAAATCTTTACAGAGGCACATTAAACAACAACAACAAAAAACACAGTTCAAAGGCTCAGAACTGGTGACTCCAGACTGTGCCATCTGACACTTTCATGTGCAATGTCCCTTAGAGATGAGCAAAAGATGGGATGTTTGCTCGGTTGCTCCAAAAGCATTTTCACAGACATCATTAGTTTCCAAAAACATTTAAGATGATCTCTTAGCAGTATTTAATTATAAAACGTGGAAGAGTAAAGGGATGAGAGACTAAACAGATGAACACACACACACACACACACACACACACACACACACACACACACACACACCTCTGAGAAATCTTTGCTTTGGATTATCTATGCTTATTTTGAGACTAACTTTTATAAACTTTTCAGAGGTGCTAAAATAAAGGTATCTGGCAGGTTAGGCCACCAGATTATTTGAAGTAAACATTTGAAGTGAAACTATGAGGAACATTAAAAATAAAGAAGAAAGAAAAGAGAAAATAGAATTGGAAGCAGGCAGGGATAAAAGGGTCTATATTTGCATATTTTGGGTAACACTTAGCATAGAAGTCTGTCTCTTTATATGTATTCGCCATCTCAGTGAGTAGAAAAGCCATAGAAGCAGTGTTCCCGGGTAGAAATCTTGGGTGTCATGCTTCACCTTTTCTTGCTCGGCAGCCCTTCCAGTCAGTGAATTCTGACAGGAGATATACTCCATATGACTGAAGTGCATCTATTTCTCTGTCTTCACTGCCACTGTGCTCATTTGGGCCACAGTAGATGCATCTGCCCTTTGCTTGTCTCAAGAGCCCGCAAATCCATCTTTAATAATGCTGCCACAGTAATATGCAAAAGCAAGCATCTAGCCAAGGCATGCCACAAATGAAAATGTGGTCTCCTTGTTGGTCTGTACTTGGGAAGGGGTCCTTCTCTGCGAGCCCTTGAGCTCACAGCAATCTCTGGCCTCCTTTCCTCATCCCATCATTTTATTTTTGTTTCTTTTTGTTGTTGTTGTTTTGATCTTTTTGGCTTTGTTTGTTTGTTTGTTTCTTTTTTTTATTTTGGTTTTTTTCGAGACAAGGTTTCTCTGTGTAACCTTGACTGTTGTGCGCTCGCTTTGTAGACTAGGCTGGCCTTGTACTCACAGAGATCTGCTGGCCTCTGTCTCCCAGAGTGCTGGAATTACAGGCCTGCTCCTCTGCACCCAGTTTACTCATCCCGTCTTTTATTTGAGTTGGTCTCTGTTTTTTAATTTATTTTGGTTTATGTCTTCTCAATTCTCATGTGCATTTGTCCTTTCCTATTCAAATGTTAAAGGCCATATGTATTTTTTTTTTTTTTTGGTATCCCATCCATTATGTAGTTGAGGTCTATAGCCAGTGATATCACCCCAATAGGTCTACTGAAATATCAAAAGGTTTCCTCAGTATTTATACAAGTCTAACATGCTACATGCTTCCTGAAAGTTGCAAAACATCCACCACTTGTAGCAAAGGTGCACTAATGCACAGAAGATCAGCCCTATTTTCTGCACCAGAATGGTCAACACAGTCATAAATGGGAGAAAAATCCTGTAAGAACACTCCAACCGCCTAGAATGATTTTGGGATAGAAGTGACATATCTACCTTCATGTCTGCCTACATAAACATGCTTATTTTTCTTCAACATTCTTTTTTTCTGTCTGTCTGTCTTCCTTCCTTCCTTTCTTCCTTCCCTTTGTGCCTCCCTCTCTTTCTTTTTTCCTTTCTTTCTTTTAGAGATTTGATTTCAGGCATGGGTGTTGAGAAGAGCTAGGCACATTTCCTTTCTCACAGTTTCCTGGTAAGGCAGAAGGGTGATGGAGGTGTCTATTCAATGGCTTCTGATCAGCCTGGTTTCCTGGAAGGCAGAGTTAGCACTGGGTCTGGGGAGAGTTAGACTTCTGTCTCTAACCCCACACTCCACACCCTGTTTCTCTACTACTTTTTCTACCTTTTGTCATTGAGATATTCTCCATAATTAGGCATTGTGGTCAACATTGCACTTAAATCTATGATGGGTGGAAATATCTTAGCATGTTGTGTTTGCCAGGATAGCATTTTGGCTTCTCACAAATTAGGAGATTTCTCTTTGTGTTTTCTGTTTCCAGCGTTTTGCCTTTTCCCTTTGTGGCCCCAGCTTCTGATCTCAGGCAGCATCTCAGAAATAGTCAGTGACCACCCTGCCCTTCTTCATTTCCTCTACTTATGATTTACAAAAAAAGATAGCTAAAACAAAATTAATTAAGCAAAAATACAGCTCAGATCTCACTTCTCTTTTCATTAGGAAGAGCTGAAAAAGGTCACAAAGACCAAGTTTGTGTTTGCTTGTGAGTCAGTGTGCCCATCAATAAAGGCTACTAATTGCATTCTTTTCCAGGCAAGTGTGACCTATGTGAATGGCAGGAGGTTCATGTCCCTAGTGACCCCCAAAACATTGTCAAGGTGGAGTTGTCATAGGTAAAAGTGACTTGGCTCCTCTAGAGACTTCCTTCCAAGTGCTTTTTTATTTTTAAGAGAAAAAGAAGCATCTCTCTCTCTGATCTCATTTCCTGCCTGATGCCACGACAAAGATTTCAAGGCTGAAAATCTCAGTCCATTAGACACCCGCTCCTCCAACACACACACACACACACACACACACACACACACACACACACACACACACCCTCTAGTGCCTTATGATTTCTAAACACACAGAAATAAGCTTCTCCAGTCTCTCTCCAGGCTCTCAGGTAACTCCAGGCCCCAGAACCAATCCTGTTACTTCATCAATGCTGTACACAGCTCCCCCAGCATCCGTGCCAGGCCCTGGAGCAGTTTCTGCCTTCTAGCTCTATCAGATTTCCTGAACAATTCTATTAATAATCTCTCAAATTAACATAATTTTCTATTTGTTAATTAATTAATTAATACTTTTTTTTGCAAGGTCTTACTACTTACCCCTGGGTGTTCTAGAACTTGCTATGTAGAACAGGCTAGAGCAAAATTCCTAGAGGTCCCTTTGCCTCTGCTTCTCAAGTGCTGGGAATAAAGATTTGCGCTCCCATATCCCTCTTAACATCCCTCCTTTGGGATCAAAGGAGACTGCAATACATCAGACTCCAAAAGGTAGTGCGCATGTCTGGAAATGACGGTCTTGGCTCAGGTCAAGCTGGACTAGAGAAGAACTGCTAACAGCCTAACCCCAGCATTTCTCAGGAATCTGCAAGATGCGTTTCTACCTGCCAGAAAGGATGCTTCCCTTAGGTATACCTGTGGTTTCACATCAAGCCCCGTGCTGGCCTCTGGGTCCCTTCAATCCCTACACACACACACACACACACACACACACACACACACACACACACACACACACACACGTGCACACATGCATACACACACACACATGTACACACATGTACACACTCACACACATATGCATGCATGCACACATGTGCACGAGCACTTGTTATGCATTTCAAAGCTGACACCATCCTTCTGGCCATCCTCACTTCCCCAACTTCTCCTCACTATGCTAATTCCCAGACTCACAGTTCAGGGCATTCCCTCCTCCCAGACACTGTTTCCTTTTCTTTGTTCCCTATATAAGGCAGCTTTCTCTGGCTGCCCAGGTTACTGTGGCTTCCCTCTCTCCTGCTCTTCTGGCTTCTCTCCCAGATAGTCCTGGCCATGTCCAGTCTGCTGCTTTTTCTCTTGGCTTTGGACTCTTTCTGATGCCTGTGAATGTTCTTTCTCTCTTGCCTATAACAAGATCATAGAGCAGCCATTTCAATGGTTTCTTTATTGACTCCTCACTTACTTTTCTTTTCCTTAATACATGACTATGGGCTCCTGTCCTTTCACAATCTTGAAAAAATGAACTGAATATTTGGTAAAATGCCTAGGTAATCCCCAATCCACTTCCAATATGGAGGACACTCAACGATCTTGTTGTAATCGCTGAAGTTTCAGTCAAAGTCTCCAAGTTACAGTTCATGCACGGTTGATTATAACTCTTGTGTTGTTTCCCTGTCTGTTCCTCAACGGGCTTTCCCCCCGCCCCAGCCTTTATTCTTTTACACGTTTAAATCTTTCTTTTGTTACACATCAAACTCTTCTCTTGTTGTGGCTTTTCACTCCTTGACTTCTGTCCTCCAGGTTTATCAGAGACCAAACCTGTCCTGCTTCTCTTCTCTCTCCTTCCAGGACAGCCACTGAAATACATCTCAAGTGCTTTGGTGGGTCTTGGCCACAGAAATACATCTCAAGTCCTTTGGTGAGTCTTGGCCACTGAAATACATCTCAAGTCCTTTGGTGAGTCTTGGCCACTGAAATACATCTCAAGTGTTTGATGAGTCTTGACCTCTCTCATCCTGTTCTCTTGACTCCCTTTCATACCTTTTCTAGAGTTGTGGCACAAAATCCTTCTCATTTTCCCATTCTCAGTTCTCTAAAACAGCTCTTTCAGAGTTCTGCTCTTTTTCTCAAATTTCTCATTACCAGCAGTCAACATTTCCACTTGGAAGTAGAAACTTTTGGACTTCTGTGGTCACCAGTGGGTTCTCAAACCATCATGAATTAAACCACCTTATAACCCAAGGGATCCCAAACCTGTGCTTTCATCCCCAGCTTGTTTCCCTCTCTGATGTGTGAGATCCTGATCCCAACCATTTGATAAATAGTTTCTGTTGATTATTGTTCATTTCCCTTAATAACCTGAATAAGCCCACAGTAAGCATGTTGTGAGTCCCTCTTCTCAAACCTGCAATGGAAAATAGGCCTCATCTTGTATTCAAAGTTTGAATCACACCAGGAAAAAAGGCTGATCACATAAAATATACTAAGAAGTAGAATTCTTAAAACTTAGTAACCAGTTGTCTATGAGGGAGAATAAGGCTTCCAGGTTAATTTGCAAGATTCTGTTTGAATGGCCATGGTCCTGAAGTTTCAGAAGACAAGAAATACAGGAATAACAGATTTGGGAGTTTATAGAACTAAGGGTCACTGTGGACAAATAAGTAAGTAAATGGGTCTTCATCAAGTAAAAACACAACATGACAGCGTTAAAAATGAAACTTAAAGGCACAGGTAACAGTTGAAGGTATCTGCATAGACTATGAGTGACTGGACTGAAAATCCTGCTCAGAGAGTTTATTCACTAACAAAAGACCAAGAGTAAAAACCTAAGGACAGATAGCAGCTACCTGCCCCTAGTCACTATGCAAAACATTTCTGTCATCCCACAATGTCCTGTGACCCTGTCCAGTAGCCAGACACTCCACTCCTAGTCACAGCCTTTTCTTCTGTCATTTCAGATCAGCTTCCTCTAGTTTATAGTTTCATGTCCACTAGATTATAAATGTTTAGTGTTATGGCTATTATAATACTTTTCTAATTCACACACTCTACTCTTTATTCAAGTTGTCATTTTTTTTAATACTGAGTAGTTTTTTCTTGTATATGAGTCTGCTCATCCACACTGCGTCTAGATTGTTCTCATCCACATACCGGAGAAAGGAATTGCTGTATCAATGTGGTAAGCATAGGTTTTATTTAGTAAGAAACCAACAAAATGTTTTCCAAAGTAGTTGCACCTTGCAGATTTCTGATTAGGACCGTAAAAAGGATCCAGTTGTTGGAGCATTGTTGTTTGACTTTTAACATAGCATAGACAGTGAACTGTGGTTTCTTATTAAAGTTCTGAAATATTTTTCTTCATATGGAAATGACTCTGGTTTTTTTCTGAAATTTATTTTATAATAATTTTAAAGTTAGCTTCCTATTGGTATGATAAGGCAGATTGAGAAATGTGACCAGAATTTTACTTTCTGAAAGTATTTGTACAAATTCAGTGACAAGTATTTTTTTAATTTATTTTTTTATTTAATTAATTTACTCAGATTACATCTCAATTGTTAACCCATCACTTGTATCCTGCCATTCCTCCCTCCCTCCAGCTTTCACCCTATTCCCCTCTCCTATGTCGGTGACCAAGGGAGACCTCCTTCCCCACTATATGGTCATAGGCTATCAAGTCTCACCTTGGTAGCCTGCTTATTCTTTCTCTGAGTGCCACCAGGCCTCCCTACCATTGGGAAGTGGTCAAATATGGGGCACCAGAGTTCATCTCAGAGTCAGTCCCTGCTCTCTACTCCACTGTGGAGAATGTCCTGTCCATTGACAAGATCAGAGTAGGGGTTCCATGTTTGCTGCATGTATTGTCCTTGCTTGGTGCAATAGTTTGCGCAGAACTCCTGGGCCCAAATCCACCTGTCATGATGTTCTTCTTGTAGGTTTCTAGGACCCTCTGGGTCCTTCTATTTCCCCATTCTCCCATACTTCTCTCA
This sequence comes from Acomys russatus, assembly GCF_903995435.1. NCBI lineage: Eukaryota > Metazoa > Chordata > Mammalia > Rodentia > Muridae > Acomys > Acomys russatus. Next base: position 65,179,815 of record NC_067142.1, on the reverse strand, counting down.
CCTAGAGTCTCAATAGGATGTCCTCACAGCTATCCCAATCTTCTGGTAAGTGAAGACTTTCATGGGATATGCGTCTTGGGCTAGTATCCAATTGTAAGTGAGTATATACCATGTGAGTCTTTCTGCTTCTGGGTTAACTCACTCAGTGTGATCATTTCTAGTCCCATCTATTTGTCCACAGATTTCAGGATTTCCTTGTTTTTAATAGCTGAGTAGTATTCCATAGTGTAAATGTATATCAGTTTCTTAATCCATTCTTTGACTGAGGGACACTTAGGCTGTTTCCAGGTTCTGGCTATTATGAATAAGGCCGCTATGAACATGGTTGAGCATATGCCCTTGTTGTGTGGCGTAGCATCGGGTATAGTCCCAGGAGTGGAATAGTTGGGTCTTGAGGAAGCCCTATTCCCAATTTTCTGAGATAGCGCCAGATAGATTTCCAAATTGGTTGTACAAGTTTGCATTCCCACCAGCAATGAAGGAGTGTTCCCTTAATTTTTAATCATTTGCTAGAACCTAAAATGGTCATTGCTATCTGGAACTTCCTTTGTAGGAAATAATTAATGACATTAACTTATTAATAACAACATCAACTCATTTAATAGATATATGGCTATTGCTATTCTTATCTGTATAGAAATGCATTTTGGTATTTTGGTAACTTTTCCAAGAAGTTTGGACATTTTGTATAAGTTGTCAAATTCATAAGTAGATGGAAAATTTCCCCCTTATACTGTGGATCTAAAATCCAAGAACTTGTACATGCTAGGGACATATTTTAACAAAAATCTACACCTTCAAACATCATAGAATATTTTTAGTCATCTATTATCCTCTTGATAAATACTTCTTGGAAATGCTTTAAAATTTACAAAGTAAAATATATGTAACTCATAGGAATGAGCAATGCAATTTAAAATAGAATAAGAGGTTTATTAAAGAGACAGAAAGTATCAGAAATGAATCACCAAGAAATTCTGTAGCTCAGAACACAAGTGACTCAACTGAAAATTCCATAGAGTAGCTCCAACAGTAGCTCAGTCTAGTAGTAGAATCAGCTCCTTGGTAGCATGGACAACAGGTAGCCTGAAACTAAAAACCAGGAAACTAAAATAAGAAATAATGAAAAAGATTTTTTAAAAATGAAAAGCTGATGTGTCTTCCAGGAAGTCACTAAGTAAATGTATATCTCCATTCTGAGAGTCCTAGAAGCAGCACAGAAAGGGAAGAGACAAGAGCACATTAAAGAAAGAACGTCAGGAGAGTGCCCAGACCTGGACACAGTGGGGTAATAAGCTTAGCGTGCTAATGAAAAGACCAACCTCAACAATACTTCTTCCACAAATGAAGGTGAGATACACACTTTCTCAGATGAGTAAAATCTGTGGGTGCTCGTCTCTACTAGACCTCTAAGCCATGACAAAGCAAGATGTTCAGTTTGAGCTGGAAGGATGTTAATTATCATGGAATCTGGTGAAAGCAGAAAACTCACTGCCAAGTAAAAATGAAGTGTGACTTACAATGCTCTAACACAGTATACCAGGCACATCACACTGCAAGCTAAGTGACAATAGTATTAAACAGTAACTGTATGCATAATAATCAGAGAATTGGCATCCAATGCCTGAAAGATGTGAGTTGTGACATTAAATAACATAAAATATGGGAATGAATACAGAGTAGATTTTTCACATGATCATTTAACTTATCAGTTTAAAATTGACTGTTACAATTATGATAGGTCTAGGATAGGTTTATGTATTCCATACATAGAAAAGAAAATTTGTCGTATATCCACAACATTAGGAAGAAATAAACACAGACTCATGAAAATACTGCAAAAGCTACTCTATCATGAAGAAAGCAGGAAAGAAAGAAAGAAAGAAAGAAAGAAAGAAAGAAAGAAAGAAGATGCCACCAGTCAGATAACATTTGAAATGGGAGTAACAAGGTGTTATTTATCAGTATTTACCTTGAGTGTAAACAGAAGAAATTCATCAGAGAAACACACTGTGTCTGTATGGGTAGAAAATAAGGTATGCTGGTTATACTTTAAGGAATACATATCGGCTAAAAAGAAGAAGATGAGAAAAGGCAAAGACATTCCAAGTATATAGAAATCAGAAGATGGTAGATATTTGTTTACATTTATGTTATATCTACATATTTGACTGTATTTACTCAAGACAAAAGACTTTAAGTAAAAAAAAGTCACAAAAGACAAGGGATACATAACAATAGTGAGGCTACTAATTAAAGAAGATATAATAATTGTAAACATATGTTCACTTTATTTCAGAGCACATAAATGTATAAAGTAAATATTAACAGATCCAGAGGTAATAGACAGCAGTATAAGAAGAAGAAAGCTAGTCAGCATCTCACTTTCAACAGTGGATAAAACAGAGATTTAAGAACTAAGATGATTCAAACCACACCATATACAAAATGTCCGTAGCAAACACACACGGACAGTATTCCATTCAATCACTGCAGAGATATTTTTTATAAAATAGACATGAGATCTTCAGGGTTAAATTTTTTTGTTGTACCACCGCATAATTTTTTTTAATTAAGAATAAAGATATTAGCAGAATTTTAGGGAGGGGGCAACCAATGACTGGCCCAGCTTGAGACCCATGCCCTGAGAGGGAGCCCACACCTGACACTGTCAATGATATTCTGCTATATTTGCAGAGAGGAGCCTGGCTTAACTGTCATCAGAGAGGCTTTACCTGGACACTGATAGAAACTGTTACACAGATCCACAACCAAACATTAAGTGGAGCTTGAGGAATCCTATGGAAGAGGGTAAGGAAGGATTGAAGGAGCCAGAGGGGTCAAGAACACCACAAGAAAACCTGTATAGAATCAAATAAAATGGGCCTATAGGGGTTCATAGAGACTGGACTCTCAACTAGAGAGTGTGCATGGGATAGACTTAGGACGTCAGTACATAGGTAAGAGTTGTACAGCTGGGTCTTCCTGTGTGACTCCTAAAGCAGGAGCGGGGGCTGTCTCTGACTACATTGCCTGCTTTTGGATCCCTTTCCCCTACCTGGGATGCCTGGTCAGCCTAAATAGAAGAAGATATGCCTAGCCTTACTTGAAAGGCCAAGGCTGGTTGACATTCATGGGAGGTCTTTTTCTTAGGAGAAGAGCAGGAAGGATGGAAGGGGGACTGGAGGGGAGAGAGGAACTGGGAGAAGAGGAGGGAGAGGAAGCTGTGATTGGGATGTAAAATGTAAAATAAATAAATAAATAACTTAATGAATAAAAACTAAAAGAATGTAGAAATCATATCAAGTAGTTTCAATGAGCACACGATGTGAGGTTAGATGTCTATATCATCAGGAAAAATATCACACAGACAAAAATAAACCAACAAATCAAAGAAGAAATCCAGAGACCAGCAATGACATAGCTGCAGGCAGACGAAAATGAAGCCCCCAACTATTAGCAATTTATGAGATGTGGCAAAATTATCACTAAAAAGGAAGTTTAAGTCATTTAATGCATACATTAAGAAAAACGATTAATCAAATATACAAATTCTATGCCTCTCAGAATTAAAGAAAGAACTAAAAACTAAGGCCAAGGTAGAAAACAAGTAAACTATAAAGAGTACACCCAAATTAATGAAATAATGACTTGAAAATCTATAGGCTTTTCAACAAAATAGTTATTCTAACTGGTAGTTTGCTTAGAATGCCCCCCCCCCCATGGTCTCATATATTTGAATGCTTGGCCCCAGTTAGTGGAACTATTTTGGAGAGATTAGAAGGAGGTGTGTTAATGGGAGTGAGCTTTGCGGTTTCAAAAGCCCATTCCTTTCCCAATTTCTCTCTCTTTCTCTCTCTCTCTCTCTCTCTCTCTCTCTCTCTCTCTCTCTCTCTCTCTCTCTCTCTCTCTCTCTCTCCTCTCCTCGCCTCTCTCTCTCTCTCTCCTGCTTGCTGATCAGATGTGAGCTTTCAGCTAGTATTCCAGCACCACACCTGCCTGTCTGCTACCATTCTCCCTGCCCTGATGGTCATAGACTCTCTTTGGAACTGTGAGCCCCAAATTAAATGGTGTCTTATCACAGCAATAGAAATGTAACTAACACATTTTATCACAAATATTAAAATATTGGCAAACTTCAGCTAGACTAACCAAGAAAAGAGGATACTCTAAATTTAACTATAAGTGGAAATAAAACAGACACTTGATAGCACAGAAAAACAAAGGATCACCAGAGATCTCTGTGAGCAATGTTCCCAGGACATTGAGTGACTTAGAAGAAATGGTCAGGTCTTAGAAACATATGTCTACCTCGACTGAATAATGGAAAAACAACAAAACCTGAACAAATTTGTAAAGTTTAAGAAGACTGTATCAGTAGGGACAAATTCCTTTAAAGATTGGTATAAGACCACGTAGTTTCACTGGTGAATTCTACCTAACTCTTATACCAGAATGAATGCTAATCCAACTCAAAAGGCATAATTCTAAATTCATTTCATCAGGATAACATTGCTTTCATTCCAAAGTAAAATAAAAGCAACACAAGAAAGAACCTCAATTGACAAATAACCTTCCCACCAATGAACACAGATGTAGAAATTCTCAATGAAACACCATCAAATTAAATTCAGTGGCACATGAAAAGGATCATGTACCATCATCTAGTGTGGTTTATCCCTGGGATGCAAGGATGGTTCAACACCCACAAATCAACTGAAGTGATGCACCAGACAGAAAGAAGGATTGCATGATGCTCTTAAGCCTAGAAAAGGCATGCAGCAAAATTCAAAATCACTTCATGATAAGAAAATATCAATACAGCCAGTGTAAATGAAATACACCAGACCGTAACAAAGGTGGTATAGGACAAGCTAACTATAAACAGTGATGAAAACTTGAAAGCTTTGATCATAAGACCAGGAAGTAGAGGAAAATGATTTCTCTGGTCCATTCAATTAAAAAATAATCTGTCGCCATGAACAAAACAAAACCCACTTTAAATATTGGGAAGGGGTGTCTTTAGCTGGGGCATCAAGTCATTAGTCACCAGTGGGAAAGAAAGGGGAAGAAGGAGACTCCATTACTGTGTGTGGCAGAGCTCTGCCCTCCCAACCCCTGTGGTGTCCTGTAGCAAACGCGTGCCTCCCTCTTCTGCTGCATTGGCCCATGCTGTACCACTGAGGCCCAGCTGATGCACTGATAACATGAGAGGGCGCTTCACAGAGTCTGACGTAGACAAAGATAAGTTTGATATCGATGTAGCCACAGAATGGAGGCGCGGGAAGTTGCACAGATTCTGAGGCCATTCTTGGGTTCCATGGTTGCATCCTTGACTAAAAAGACCCTCCCCGCCAAGGAAGAACAGCGTTGCTGCTACCAAGCAATGTGGGACATTGAAAGAATGAAGGGTGTGAGGAAGGAAGGATGGATTCACCTAGCAGGAGAGTCACAGAACACATCAGACTCAGAGCATAGTGGACACTAGACTAGGGCAGAAAAGTAGACCAGAATGGAGAGGAGAGACTGCCTTGAAATAAGATTTCTTTTCTAGGATTTACTTTCTAAGAATGCTCTTGCTCTTTCTTTCTTTTTCATTACATATCATTGTTAATGAATGAAAAAGTCTATTTAATTCTACAAGGATTTTTCTGGCAGTTTTTGCCATGCTTTGGTTTGACTTCTATATGGTCTGGTAGAAATTTCTGTAATTAAAATAATGTATTATTTTGTGTGTGTGTGTGTGTGTGTGATGGGGTGATCTTGGGTGGGCATGTACCATGGTGCATTTTGCTTTCATGGAGGTCAGAGGACACATTTCAGGACTTGGCTCTCTCCTGCAATGTGGTGAGCAGCAGACTCTGACACTAAGGATTGGCAGCAAGCTCCTTTATCCACTGAGACACCCTATCCATCTGTGGCTGATAGAATTCTGAGAGAAATGCAAAGTTCCCAACCAAACGGCGTCCATTTATTAGCTTAATTTTCTTTTAAAACTTTATAAAATTAATGTATTTATTCACTTTATATCACAGACACTTCCTCCTCCCAGTTCCCCTTCCCTCCCCCTCCTCTATTCCTCAGGAAAAAAAAAAATCGGGAAAGATAAAAGGACCTAGAAGTGACAGTATCTCCAAAAGAAGACCAACAGAGCCAAATAACTGGGGCCCAGGGGTCCTGTGCAGACTGAAGCACCAGCCAAGGACAATGCATAGATTAGACCAAGGCCCTCTACACAGATGTAGCCGATGGCCAGCTCAGGCTTCATGTGGGTCTCCTAGTAAGGGGAGTGGGGGCTGTCTCTGACATGGACTCTGGATTGGTTCAATTTTCAACCAAAGGGTCTTTAGAGACGTACCTAAAATCTTAGATTCATAGAATTTAAGACTTTTGGGTGGGTGGGCCTGTTCTAATCAGTAATCCCTTTGATAAGACTGGGCATTCTCCCTGGAAAGGGTTTAAAGAATGTGTGCGATCTGGATTCAGCCAGGCTCACCAGGCTCACAGGACTGGAAGTAGCCACTGCACAAAGCAAGGAAACATGGACATGGTCCCTGACCACAAGGGCCTGAGTTTTCCTAAGGGTCTGAATGATGAAGCAGGCTCTTCCCCAGGGCACGCAGCTGAGATGTGCATCAGGAGGCTGGCATGGCATGGCCTCAGCTTTATGGAACATAAGCTGAGGGCTGAGTTCAGCCTCTCCCACCTTCACCTTCAAGCCTAGAAAACTAACCTGATATGGGACAGCGTTTTAGCTACTTTGCATAAAAAACAAACGCACGGTGTAATTTCTTTCTTCCACCATTCTGTTCTTTTTTAGTCTTCCTTATTTCTTTTAAAAATTATCTTTCTTCAGAAAAAGAACATAGAAGTTGGGTGGGTAAGATCTGGGAGGAATTGTGGGAGGGGAAAACACAGTAAAATTATATTGCATAAAAAATGTTTTGCAATAAAAAGTTTAAAAATTTTGTCTCTGTCTCCATGTCTGTCTGTCTGTCTGTTTCTTTCTCTCCCTCTCTCTCTTTGTGTTCATGTTGAAGGCTGTGTAGTACAATCAGAATAGAACCTCAAGTGTCAGACCCTGCCTTCCACCTTGGCTGAGACAGGGCTTTTCCTCCACCACTGTGTGCACCAGGCAAGCTAGCCCACGGCCTTCTGAGGATTCTCCTGTCTCTGCCTCCCATCCTGCCACAGGAGCGCTGGAATTACAGATGCTCCCTAACTTGTCCAGCCTTACAGGCACTCAGGAATCCAAGCTCAGCCCCTCACACTTAGACTGTAAGTGCTCTACCCACAGAGCCATCTGCCCAGTCTGTTCCTTCTACGTCTCCTACTTATCTCAAAGTCCACACTAGCATATTAGTTGTATGTCAGAGCGAGATGCTGGGACATGGAGCAGGTTCTGTAGACATGCATTTGGCAAGCTTCCATGGCAGCCACATTGCAGTGGTGACATGGAGGAAGTCTCAGAAGCCTTTGCTGCTCTGCAGCTGCCCTGCCAAGAAGATACCATAAGCGCTTATGGGGCACAGGTTGAGACTGTAGAGTCCTCACTAGCACGCTCCTTCTGCACACATCTCATCTGTGAGCCAGGATGCCTGGTTCTCCCCGCTAAGGTTGTTCCCACTTTTCCACTGCCCAGGTGGGAACCACTCTACATGCTTGCATTCATTTCCTCAGGGGCCTTATCCCTCCTGCCCTCAAAGCTGCGAAGGGTCTGGTTTTCCAGTATTTGTTAGTCTTGGCACCCCAGGACTCCTGCAGCCTCTTCCCCTGCTGCTTGCATTTACTCATTCACATTTTTCTTCCCGACTTGTTTTCAATCGTTTGTCCACAGTTGTCTCCCTCAGTCATCACTCAATGTGTCCTTCTCTCTCTCTGTGTATGTATATGTATGTACACATGTTTGTGTGTGTCCATATGTATGTATACCTGTTGTGTGTGCATGTGCATGTGGAGTTTATAGATAGCATCTTCCTCAATGACTCTTCCTCCACCTAACTTTTTTTCTGACAGGGTCACCCACTCAACTTGAAGGTCACTGACTTGGCTATATCAGCTGGCCAGTGAGCTCCCTGGTGCTGGGGTCATCAGGAGAGCGAGAGAGCGAGAGCGAGAGCGAGAGCGAGAGAGAGAGAGAGAGAGAGAGAGAGAGAGAGAGAGAGAGAATGTGTACATTTTATGATTGTTCACCAATAACCCTTAATTTGTTTGTTTGTTTGTTTGTTTGTTTGTTTTATCTGGGGCCTAACAGGGAAGGGTGAACCTAATTGAAAGGGTCAGTGTATCTCAGTGGAGCCAACCAAAGAACATGTTGAGGACAGAAGTAAAGATAAAATCCTCAGGAGCAGAAGTGAGTTCATCTGTGAATGGCTGCCATTTCTAAAATCTGCTGTGCTTGGTTTTCATTCTATCTTGTCATGAATAAGAACGTCTCCAGCAGGGACCCTCCACTGAAGGACCACCCTAGTTGCCTTCACTGAGGCAGGAAGACTCATCTTGATTGTGACTGCACTTGGAGCTCACAGTCCAAGTCAAAGGACGTGGCAAAGGAAGATTGCTTGTCTCCTCGGTCTCCCTGTTAGCCTCCGAGTGATCTACCGCCTTGTTGCAGCTGCTATAGATTCCTTTGCTGACGTCAGAACCAGTGTTCCCGGGCTTCCATTGTAGACTGAGGACCAACAGCTCTTCAGGAACTGTCTGGGTTCTTGGGGTCAGATTGGGACTGCTGAGCTTCCCAGCCTTGTGGACTGAGCAGCTCCTAAGTCCTTGTCCTGTCCAGTAAGATATAACCACTGTGGGACTTCATCCGCTGCTGAGGCATCCAGCCTCAAGAATGGGTCACCTCTCAAGGTGCCAGTGTCACCTGCTGTTGCTACTTGGAAGTAATCGGACTTAATATATTCTTTAGAAGGTATGCGTTTATCCCATTCTTCTAGAGAAAGGCGTTCTTCTAGAGAAAGATGGGTCTATAAATTCCTTTCCTTAAAACAACTCTGTTGGTTTTTAAAAGTCAAGCTACATGTTTACACAATGAGCTAGAAACTCGTGTCTCCATGCTGGGGAGTCTGTATAAATACTGGCATCTTTTCTTCTTGGAGTGGTTGGTAGGAGTTGTTATGGCCATCTGGGCTTGATTGCATTGCAGGAGGCTTGAATTTACAAGCTGGAATTCAGATGGTCTGTTTTTATTGTCTTTGGGGAGTTTGCATTTTTTCCCAGGAACTGATGCATTTTATTGAAAATTTCAAATTGAAAAGTTGCACCAACACTTTGTGGGGCTAATGTATATCTGATGATGTTTGTTGCCCACAATGTACAAGGACGATTTCTCTGTCCTTTTTCTTCGGATCAATCTTGCCAGGGATAATTAATTTCATTAGTTTTTCAACAGACACTTTTTTGGGTTTTGTTGCTGCTATGTTGTGTATGTGCTTTCTAATTCCTGGTTTTGTGTTTTATTCTCCCTCTTAGGCTGCGAGATTATCAAGACATTGCAGCCAGACATTTGAGCTTTATTACTGGTTCCTTGATTTGAAGCTTTTTGTGGTCTAGTAATATATTGAAGGCTATGCATTTACTTCTATTCATAGCCTTGGCTGCATCCCCTCTGTATCTAAAATGACAGTTTTTACTATTTTGGGTGTATGAGTCCATGTGGACATGCACCATAGCACATGTGTGGAGGTCAGAGCAAAACCTTCTACCGTGTGGACTTGCAGATTGAACTCTGGTTGTCAGCCTTGTTGGCAAGCACCCACACCCACTGAGCCATCTTGCCAGCCCCTTGTGTTTATGCATTACATTTTCATTAACAGTCATTATCATTAGATATCATTATCATTTTCATTAAGTTTCCAACTTCCGTCAAGTTTCCCTCTTTGATTTGCATCTTACCTGAAACATGACTGACCAGCTGCATTCTTTTTTCATAGACCTCTAGGCATTACAAGCAGAACCAATTTCTGAGTGATTTGCACGTTTTGTACTTTGCTGCTGCTGACCTTCTGGTCAAGTTTGGGAAATACTTTTGTGCAGTCGAAAGAAAAATATATTTCACAGTGATTTGCCCAGTATTATGTACATGTCAATGAAAGCATTGATTAATCATGACATTCATATATAAATGAAATTATATTCAGCTGTAAAGAAAAATGAAATTATGAAAATTTCAGTAGACTAGATGGAACTGGAAAATATTATTATAAACAAGTTATCCAAAGGCTTAGAATGCAAATATTCTATGTTTCTTTCACATGAAGATCTTACCATCTGACTGTTAAATAAATGTATCCAGGTAGAAGTAAATATGGGTAAAGGAGATTGAAAGGAGAAAGCAGGAAAGGAGGGCAGGGAGATGAGACAGGAGAGGTAGAATTAACCAAAATGAAATATGTATTAAAACCTGAGATGGAAATCTATTATGTTGTAAGCTAATTAAAAGTTTTCTAGAAAGTTTAGTGATAATGATGTTCAAATCTGATATGTGTCTTTCAGATTTATCATTCTTCCTTGCCTACCCAGGGCCCTAACTTTGCCTTCCTACCCTCTGGGAGTAGTTCCCAACCTCTGACTTGTGCCACTTTTGGTGATCAAGTGACCCTTTCACAGGGTCTCCTAAGACCATTGGAAAGCAACGATATTTACATTAGGATTTATAACAGTTTCAAAATTATAGTTATGAAGTAGCAACAAAAATAATTTTATGGTTGGGGGTGACTATAACTCGAGAAACTGTATTAAAGCATCACAGTATTAGTTGAGAAAAGCCCTCTAAAATTTCAATCACAAGTGAGAATTTTATATTCATCCTTCAACTCTGTTAATGATTCCAAATTATCTGTATTGGGGGGCAGATTATAAGTCATAAACATATTTAAATCTGCACTTTTCCTCCCTGTAGAAGTCCTTCTCAGTTTGCAGCACTGTATTTTTTTTCTATTAGTCTATAGAGGTCTATGAGTCCTTTGTCTTCTTTCTATCACACAGGCTCAGGCATGTTTCAATTAAGAGTCACGTGGGCACCAGTTGAAAAAAATACATAGACATATTTTAAGCCTTGGGTTCAAATGAAAGTTTTGGTTTCATTGTAAGCTCAGCTGTGTTATGTAAATACGTTTTTGTTTTAATCCCAAGTGTGGGATTTTAGTTTGACCTTTAGTTTGTCCACAACTTATAATTGTTTCCTGTGGGGCGTGGCTTTTACCAGCTGGTATGGAGAGGGGTGTGGTCTAGGGCTCAAATGAGAGCATGGAGAGAGACCTGGCTTTGGTGTACGGTGTTGGCATGTGGCATGTAGCAGTTACAAGAGACCAGAGATGGACAGTGTTGTGGTTTGGAGCAGACAGATGGAGAGAAATGCTTCGAGGTGCAGTGGTTTGGAGTAGACTGTTGGCTGTGGCTGATGTTGAAGGAGATTGGTATAGCCCCAAAGACCCTTTGACCCTAAACAGGAGAAGTAAAGGGGCCTCCTCTCCCCACTAACCTTGTTTCTCCTACGTAGGTTTGGGAGGTTGGAAGAGAGGTTGAGGCCCAAACACCCCCAAATAAAGCAGGTTTTTTTTTTTTTAAAGAGCACTACATAGGGTGACATTCATCTTTTTATGTGGTTTTGTTAGTCCTCACAATCTGCTGTTGGCCCAAACAAAGAGAGCCATAGTTCTGTCACAGTTATTTTTACAAAACTGTTTTTGTTTCTCAGTTTCTCTCTTAACCCAGCTATCATAGAACTAATTGAGAGTCTCTTATATGTGTTTAATAATAAGCTTCACAACACAATAACTGAGGAGTTATTAGTTTATTCTTAACCCTCTAAGGCAATCTGTTTTTTCCCCCAATGTACTTTCCACAAATGCTTGCACTTTGTAGCTTTCCTGATTCAGCTCCTGATATCTCTTAGACCTCTCCTGCGCCTGAATCCCTTACTTCCTCCTCCAGCTCCTCTGCCCCTGGCTGGCAGGAAGTCCAGCCCTATTCTGTCCCCTGCTCAACAATTGGCTATAAGCTGCTTTATTGGCATATCAGGGGACAATTGGGGAGCAATGTTTACAAAACATGAAGACAGGAGATTCTCAGAACAAACAGATATGGAGGAGGGTACAGAAATCCAAATTTTAATTCCACAATTAACTTATGTCTACAATAGTTCCATTTGTGGTTTCTAAATTCTTTGTTGATGCCCCAATTTTTTTTCTGTGTGTGTGTGTGTATGTGTGTGTGTGTGTGCGCGCGTGTGCATGTGTGTGTGTGTATGTGTGTGTGAAACAAAAGGGGTTGGAAGGGTCTATGCTCAACATATAGTCTATATATTTATAAAAACTTTTAAAAATCAAGTTTTAATAAGTTTAAGACTGGCATTTATCTAGGTCATGCTATGTTTTTAGTCACTATGAGTTCGGCTCCTTGGCCATTGCTATAGAATCCAAAAGGAAATGTGCTCACTGGGTTCTTCTTGGTCAACCCAAGCCCCTCACTTTGACTTTCTACCCACTGGGAGTGGGAGATATGACTAAGGCAGGGGTCATTTTGGGGTCAAATGACTCTTTCACAGTTCACCCAAGACATTAAAAAAAAAAAACCCTATAGACATTTTTATCATGATACATAACAGTAGCAAAATTATAATTATAAAGTAGCAATGAAAATAATTTTATGGTTGGTGGTGAATACACATGAGGAACTATATTAAAAGGTCACAACATTAGGAAGGTTGAGGAGCACTGTATGAGGGAAAAGGTCTCCCATATTGTGATAAATTATTATTATTATTATTATTGTTATTATTATTATTATTATTTTAATTAATCATCTCATCATTAGTCTGCCTACATCTTGCAATATCTGATAAGGATTCTCTTTTTGAACAAACTACAGCCGACCTCTGCCTTGCCTCTTCTTTACTGGGCTTCAACTTTGGCCTGTGAAATTTGAAACAAAACTCCAACAAAGAATCTCACAGCCAAGAGGCACATCCCTACATGACTTAAAGCACTTCTCTGAAAAAAAAAATGTTTTGAGTTTGTCTTCATTTTATGATTCCTATTGGTGCTGCTACACGCTGTATTTATTTTTGCTTAGAACTAAGGCAGCATGTTCCTAATTGACTTTGTTTTCCTCTTTTTCTCCTTCTATCCATTCTTCACAAGGCAATTTGATTTTTAAATATGTAAATTAAGTCATTCTATTCACATGTCTAAAAATCTCTCAATGACTTTTCATCACAGTGTAGGGATAAAATGAAAGTCCTGGTTTGATGTTTGTAAGGGATTGTGTTCATCTGTTAGAACAGATTTGACAAAGATATTTAAATAAATGGAGGCTTATTCTCTTCTGTAAAAGCACCCTGAAGGCGCTGTTGCGTGCAAGTTTGGTGGCTGGACACAGTCTGAGGACATCTGCTGCTTCATGTCTGCCCTTCTTAGCCTTGGCTTCAATCTCCAGTGATGCTCCATGGCCACACAGGGCGGGTGACCCCCAGCCATCACCTTTATTTGTCACCTGAGGAGAAAAGACAGGAAAAGATGCCAAGGGACTCATGTGATGCTTTACTCTGCTTTTTAGGAACTTGCCTGGAAGATCGCCCTTGAAGATGCCCACACATATCTCCTTGGACAAATCTAATCTTTTGTCCATATCTACACTCAAAAGGGACAGAAGAAGATAACGTTTTATTTGAATACATTTCCTCCAAGTTCCAAGAAAGTGAGGCTTGTGCCGTAAGAGTGAAGGGGACGAAGGGCTTCGGACAGACTGCAGCCAGTCAACTGAAAGGTGAGTGAAACCACCTTTGCCTCCTTATTCAACTCTCTGACACGTCTTCCCTTCTACCTTCCTTTCCCTCCCCTCCCCTCCCCTCCCTTCCCCTCCCCTTCCCTCCCCTCTTTCCCCTTCATGCCTATTCTGAGAAAATTGAGATTATCTTCACAGTAATCTACAATTCTTATGTGAACTCAGGAATCTCTCTCAAGAGCCCTTTCTCTCAGTGGTTGTGCTGGGCACGCGACTATAACTGTTTATACAATTTCTTGAAATCAGTTTAATTGTCTTCAAATAATTCACATTATTCATGAATGATGAAGAGAAAGGATCATCAAACACAGGACCATATGAAACAAGGCAATCAAAGAACAATCCCAGATGAATTTCTAGTAGCTGCAATGAACAGATAAGAACCTTCTCCCAGAAGGCAGCCGTACTGTCTCTGAGCATCCTACCTTCCATTCAACATTAAAAATTCCTTCAGGCTAACATTGTTCATTACCAAGCTGGTTCCTGAGTTTCTAGTTTTATGCTAGTTACATTGGTTTATAATTAAATGCAAACATTGAGGCCCCACAGGTAGGCTATTGTTTAGGAAGTAGTTCAGGATACAGGAAGTAGCTCTTGTCATAAAGAGGTTTTACAAATGGGGCGTGGAGTAGAAGAGAAATATAAGAAGATATGGTGGTTTTAGTTGACTGTCTAGTTGGGCGCATCTAGAACTGTCTTGGAGACAAATCTCTGGGCACGTCAATGAGTGGTTTTCTAGATTAGGTTAATTAAGGATGGAAGGCGCATCTTAGCTGCCAGGCTGAATGCTAAAAGCAAAAGGGCGCTGAGTACCTGCATTCACCGCTCTTAGCTCCCTAAGTCCAGTTAGAACTGGACCAGCTGTGTCAGGCTCTCTCTGCTGTGACCTCCCTGCCAAGAGTCGCTGACGCCAGAAGCAATGATCCAAAAAACAAAACAAAACAAAACAAAACAAACAAAAATCCAAAACCTCCCTTTCTTGAGTTGATTCATCCAGCATTTTGTTGCAGCAACTAAACAGACAACCAGCAGCTTTGATGTTAAGTTTTATAAAATATTTTCAGCTAATATTTGGTCTTTCAGTCTTTATGCGTAGCCTGGCAATTTGCAACTTGGTTCACAGTTGTTCAGCTTACTCAGGGTTTTATATTTTGTGGAAAGATGTATTTAGAGCAAAGGTCTTGGTACTCAGTTTGAGGACCAAAACAAACAAAACAAACAAACAAAAAACCCAGCGACACCCCCCCCCCCCAGCTATATCTCATGGGGGGTTACAAATAGAATTTGTTCAGTTATTTTGCTCTAACGTTTGTGTGGATCTTCTCAGGAACCCAGACATAACGCAGGGAAGAGGACCTGAAAGTGGGCTCAGCTATGTAGGACACTAACTCTCATGTTCTGTCCTCAGTTAGAGGAGTCCCAGGGCGGGAAGGAAGAGCTGTGTCTCTGCATCTTCGGGAGGCATGTACATGCGTGGTTCTTCACTTGCTGTGACCCCTCACAATGTGTGTCGGATCCTTAGGCCCTTTGCATCATGTGGCAGTGTCTGCTCCGTGACTGCTCTCCTTTGCAGAGGGGGATGGGCTGGCGATGGGAGAGCCAATTATGGCAGCTTCTCACTGCAGTGTGCAGAGTGGCTGAGTTGTCATTCATTACGGCCTAATGTTTAGCTGCGGTATGCAAACCACCAAGGCTGTGAGGAATCACAGCTGAGAAGGGACAGCCTGACAGAGGCAATAAAGCACCTTCTCCTTCAAGAGGCGCCACCGCAGGGTCATAGAATTTGCATGCGGCTCCAGTTGTGCTTGCAACTCGGGTTATTAATTATTATCCAAATCACCCCCCTTGTTACCTCCAAGCTCTCATTATGGCTGCAAATACAGGTATGTTCGACGCCCGCCCCGCTGCCCTCATATATTACGCCACCGCTTTGTTATAGAACTGTGGAGCCCAGGAGCCCATCAGAGGGACTTTAAACAAAATAAACACTCTGCAGAGGAGAGCTTTCTCTTTGTTTGGCTGAAGGGAGGGTGGAGATGTAAAACACCTTCCCACTCAAGGCTCATAGCCATCCTCATCAAGACCTTAGATCCCGAGAGATTACTTTTCTGTCACTTTGTTGCTATGCACCGGCTCTGCCAAAGATGAGATCAATCAGCGCTGCCTTTGGCCATCTTCACAACCCGGTCCAGCTGCGGAGGGGAAGGCAGGAGGATCTCAACAGCAAGAGTTTAACCTGATCATTGTTGTTTTATTGAGGCCCGTATAGAGGCTTTCACAAACCTCAGAGCTTTATGGCCTGCAGACTGACCCCATAACTCTGCCTGCTGTAGAGACTCGCTTTTCCTTGCTTTGGAACTCCCCCCCTTTTTTGTAAAAATCACCAGCAATCCAGCTATAACCGATTTCCTTTGGAAGAGTGGGCTGTCTCCTTGCCCTCACAACCTCTGTTCCCCTCCCACTTCGCTCCTTCCCTCCCTCCCTCCCTTTAGTGTCTAAGAACAATCTTTAAACGCTTAGCCTGGTCTGCTCTCCAATGCCAGATGCTGTACCAAGAAACCCAAACTGCTTACACACTGTTTTGAATTTGATATCTTTAACTTATATGTCTGTAAGGATCAATGATGATATTAATAGCTATCAAAATGGACTCCTGAATGTGCATCTAAGGCACTAATTTTATTATAAAGTAATATAGCTGTGACAGTTGTATCAGATATACCATTTAGTCTAGTACTTGGTGTTTCTATCAACATTGCAACTATTATTTAAATTAATAATATAATTATTTTATAAGTATACCTAGTTACTGACAAAATTTCTTTATTAAAGGCTATCACCATGAAGAACTATGCCTCTCTATACCTTATCATTATTATTATTTTATTGTTTCATTCTAGAATATTTAGACCAGATATATTTCCACTTTGCTTCCTCTGTGTGTCATGTACATCAGTGTGTGAGTGTACATGTCTGTGTCTGCATGTAAGAGAAAATATACTCTATGACTCTGTGATGCAGAATTTCCCAGTATATGCACAGCTTGGGGTCAGTATTTAGATGAGAGAGAGAGAGACAGAGAGAGAGAGAGAGAGAGAGAGAGAGAGAGAGAGAGAGAGAGAGAGAGAGAGAGAGAGAGATTTTATAAATAAAAAATTTGGCTCACTAAATACCTATATGATTTGTTCTGGATTTTGTTGAAATCCAGATTGAGCTGACAAGCTCAGTCTGGAACTTTCTACCAGATGACTCAATGAAGTTCTGAGTAAGTCTCCATCTTATTAGATCTGTCAAAATAGAGTCACCACTGATGGAAGCCTAGAGTTCAGACAATCACATCTTACTCATGTGATATCTGTGTTTCCCGAATGCTCAGGAGTATTTCTTTGGCTCTTATGCACGTTAAAACCAGAAAGCAGCAAACCTGGGATCTTCACACTCTGTAACAATATGATTCTTTTCAATGTGTCCTAAAATGCCCTCTGTGACACTGGAAGCTGGCTTCTGAGAGTCTTGGGCTTGCCCTCTTCAACAGGGAAAGTAGACGCATCAAGAAAGCCCCAACCATGGGCCACGAACCTAGCATGCTAGCCCACGCAACTCTTCCAAACAGACATTATCCCCTTATTACCACTGAAGACTATAACACGAGTGATGATTCTTCTCAAATAAAACACACCAAATACCCTTCCCCCCGCAAAGAAGCAGAGTGTACCGTTACCTTCAGAGCCAATCCTCAAAAGCTGTGTTTTCATCACAGTCCCACGCTTCATTCCCAAGTGTCCTGCTTCAGTGTCCTCACATGACTCATGCTCAAATGTATTTGTAAAGTCCTCTTTGGGGATGCACTTAACAGCTCTTTCCCCAGGTGAAGAAAACATGGGTGTCATCACAATATTTTCACAACTGGGTTTTGACCCAGAAGCACATCACTCATCTAATTGTCAAACATAACTTTTGCTTGTTTCTAGAAATTAAAGCCATCACAAAATCTTGAAACTTGACTCCATGGAATACATAGAATTAACATAATTAAAACTATGAAAATGTGTTTTTAATGAAGTCATCTATGAAATTAATGTTCAGCTCATGTATGTGTTTACTCCTTCTCCCCCAGATCTTATAGAACTTTTCTATTCTAGCATGCCCCAGTCTTCATCTTCTCCCATCTTTTTTAGCAAGGGTTTGGTAAGTTCAATAAACCCAGTGTGAGACACAGAGAGACTGTGTAGCTATGGGTCCCTGCAGAATAGAATCTGGTAATTCTCACTTCTGAGCCCAGGAATCAAAATAAAGGACAGTGACTATCGGTCCCCTCTCTTTACTTAATGTTCTTCTGAACTCATTGGAGTGTGTGTAGCCATCAGAATCTGAATGTGAACAAAGATTCCACACTGGACATCTTCCAGAAATGGGGCCAGGTTTGTTTTACCCCTGGCTTTGGCACTGTTTGAGAGGTGATCAAACCATGGAGCGGAGAAGTGAGGTCACAATGCAGTGGTCTGGAGAAAAGATATGAGAAAGCTCAGAAAAGATGCTCTTTGTGACAAGTGACAACACATTCTGTAACTGGACAAGTGCCAGTGGGATTTGGCCTCTTGGAAGCTCTCCAGAAAGTCAAGGGCTTCTAAAACAGTGAGAATAGGGCTTGAACAATGGTCTTTAGGACGCCTGTGTGACAGGTACAAGAACCTGCATTTTGTAGAGAAACAACAATTCTATAATGTTCATTTACAGTGTCAAAACTAGCATTTGATGGTCTCACACCTCCTTCCTATAAGGAAGATAGCGTACGAGAGAACGCCCGTCCCGTTGATTGACACTTAGCAAGCCTTAACATGTGGCAACTTTTATTGAAATGTGTGATCTTTGCAGTATCACAGAAAATCAGAAAAGTGTAAGAAGCCTAAATGGGCAAATTCTATTTTGATTTCCAAAAGGGAAAGAAAAGAAACGAAACGTTAGAAATCTCAAGACAGCAAGATAACCCACACAGCCCCTGAGGAAGTGGTAGAAGTCATGACTAAGGGTTCAGGTGGTGTGAGTTTCTCAAAGAATAAGTCATGCCATACTAGCCCCTTCTGTTGCTTTGAAAGTTTTACTAGGGAAACAGGGTTGACGCAGCTAGATTTTACCAAGATATGTACTCAGCTCATTCATGATACGAATATAAACTGAGCACAGGATATTCAAATCAGAAAGTACATGTGTGACTGTATCCAAAAGGTAACTAATGAATGATCACAGTTTAAAGGGGGAATCAATTAAATTCCAAAAGGGGATCTAGTTGAGGGAAGATCTCTGCATGTAGCTCAAGCTGAGCTTGAACTTCTGCCCTGGCCTCTTGATGCTGGAGTTCTAAGGTGGGCACTATCAAGGTTGGCTCAAGTTTTTTTTTTAATTGAATACATATATGGTAAGTTTAAAGGAAATGTCTCATCACATTTGTCCAATATACTCTATCTTCAGAATTTGTAAATTCTGGGAGAGATGCCAAACATAGTAGGGTCAGTCATCTAAAAGGATTGGTTTTTAATCCAACTTCTGATTTTCACATATAGGAAGGACATTTCCCCATGTGTATATTTAGAATCACGTTAGTCCCCAAACAAGGTTGCAGAGAAATCAAATAACTGATGCTCTTAATTGCTCAAGTAAGGCATGTGGGTACCCGTGACAAGCAGCCTGCTTGCCGGCCCCTTTGCTGACATGGCTGCACGTATTTGCTCAGCGTTTGAGGAGCTCAAAACAATGGGCAACAAAGAACCAGAGTGTTACACTGTCCTCCTCTGCCTGGTTCCTGTCCGTTGACCTGTTTGTGAGATCCTCTGGTTATCTAGACTTCGGCTTCCGAGAAAGCAATTTAACCATGCCCTGTAGTTGCTCTGTTTGAGCTTTGCATAGCCCAATTGGCCGCTTCAAAATGACCTACTGACTAGATGCATACTTTTGCTCAAAAGAAGTCTGGCAGTGCCTTCTCAATGATTCTTAGGGTCCTCACAGTTTAGAAGCTTAGGAAACACCAGGTTGGGAAAGCACCTCTGTGAGTCATTAGGGATTCCTGTATCACCCAGTAACCACATAATTTATCATCCAGCACAAAACACATTTGAACGCAGAAGGTGGTGCCATTCTTAAATTGGGGAGTGTAGCACACATCCCACCAAAGTGTCGCAGGTTGTCCGGGAGGCAAGCATACAATTTACAGCTATTCAGCTACCACAGAGATTAAGAAAGGCTGTGGTTTAGGACTGACCTTTGGCCTTCTCATTTGCCGTCCGTTTTCAAAACAAACCTAGAATGTTTTTGCTTCTGTGTGGTCTCACATCTAGTTCTTGAAAACAGAACAAAATGAAAACCAAACAAATGAAAACACCTACTCGCCCCCCCCACCCCCCCCCCCCCTGGGTTTTGGAGGAGATACATCCCGCTGTGGACACTGGCAACTCCTTCAACCATCCCTTAGGCCAGGACAGAACTTAAGTTCCTGTCTTGAGTCTCTGCCAGGGCAGGGTCAAAAGGCAGTCTTTGTGCCCTGTACTCTCCAGGACAAAAGTCAGATTCTGTGGGTGGGTCTCCTGGAGCTTTGCTCACCCAACTCAACAACAGGCCAACCCCAAGCCCTCATACGTTGCCTAGGGCCGCTCAGCCGGCAGATGCTAGACACTAAAGCGTGTTCCTCATGCGCTGCCACTTCATTTTGGAATTCACTTGTGTACAACGCTCATGGTTTTTTTCTTGTCCTTTGGAGGCATGGCCTGGGGAACTTTCCACACTAGCTTCCTGGTGCGCTTTTACAGAATGTTCTTATGAATCAGACCACAACTTTTTCACATACAGATGTCTGTGGTCGGCACCAAACACCATTCCCTTGGCAGATGCATCCAATCTCCCTCTCTCCTCTTATACTGTTGAAGACATTCTGGCTTAATTTGGAATGGTAGTGAGCCTGTTGGGGGGGAAAAAAATAAAGATTCGTGATCTTCAGACTCCATTGGGGACTGAGACGCACATGTGACAGGGTGCTGCTCTGCAAAGTGGAAGTGGCTGTTACTAGATAAGGTTTCTGGGAAAGCTTTTAAAAAGGACAGAACCGACTCATACACCTTTTACTTTCGGCTCCTCTTTCTCTGTCTGGAAAGCAGGCAGGGTGCTTGAACATAGAGCTGCCATCCTGAGAGTGTGAGATGAAACCTCACAGCAAGGATGGCAGAGCAGGAAGACAGGAGGGCACTGTCCTTCTTGCCCCTGAGCTTGGGACATGTGGCATTGGAAGCTGGAGGTTGCCTATGACTTCTAGCTCTGACTGATAGAGCTTTCTGAGAACCCAGGGTTTTTTTTTTGTTGTTGTTGTTGTTGTTGTTGTTTTTTTTTTTTTTTAATTTTTGGACTGGAGTAAGGAGGGACTGAAACAATTATGCTAGCCACATGCACTAGTGTGAAAGTAACAGGTTGTCCCCCATTGTCCCTGCAGCCATCACAGAACTTGATGGGGGAAAGGGAACAAGAGTGACGAGAAAGTGAAGCTACAGTCCGCGTCAATGAGATTTCCCTCCCTCCTGCCCATGAGTTCGGCTCCATTTTGTAGCCAAAAAGCACGAGCTGTAGTTGTTCCTCCTGGAAGTCCAATCAGTGTGGGAAGGAATATGGAAGGAATGCCTCAGGATAACCATCCATTCCCCAGTCCGTGAGGCAGAGAATGGCCCATAATCCAGGACCATTGGATGGAAAAGTGGTCAGGGGAAGGCTTACCCTGGGGTGGCCTCCTAGGTCTGGCAACAGTTTTGATGTCCTCAGAGTATGCCCTGGTTAGGGTTCTATTGCTGTAAGGCGACACCATGACCAAAGCAACTTAGAAAAGGAAGAATTTGGCCGGGGGGTTGCTTATAACTTCTAGGGTTAGTCCATGACCATCACAGCAGGGAGTGTGGTGGTGGGCAGGTGTGGGGCTGGAGCAGTAGCTGCGAGCTCTCATGATCATCAAGTTGCAGGCAGAGAGAAAGCAACATTGAACCTGGTGTGGACTTTGGAAACCCCAAAGGCCACCCCAAGCGACACACCTACTCCAATAAGGCCACATCTCCTAATCCATCCCAAACATTTTCACTAACTGGTGAACAGGCACTCAAATACATGAGCTGATGAGGGCCATTCTTATTCAAACCACCACGGAGTATACCACTAACTGTTGGCATCAGTGGATTTGGGGGAAGCATGTTTTCAAAAAACCTTCAAGGACCAGGCCAAACATACAAATGTATGTGAAATGCAAGGTGACAGAAACAATACTACTGGGGGCGAAAGAGTCTTTCAAGAGTCGGCATGGTGAAGTTGGTGTAAACGGGTGAGCCCGCATTTTCAAAGTGCTCAGCCAACTCCCATATCTTCTCTCCTGGAGAGATGAAAGCTTGTCTTTCTTTTATTGAGGTGTGGCATTAGAAACAGGCTATGGGGTTTCAAAAGACAAGTGATGCTCCTATGTACCTTCTCTCTACTTCTTGTTTGTGGGTCAAAATGTGAGTTGCACATGTCTGTTGCTCCTGTTTGCTGCCATACCATCTTGCTATGATGGACCCCTGGCCCTCTGAAACCATAAACAAAATTAAATCCCTGCCTTTATGAGTGGCCTTGGTCGCGGTGCTTTGCAACAACAATAGAAAAGTAACTAAGATAACTGTTGAAGAGCAGACAGCAGAAGATGAGCCTGATACACAAAACTATTTGGGATGCCTCTTTGTGAATGTGTGTGTGTGTAAGCACAGGTACATATGTGTGTGTCAGTGTGCATGCACATGTGTGTGCAAGCAAGTGGAAGGCAGAGCATGGACTTTGGTATTGTTCCTTGGGAGCTGCTGTCCTTGCATTTGAGTGGCAGAGTTTTCCACTGCCTTGGAAACTCTCCATGTAGGTTAAGCCGGCTGACTAGGGAGACCCAAGGATCCACCTTTCTCTGCCTCCCCAGGGCTGGGATCACAGGTGTGTGCCAGCAGGCCTAGGCTCTTTACTTCTTAATGCATCTGATCTGGATCAAGCTTAGATGCTAATCCTATGTATTTATATATTTACTTACTTGTATGCGTGTGTGAATATAGTGTATGTTCACTCATGTGCAGTTGCTCAAGCCTGGGCGTTCAGAGTCCAGAGGAGGATATCAGATGCCCTGCTTTATCATTCTCTGACTTACTCCTCCCAGACATGGCCTCTCACTGAACCTAGGCTGGTGGCCATCAAGCTTTTGTAATCCTCCCATCTCTGCACCCTACACAGTGCTGGGGTTACAGGCCTGGGAGGCTACTTCTAACTTTGTATATGGGTGCTGGGGATATGGACGCAGAGCCTCATGATTGGCCCGCAAGGGCTCTTACCCACAAAGCCATCTTCCCAGCTCCTTAATCTAGTTCTTACAAAGCAAGAACTTTACCTACCGAGCTATCTTTCCATCCTGGGGGAACCATCTCTTACCAGTTAAGAGACATGTTTATTTTATAATCTCTGAAAAAGTCCTTCTGTAGTCCCACAATCTAACAACAACAACAAAAAAAAAAAAAAAAAAAAAAGAGTTGAGTAGGGATAACAATTAGGGAGCAAAATAAGACAAAGTAAAAATTCTTCTGCTTCTTTGCTCTTCTGGCTATGTCCATCTCTCGCTTCTACAGCACACAGTATAGCCATTGCTCATTTCTGAGAGTGTTTTGTGAGTGATTTGCTTGACAGGCCAGGAAGTACATGCATGCTAGATGCTTCCCTGTCACTCATCGTTGACCCCACAGGACACAGTCAATAGATGTTTGATAAACTAATGAAGGAGATTTCAATGGTTCCTAGCAATGATAACAATGATGTTAATTACAAATCTATGAGGATAATAATCACAGCTATGCTATATTAAGCTACTATTATGAGATATTACCCACGGTTAATCATTACTTCACAAGTGACAGGATGGGCACGTGTGCAATGGGTGAGTTTTTAAAACTAGTGAAGCCAAACAGTGAAAGCGATGAAGCCTGCATGAAAGCGAAGCCAGCCTCACCCTGACGCAGGGGCAGGTGACTGCTTTGTTGTACCACTTAGGTTGAACCTAAGGACTCGGATGTAGTGAATTCTAATACTTCAAAATAAATGATGTTTCTAATAACCTTAGGGGAGAAAAAAGGAAAAGGGAACAAAGGAGTGAAGGAAGATTCTCTGATAGTTAAGCAGCTAACTCCATCCACACCATCCCAGGATAGCCATTTTCTAGGCTCCCCACTCCCAATGTTGCTGAAGAGAAAATGGCTTCTGGAAGCTTCCTGAAGACACTTTCAGAGATCCCCTCATCACTCTTTCATGGATCCTCCCTAAGACCCTCCCATAAATCCATGGATCCTCCCACAATCATCTCAGAATTCTCCCAGCTCCTCCTGCAGTCCCCTCCCCTTGAATAGTGGAAGGCTAAGGTGGGTACAGCATTGTCTCTTGTGTTCTTTGCTGGTGTCTGAAGTTGAGTGGCATGGAGGGATGATAAAGACACAGTTGTCCTAGGGCTGTTCCAGAGAACAAAAGAGTATTCTAGAAGAGTTCCAAGAGTAAACTCCGTCCTCTTTCCAACCTCCCCACCCCTATCCCACCTCCCAATCCAGGCCTTCTGTAAACTTCCTTGGGGGCTGAGCTTCTGAGTTCAGGCTGAGGCTGACTTGCAGGAATATAAACATCAATCTGTTCCCATGGGAATGAAGCGTGCGCTGCCTCACCATTGTAATTTATTAATCGCAATTATTTCAAGATGAGAATGTAGGCTCACTCTTTGGCCACACACACATGTTGCACATAAAAGGCCTGAAAATACCAGAAGAGAAGTTTTCTGTGTGGGAAACAGAGCATAGAGACTCCAGCTTCAGTTAGGAAGGGATGGGGCTGCAGGACCCTAGCGCAAGCCCAGACTGGGGCTCCATTTGTGTCTTTTCAGTGACTAAAACTCTGTCTTGAGTTGCCTGAGGTACCTGTGGGATTGCCTTACGACAATGAAAAACACCTGCAGTTTTGGAGATGTCCCCAAGCATCTTCATCACTGTCTTTATTATCTTTTTGGGCAACACACCAGGAGAGCCTCTTTCTTCCTACAAAGGCATTGATGTCAAGCAAGGGACTTCATGTCTTCTAAGATGTTTTGCTACAGGTGTATGAAGGTTGATTGTCCCTGGGGGAGTAGAATTCAGCATCTTAGTGAATATTGGGATGTTGATACATCTATTTAATAGGCAAACATAACTTGGCTTCAAGGTGAGGAGGGCAAAGGATAAGTGTGGAATTCACTCCATATCGAGTATTTATGGTCAGTGTGCTGGTGCCAGCTCTTAGGTGGATTGCAGAGAGAGAGAGAGAGAGAGAGAGAGAGAGAGAGAGAGAGAGAGAGAGAGAGAGAGGGAGGGAGAGGGAGGGAGGGAGGGAGGGAGGGGGGGGGAGGGAGAGAGGGAGGGAGGGAGGGGGGAGAGGGAGGGAGGGAGAGAGAAGCAGATGCCTTTCCAGGGGGAGGAAATGCAAACATTCTCCCTGTGCTCTGAATGGAGTAATGGGTAGGGTGGGCAAGTCAGGGAACGGACCCCCACCTACCTGCAGAGGAGGTTGGCCTCCCAAGTGTTTTACCAGAGAGGAAGGAAAAGAAGCAAGCACTGGGTAGAGGTGCGGGGGGGTGGGAAGAACCCCATGGAATTCTCTCCTGCGGTTGTTCCCCTTGAAGGGTGACTTTATAAAAGGTGGTGAGACTCTTTATCTTCATTGATTTGGAAACCCAGAAAACAAATGCCATAGGTATTAGGAGAAAAGAGAACAAGATACTGTGGGCTCTGCACTCCACTGAGAGAAAGAAAGCTCTGCAGTCTTTGTGCGTCTCTGGTCCTTCCAGGGTACTCTGACTGCATATGCAAAGAGATTGTGGGAAATTAGGAAGGTCTCAGAGGAAGGAGGAACATGATTCCCGAGTTGTTAGTCTCTAGGTCTCCAGAGAGCTGTTGAGACCTTCCAGGGGATTCCTTATGGGTACATCAGGGCTGCACGAAATAAATTGTCAAGGGAGAATACTCCTTGGCCATGCCCTTCTCCTGCCCTGGCTCTCTCCTCCCAACACATCAGCAATGTTTATTAAGAGATGACAAGTCTATCAGGCCTCCTGAGGAGCCTTTCGCACAGAGATCTTCCCGTACACCCAGGGAGTGTCATCAATCTTGTACTTGCTCTGAGCTCCCGAGCGAGCAGCTAAGAGTGAGCAAGGACTTGTCCTGTCCCACCCCCTCTGTCTAACCATCTTTCTCATTTCCTTCTCCTTCTTCTCTAGTGCTTTGCAGCGTGTCAGGAGGTGGTAGGAAAAGGGGGGGCGGGGGAGCTGTCTTTCAGGTAAACATCTGAAACACAGTGAACCATGAACAAAACAGACCTTTTTCTCCCCCAGTGTCCCTAGTTTTATGAGACGGATAGAACTGTTGCTGTGCACTTAACATTGTTTATGTTACAGCATCCACAATAGAAAATAACTTGCAAGCTTCATATTATACATGTGAATATCACACCCATTTCACAGAGAATCAGCTGCCCATCTTCTTAAATATCAAATGTAGTTGACTCCTGAGTGAGAACAGACACATGTCACCTTTTCTAAATGCATCATGCACGCCTGTGTGTTTCTCCCCACCCCATTTTTTTCTGGAAACAAACTTTAGGCTATAACTATCAACTTCTTTTTAAGGAAAAGACTCATTGTTCTGTGTAGGAGGCAGAATTGACACCAATAACTAGCAACTGCAAGTAGAGTCGTTGAATATGCGTCCTTCAGGTATTTTCTGTGCCACAGTATTTGTAAGTTAAGCATGCTACACATCCACTTTTCATCAGAAGGCCCCTAATCTGGGCAACACAGCTCTGAATCCTGAAAGACACTGTCAGATGGGACAATAATACCATTTTTAAATTTCATGAAATATATTGAGGCTTACAAATCACTTTTTGGCACCGGTTCAATATTTAAACGTTTCCATCGAACACATCATAAGGTTGTTTTTTATTTGGAGACGGAAGAGAGAAAATTATTTCTCTCTGCCATGAATGCTTCCAAACAGATTTTTTTGAATCTTGTTTTTTACTATAATGTGTGCTTTTCAAAGATTTTGACACTGGGCTTTGTTCAGAGAAACGAGGAAGGTCATGAAAAACGGCTCTTTGGTCCCTTGCGCGGCATCTCTGTGACTGTAGCGGAATCAGATAGGAATGAAAGATTGGGCTGGGTTAATTCACGCTGGAAGGTCTGTGGGAGACTGAGCTGTGGGGAAAGTGCACTCTAACACACAGACCCTGCGATTTGTTTCAGAGAGCCACATAGGTCCAGAGGCAATGTTTTCAGGAATCTTTGAAAGCTGAACTAAAGAGTTGCACTCGCCAGCCTGGCCGGGCTCTGCTTGGCTTCTGTAAACAAGGTTCCCAGAATCTTTCATGTTACAACTTAGTGTTCTAGTGTGAATGCATAGGTGTGTGCATGCATATGAATGTGTGTGTGTGTGTGTGTATGAGATAGGGGCATATAAATAAATGCAATATCAATGCAATTGCTTTGTGGAGGAATGATTTGTGGAGAAAAATCTTCTCTGGGTAGCTAGACAGTATCTTGTTAGATTTGATGTGAAATTATATTATTTTCCCATAACGGCAAGTAGCACCAAAACAAGAAGTAGAGTGTCTTCTTTCACAGAAAAAAAAAAATGCTTCCCAAGGTCCAAATTGGTGTTTATGAAGGACCCCTATTCTATTAAAAAAGGGAATCTCCTGCTCTGGATTAAAATTGTTAGTTTGAAAGGACCCACCCCCACCCCCCCCCCCCCCCCCTCACCCCCGCCACCGCCACCCCCACAGAACATGATTCCGTTTTCATAATGGAAAAAAAAAAAAACCAACCTTCCCTCTCACATCCAAATGTGCTGTGTTAGTTTTAAACCAGTTCTTATAAACACTAATTAAATGCTACTCACGCATTGAACATGTGTACCTCAGACAGCCCACAGTCCTTCCATATCATCTGGCAGCCTCGTCCTACATTCCGGGCCCTGGCAAACATGGGTTCAGGCTTTGCCTGTTCTGAATGTCTCCATATCAGTGTAATACCATACTACCCTGCCTTGCGGTTGACATATTGTACTTTGCAGAATATCTTCAAGGTTTGATCATGCTGCATGTGTGGACTTCTTGTTCCTTTACTGACGCATGAAAGTTCATTGTAAGAATCAGTGAGTGAGCCCACGAGCTTGTTTGTCAATCTTTGCCTGTTGGGAATAATATTTGAATGAATATTCATGTACCATTTTGGGTGTTAGATTTACATTTCATTTCTCTATGACCTATCACTTGAGATAGAATACCTGGTCTTAAGATGACCTTCAGAGTAACCTTTGATGAGTTGCCAGTGGTTTCCCATCATAGCTCCAGCACTTTGCACTTCCATCGATATTATAAGAGGGTGCAAGTTCCCACATCCCCTCGCCTATCATTAATATTAGACACTAGCCATGCTCCTGTGCATGCAGCCCCATCTCGTTGTGATTAGCGTTTGTGTTTCTTGAATGCTGAACATAGTTTTTATGTATTCATTGGCTCATAGAATACTTGCTTTAGAGAAACAGCTATGTAGATATTGTGGCTATTTTTAAATTGGGTTATTTAGCATTTTATCACTGAATCTAACAGTCCTTTGCATGCTTTAGGCACCACCCCTTTTTCCAATATATGATTAAGAAGTGCTACCCAACTTTGTGGCTTCTTCATGCTCTTCCTTGTATCCTTCTACACACTGGGCCCTTGTATTGCAATGCTGTGCAGTTTATGTCCCTCTTTTCACTCTTTTGCTTGCACCTTTGGTGGCATGGCCCGGGTTGGTTTTACCCGACTCTTCAAAGCAATGCCATAGTATTTGGATTCAGGCTGCACCAGGGACACCAGAGGAGGGCTGTTCGGACACCAGTGGCAAAAGCTGGCCTTTAAAAATCCACCTTACTGCTTGAGGCACCTTCAAGCATGGATCAAAGGTATCATCGAGTATTTGATGAGGAAAGCATGTGATGAAGGCTACCGCTGGAGCCCTTTCAGTGTGTGCGACATGTGCACCTCTAAGACATGTTTGGGTGTTCAGTCCATGCACTTATTACTAGGAGGTGTGTGTAAAATGTGGCCACCAGGTGGGGACAGCAGCAGCTATTAGTGATCAATCTCACTGAACTGTAAGAAATACGCTTTATAAGAGACCCAAGATGTCTAACTAGCCAATTACACTTACGAGGATTACTTTTTAAGACTTCGTTCACGAAGTAAACTTTCTAACAAGGCCAAGGAAAATTATTAAGGACGCAGATTCTTCAGGTGCCCTAAACACTTACCATAGGACTTTATAGCAATTGTTTTTAAAGAGACAGTTCTCAA
Organism: Acomys russatus; assembly: GCF_903995435.1. NCBI lineage: Eukaryota > Metazoa > Chordata > Mammalia > Rodentia > Muridae > Acomys > Acomys russatus. Next base: position 65,150,592 of record NC_067142.1, on the reverse strand, counting down.
ATTTATATGATATTCTTTGATGAGACTTGCTTACTCTTCTCAGTATTGTTATTATTTAATTTTATTTTTAGTATGTGGGTTTTTTTTTTGCCAGTTATGCGTGCATGTGTGGGTATATGCACAGGGGTGTAGTTCCCTTGGAAACAAGGCCATTGGGTCCTCTGAAGCTGGGGTTCTAGAGTACAGACAGCTGTGAGCACCCAGCGTGAGGGCGGGAAACAACTCTAATTCTGTCAGAGCAACAAGTGATCGTAACCGTCTCTCTAGCCCCCAGCTACCTACCAAAGGAAGTACTTGACTATTTTATTTAGTCCTTACCATGTTTTATCAATATACTGTTCCTCAGCTATAAACCTTCCTTTGCCCAGGGTCACATAGAGTTACAGAACAGAATTCAGGCTACCTGACTGTAAATACATCTGCTTTTACTATTGTCCATATTTGGTGACTTTAGCTCAGGTAACGAAAGAACATCTACTACACTAGGCACCATGATAACTCATTCTCACCAATGGAGACAATTTGGACCTTTCAGTACCCCTAACTGCGACTCAGCATTGTTTAACATTTAGTCACCTCTTCTCAGATCTGGTCAGGGTCTCCCTTCCTCTCTCTATGCTTTCTTTCTTCTCTTCCTCTCTTTCTCCAGCCTGCCACCCCATCCCAGAAAGCTAGTGCCCTTTACAAGCTGGTGTGTGATTAAAGGAACTCAGTTTAGGATTTTGTGATAAAATTGCCTATGGATGTGGTGGTGGGGTGGGGTGGCTACAGCATCCTGATCACGGGATTCCCCCCTGAGCCCCAGGAGGCCTTTTCCAGGCCTTAGTGTAATAGGCCCCAGTTGGGTGGCAGGCAGCTGTGCCCATAGTGGCATCCTGGGCTTGTTCGCCAGTTTATCCAGTTCTTCAAAAATGCTTTCAATGCGCAGGATGAAGGTTTTGTTATTTTGCCTTCCACACTTACAGCTGGCCACACAGCTTGGCTGTTGTTAATTCCCGTTCTGAATCTGAGTCAGGTTGGCCAATGAAGCCATCTCCCCTGCAGATCTGCAGCTTGTCACAGTTACAAGGATGAGAAGCACATGGGCCCCTAAAGGCAGCCCCTTTTAGAGCAGGCACTCCAACCCTGTAGGCCTACTAATTACTAGTTCTCCTGGGTCCTCCAATCTCTTTCTTTCCTTTGAAAATATTATCATCTATACAGTATAGATTCTCTTCCACTTAACATCAGTAGGGTTAATTAACCCATATACTTAAGGTGTCAGATTTGATGAACAGCTGTTCTCTCCTTCACTCCCCCTTCTTCTTTTTTCTTCCTCCTTCCTCCTCTCTCCCTCTTTCTCCTTTCCTTTGTCCCTCCCTCCCTCCCTCTCTCTCTCCCTCCCTTCCTCCTTCCCTCTTTCCCTTTCTCTTCCTCCCTCCTTCCCTCTTTCCCTCCCTCCTTTCCCTCCTTCCTCTCCTCTCCTCTCTTCCCTTTCTTTCCCCTCTTCCTAATTCTTTTCCTTTATGGAAAAAGACCTCTTTATGCTCCATCTACCCTTGGCCAGTACACAGGCCTTCCTGATTTTCCGGCTGGAGCTTCTCCACTATTCTTTGTTTCCCCTCACATTAAGTTTTCCTTTCTTGTGAAGAAGCAGGCAGAGTGCGTTCTAGCCGCTTTCACGTATCTCCAGAGGGATTGCCATTTAGTGGGTTCTGACTTTCACACGCAGCCAGGTCTCAGTGGCTGTGGCTTCCACATCCACAGATTTAAAGGATTTTTCATCCACAGATATAGTTAAAGGAGGTTTATATAGAAATATCCATACTGAGCATGTTTAGACAATTTTCTCCTATTACCATCTAAACAATACAGTGTACCAGTAATTTACTTGGTATTTTCATTGTGTTGGATAGTGTATTCTATCTAGAGGTGATTTGGAATACATAGGAGAATGTCCATAAAGTTATATGCAAATACTCTGTTTTTCAAATAATGGATTTTGCTGGCTACAAGGATCTTGGACCCAATCTGCACAGAACATGAAAGAAGCACTATCTTGCTTCTCTTTATTGTGAAAAGAATCATTAGGCTTCTATATTTATAGCCTATGAGCGATTATAAAAAGCAATTTCAAGTGAGCTAGCACACACACTAGAAGAGTATATATTTGTAACAAAAACTGTCAATGGTGTCTGAACATTAGGATAGTTCCCTCAGCATTTGAAAGGGTTAATTAAGCACACACGCATGCCAAGGGGCTTGCCTCACACTTTGGAAAGCAGTAATTTCTTTCCCATGAAATAATACAAAGAACAGTGGCAGTGAGAGTGATGGAAACAAACATTCTGAGATAGAACTTATTTAAGGACTGGCGGATTTGCCACAGTCAAGCAAGAGGTGCATATGTGGACTAGCAAAAGCCATGCCCAAATTATGTTCCCCACACAATGTGCCGCGTAGTCATCAATTCTATGAAGAAAGCCACACTCGCAAATAGCATTTTATATTTTGAGGCAACAACACTGTGTGAAAATATTTTACCTGGGTTTTTTTTTCATGTAATATATTTGTACTAGGGCTAGAGAGATGGCTCAGAGGTTAAGATCACTGCCTGCTCTTCCAAAAGGCCTGAGTTCAATTCCCGACAACCACATGATGGCTCAAAACCATCTACAATGAGATCTTGTGCCCTTTTCTGGACTGTAGGTATTACATGCAGGCAGAACACTGTATACATATAAATAAATAAATCTTAAAAATATATATGTGTGCTAGATTACAAACATTAAATGACAACCAACAAGTAGCCATTTACAGTCTGGCTTAGTCATCATGGTGCACATCTGTAATTCCATGCTTCTGCTCAGGGGGCTGAACTTCTGGCTTCTGAATCACCAGTGCATCCTCTGTGCCTTGCATGGGTAGGGTACTGCAAAGTGGCCAAGCAGCTTGGGGTCTTCTAGAAAACTGTTCACTTGCTTCACTCTCAGGCTGAGATCTGATGGAAAAGAATGAAAAGAAAATTAATAAAAACCATGTTAATGTTTGACAAGAGGGGAGAGGTGGCTAATTTTGGTCAAGTTGTTTGGGTTAGAAAATTTCTTAGGTCCAGCTGAGAAAGTGGTTCCTGGGAGCTTGGTGTGGGAGTCTGAGTCAACTGGGGCTTGTGACTCTGCCCTCAGTGCTGGTGAGGGAGAACATGATCCCAATGGCCCTGGCTCCAAGAGAACAGAAACAGACAGAGGACAACGTGTGTACTTTCCTCAGCACTTTCTTGTCTTTTTCTTTGTCCTTTTCTTGTCTTCAGACACACTATCACTGAGATTTCCAGCCTTGGGGACCTAGGACTTGCATTGGTCTCTCCCCTCAGTTCTGTTCTCAAGCCCTTGGTTTCGACCGAGAATCTCATCCCTGGCTCTCCCAGCTCTGAGGCTTTCACATTTGCCTTGAGCATCCTTTTCACGTTCTGGAGTCTTCAGCTCGCAGGACCAATCTCAGATACCATAATCTTGTGAGCCAAGTGGACCGATAGATTCCCATCACCCATCTCCTTTTGCATCTCTTTTTGCTTCTGTGTCTCTGGAAAGATCCATCTGATACAGGCTTGAGCAGCCATGCCAAGGTCTCCTTAGCAATAGCGTATAAACTACCCAGTGTGGACTTTGGAGTTAACAGAGACACCATGCCCATGGCACTATGTTTTTTTGAACTGCACCATTTCCGCAGAACCTCTTTTCCTGTCGCCAAGCAGGTCTTCTGATCAACATGACACTGCCTTCCTTAGGTAGCTCTTAAAACCAAGGGCTTAAGTCACTCTCACAGAGCCTAATGACACAAAGAGTTTGCCAGAGATGTGGCAACTCTTTGTTTCTCTGCATTGTGAACTAGCACAGTGCCTAAGCCCTTAAGTCCTTGATGTTCATGGGAAACAGATCCTTTGAAAGGCATGCACAAGGCCAGTCTTACACAGCAATAACTTAGTAGTTTGGATGACGTCTTCCTGGAAGTGGGATGACTTCAGCAAAGAATGGTTCTGCTGGAATCTCCAGCCAATGAGAAAGAAGGGCAAAGGAAGGAAGTGTTTGGGAGCATACTGTGCTTTGAAGCTCAGAGATGGCCCCCTTACCAGCTCCTGAGACCTGACCTCAGAAAGATCATATCACGGTGGTTTCTGCCTCTGAAAACGGCCATCCGGAATGACTTCAGTGTGCTTACCATGTGTAGGAGCGATTACGCTCCAAACCTGTCCTAGTGCAGAGCGGATTTGGAAAGACTGAGGGAGGAGAGGATGGAGACAAAGATGATATTTGTGCAGAGAAGAGCAGAGTCAAAGTCATGGTGAAATACACTCCGTTGTTCCACCTGGTTCTCAGAGCTGCCCTCTCTGTAACCATTTTCAGGCTCCCTCGCCAGCGACCTTTGAAAAAAATGAGCATGTTTCTTTCTTAATATGTTTTTATTGGTGGATTTTATTGTACAAGAGCAGTGGATTTCAAAGTTGAATGTATGTGTGTTTCTTATGATTTACTGAGTGGGGGAAGGAGCATGGCATGTCGTGACAGATGTCTGGACTGTTCACTCAAGTTGGCTCTTTATTCCCACCGCTTGTGGTTCCTGCTGGTCAAACTGATCTCTTCCAGCTTGTACTTGTCCAACCATCTCTTCAGACTGTATCTTTAAAAAGCACCACCCTCCCCTAAACATGAATTGTGTTCTAACAGATACAAAGCTGGATTCTAAGGACATCCACTGCAAAATTTGTCTCTGGGAACCAAACTAGCCTCTCCCAGAAGACCAGTATGTAGTGTGCCCTTGATTGCTGTGCCATCTCTCCAGTGCCCCCAAAACAGTCTCTGGTCAAGCAATTTAGTGACTATAGGAACAGAGATGACTAAATAGATAGCACAGTGAGACTTCAGCCAACACTCTCCCCTCTTTACCGTGCACTGTTCCAGACACCACTTCCCATTTTCCCCATTTTCAAAGTGAGAAGGGGAGACTGATGTCCAGAGCAACTAAGTAACTTCCATAGGTCACATATCTAATAAATGGCCAAACTGGACTTCAGTCTTGGCCATGGACTTGTTGCATCCTGTAGTATTTCCTCCACTCTCCATGGTTCTATGAGACTCTCAGCATTGAGAGTCTGGGAGTCCAGGGAGAGCTGGCTCCCAATTCTTGAAATATAAGTGGAGATTTCACAGGTAAGGCTGTGTGCAGCAAAATAAGAGATTCCCACAGGAGGCGATGTCAGAGACTGAAAGTGTGAGAGGCAGGGGACTGCCTGGAAAGAATCACTGGATCTCAGAGGCTGGAGGTGCAAGGTGGGGTGTTGCTGGAGAAGCTGGTGAGGTCAGCAGGAGCCAAATGTCATGGAGCTTTTATGTTCCTAGCGAGGAAATGTGGTCTCTAAGACCCATGAAGATCTTCTAATGGTTTCCTTGATTGCCATGTAGTCAACCATGATCTTGTGTAACTGCCCTTGGATAAATCTGTGGGAAAGCATAGATTTGCAAGGAGACAGTCAATCCCTCCTTTGGTTCTCCCAACAAAAATTGCATCTACAGCCATCACACACTGCCTCTTGTTAATTATGCATTCATACTATTCCATACTATTTCTTGAGCATTGTTGTTAATAAGTGATCTAGCTACTGGATGACAAATAGAGGAGTGAAGGCAATGGGCTGTGATGACCAAGGCAAGAGTTTATTGGGAGGAAGGTTACACTCACATGTGATTTAACAGAAGCAGGTAAGATGCTGTGCAATGGGTGTATTTAAAGGGAAGAGGAAGGATTGCACAAGAAGTAGCAGGTATTAATAGCTGAGGGTAGGCTCTGAAGTCCTCCTGCTCTGGGTTCAAGTCCCAGCTCTTCCCGTCTTTTGCGATGTGACATCAGGGCAGTTACTGAGTTGCTCTGAGTCTTGGCATCATCATGTAATAACTGCAAGTTGGAACATTAACCACCTCATAAGGTTGCTACAGAGATAAATGGAGTGAACAGTTGCAAGTTACTTAGTCCCATATGAAAACAGGGACCCTGAAGTGACAATGTTCCCCAGTAGATGTCACTGCTACATAGCGAGTTAGGTGAGATAATATCTGTATGCAGGTCGACCACTTCACCATTCCTTCTGAAAATTGGTACACAAATGGCATTCTTCTCAAAAATACAAAACCCAGAAGAGGAGTAGTGGGCTATGATCTGTACAACAGTGCGGAGTGCCCATCACTTTATCCAGAGTTTTTCACAAGTGTTCTAAACTTTATATCGACTCTCTGCTTGCTCCCATTTTTCTCTAGGATTCTAGGAAAGCACAGATTGAATTCCATCGGGATGTCAAAGAGAACAAGTCCTTCCTGAGGAGGCATGTGGACAATGACTGGGGAGGTGGGACAGGGGAGCAGGCACAGAACCTTGAGAGATACCAGTGGGTGATTTTGAACAGCTTTGTAGGAGGCAGGGTTGAGGCTACTGTTTATTTTCTATGAGTCAGGAATAGTCTAAATGAATTTGTTTAGATTTTTCCCATAACCTCTAGAGCTCTCAGCGTAGGTACATCTGTGGGTGAGATTTCTTCCTCGTTCTTGATTCTGAGATGGCCAGACTTGGAGGTAGAATTGATAGGCTAAAAGCACAGAGGTCATCACGCACTGCTTTCCTTAGACTTCCATAGAAAATTTCCTTTGGGCTTGGCTCTGTGTTGCATGAAAGGATACAGAGATGAATAATTCATGGCTCATTTCTTCCAGCTGTTTACAGTCCAGGCTTCCGTGGGAGAGACAGGCACGTACTCCTGTGGATGCAAGGGAACATTTTAAATAGCATCTTAAAAATGCTAACAGAATTTTGAGGAAGTTGAGACAACATGTGGCCTTTGCATTGAAGGATGAGTAGGAGTTTGTACTATGGAGAAGAGCAAAACACTCCAGGTAGAAACATCAACACATAGGCAACTTAACGAAAACACAGGGAGCGGTTGTTCTGAGCTGAAGGTCTGGATGCTTGGCCAAGACATGAGGTTCTGCCTTGAACTTCAAGGAAGTGTACAATGGCACTGAGAAGGACCAGAGCTCTTATCAACAGAATCAGAAAATGCTTTATTATTCCAATTGCCCTTCTGCATCGTGGAGTCAATTGACTTTTTATACTTTCTACCTCCTAGCTGGGCATTTGATGCTAAGTTCACTTTACATAAGCTTGGCCTGGGAGGGTAAAGGAAAGCCCTGTTCTCCTTTTTATAATCAATCAATTAATATACTTTCCATCTCAATTGTATCCCCCTCCCTCCTCTCCTCCCAATTCCACCCTTCCTCCCTCTTCCCCTTATCGCACCTCCCTTCCCCCTCAGAAAAGGTGAACTCTCCCCCACCCACCTCTGCCAGCACTTCAAATCACATCAGGTCTTCTGTGGTCTTCTACCACACTGGTCTGGCAAGGGAGCCCTGCCAGGGGGAAGTGCTCAAAAAGCATGCGAGAAACTCCTTGTCAGAAACAGCCCCTGCTCCTTTTACTAAGGAACCCACATGAAGACCAAGTTGCCCATTGGGTACATATGTGTAGGGGATCTATGTCTAGCCCACACATGGTCCTTGGTTGGTGTTTCAGTCTCTGCAAGCCTCCATGGATCCAGGTTAGTTGGCTCTGTTGGTCTTCTTGTGGAGATACTGGTCCCTCTGGATTTGGCTGTGAGTCTCAGCATTTATTTCGATCCATTGTTGGGTGGGGTCTCTCAGAGGACACCTATGCTAAGCTCCCATCTGCAAACACAGCAGAGTGCCCTCAACAGTGTTAAGGGTTGGCTCTTTTGCATTATATGACCAGGCATTAGTTGGGCATTTTGTTAATCTCTGCTCTTTCTTTATCCCTGCACACCTTGTAGGCAAGGTACATTTTAGGTCAATTTTTTTTTTTTTTTTTTGTAGGTGGATTGGTGTTCCCCTCTCTCTACTAGGAGTCATGTCTGATTAGAAGATGGCCTCTTCACTCTTCATGTCCATTGCTAGTAGGGGGAGGAGGTCTCAGCTAGAGTCATCCCATATCCTCCAAGGAGCCTATCCTGTCATAGGTCTCCATCCTGTTTCAGATATGTCCCAGGTCACAGTGTCTCTTTTCTCTGTAAACCCTCTGTCCTCCTGCCCCCTCACCACATCAGATCCCCACCCTTATTTCCCTCAGGACGCCCTCTGTTATCCTGTTCCCTCTCTTAAAGCACTTCCTCTGTCTATTCTATTTTCCCTTCTCAGTGAGATTCATGAGACCTCCGTTGGGCCCTCCTTGTTACTTAGTTTCTTTGGGTCTGTGAATTGTAGTATGGTTATTTTGTACTATTTGGCTGATATCCGCTTATAAGTGAGTACATACCATGCGTGTCTTTCTGAGTTTGGGTTACCTCACTCAAGATGACTATTTTTAGTTCCATCCATTTGCCTGTGTGAATTTCATGATTTCCTTGTTTTTAATAGTTGAGTAGTAGTCCATTGTGTAAATGTATCACTGTTTCTTTATCCATTCTTTAGTTGAGGGGCATCTGGGTTGTTTCCATTTTCTGGCTATTACAAATAAAGCTGCTAGGAATATAGCTGAGCAAATGTCCTTGTTGTATGGTGGAGCATCTTTTGGGTATATGCCCAGGAGTTGTATAACTGGGTCTGGAGGTAGAGCTATTCCCAGTTTTCTGAGAAAGCTGTAGACTGATTTCCAAAGTGGTTATACAAGTTTGCACTTCCACCATCAAGGGAGGAGTGTTCCCCTTTCTCCACATCTTCCCCAGCATGTGCTGTCACTTGAGGTTTTGTTTTTTGTTTTTTGGGTTTTTTTGTTTTGTTTTGTTTTGTTTTGTTTGTTTTTTAAATCTTAGCCAATCTGGTAGGTGTAAGATGGAATCTCAGGAATCTCAGGAATCTCAGAGTCATTTTGATTTGCATTTCTTTGATGACTAAGGACGTTGAACATTTCTTTGAGTGCTTCTTGGCCATTCATGACTCCTCTGTTGAGAATCCCATTTTTAATTGGATTACTTCATTTGTTGGTGTTTAATTTCTTGAGGTCTCTATATATTTTAGATGTCGGCTTTGTGAAGATCTTTCCCCAATCTGTAGGCTACCATTTTGTTCTTTTGACAGTGTCCTTCGCCTTACAGAAGTAAAGCCCTGCTCTTTTTTTTTTTTTTTTTTACAATACCTAGAATGAATGTGTAGTTGTCTCCCCTCATCAGTTCTCTACTGACACCATGATATCAATGGGATGTCCTAGGGCTTGACTTAGTTATGACACTGATTGCCTGAAGTTAGCATAGAACCAAAGTGTCAAAGGCTTGATTTTGGAAGAGGAGGCCCCTTCTCCATCTAATCACAGGATAATTTCCAAAACACCATGCTTCTGTTGCCTTCACTGCTAACTGGGAGGCTCCTCTGTTTCAATATGTTGCAATAATGGCACACAGAAATCTGGGGAGTACTGTCTCTATGTCTACCAGTTCCTTATAAATGATATCACCAAAGATGCAGATGAACAAGAGCATATGGCAAAGCTGGAAAAGGCCCTGAGTGGGCAGTTGTCCTGTCTTTGTCTGGGAATTGCTATTCTCCTGGAATACTTCATTAACCCAGAACCTCAGACCCCTTGCTAGGCCTTTCAGGCCCTCTATTGCCCAGGCATCACTGTATGTTGCTGATTAGCTCAACATTTTCTCTCTGTGAGGCTGAAAGTTTCTAGACTCTAGTGCGTCATTGATTCCTTCAGTGACCAGGCCTTTTCCTACTATGTGGGGCTTTCCAGCCACTGGTCATCTCATTAACTCACACTATGTGTATCGGCTTGAAGGGACTTCTTAAGAGAAACGAAAGACTCTTTTCTCACCCCCATCACACAGAAATTCTAAGGTCAAGAACTAGACATGAAGACCAAATAAATGTGACTAAACATGTTTTCTTTTTAATTTTCTCTTAGCATCACAAAGGATAATTTAGGGGTACACATCATAATTTTGCTGTGGCCCTTTGGAAGTATGACCCTGGTTAAAGAAGAAGCTACCATCGCCAGCATGCAGCAGCTAATAACAGTGATCATACCTGCTAAGCTTGTTGAGTACTAGCTGTGGAAAGCTGGGGTAGCTGCATCATGGCTATAAACTCATCTAGTCCACACTGGAAGGCATCAGGATACATAGTCAGAGCCTCCGCTGTCTGCAACCAGGCTGCCTGGGTTCACATTCCTGTAGCGTCTCTTTGGAAAGCAGCCTAGCCCTTCCCAGTGCTCAGTGCTTCTAACCCTAAGATGGCAATCACCATGCCTACTTTTGGAGTCTACAGTAATTTCTGGAGAGGAGCTTAGTAGGGCTGCAAGTTGCCTTTGGCCCACATAGCTCATGATTTTGCAATTTGGTTCTGTAGCCAGCTGGTATCATCCATTCTTCATTATGAATGAATCCAAGAAATTCAACAGGTAGAAGCAATCACCAGAAAGCTATTTGTTGTGATTGAAAAACACTCAAAGAAATGGAGTGCCTCATAGATGATTTAATATTTTAAAGGTGGCGCATGTGAATGAGTCAGCGCGGGGTATATGAGTGAGTTTACATTCCACATCAAGGTTTTACTTAAAGTTTACATTTTGTTTAAATTAGAAGTAAGATCAATGTAATATGGCTTAAACCTTTCTCAGAAATTTATGGCTTCTTTTAATAAACCCCATAAAAGACACTTTTAAACATATGCAGTGTTCTTAATGTAATGGTTCCATTCTTGAAATATATAGTATTTAGGTTGCATCTAAAATGCTGTAAAAGTATCACAAAGGCTGTAAAAATATTGTTAATGGGAAGAAATCTTTTAGATGAATAAATATTTTCTTGAAAAGGGAAAAAGCTCTGAACCTTTTAGTCAGGGAATGGCACGGCTTTGAAAAATAACAATTTGCCTTTTTTTTTTAATGTCCTTTCTGTGGCTCCACTCCAGCCAGTTATTAGATTAAAGCAAGCTGTGGCTACGCGCCCTAGAAACGCAAATGGATTTGATGTTGCACCCTAAGTTTGTGAGGACAAGTTCCATTTTAAAGCTTTAATGAGGTCAAGGGAATAAAGGAGGAGGCTGGCTGAGGCTTTTGTGTTATTTTAGGGCTGCAGTTTAGGATTACAAGGCTTGAATAAAGCCTTGAAAGAACACAGGGTTTAGGGTTCAGAGCCTCTGCGTGAGACACCGTGTTGCTATTAACTAGGGTTGTGCCTTGGGTTAAAAAAATAATAACTCACATGCTCCAAGGCTCAGTTTCTTGGTTCTGGAAAATGGGGTTAAAAATAGCCATAAGCACCTTTTGATCTCACTCAAATGCAGCACGTAATAACGTGAACCTTTTAGAAGTTGAGGGTAGAATGGTAATTAATGGAGGCTGAGGATAAGGGAGGGAGGGGTAAACAAAGATTATTAAATTATGGTAAAAAGAAGTGAGAAGCTCTGGAATGGTGGCCCCAGCATGTGCTTGTGGGTGAAGACAGTGTCCAAAAAGCTAACCATGAATGGTCAACACAAAACGCATGATCAGTGTTCCAGGAGATACATATGTCTCACCTGATTTGCACCTGATACAGTCCATAGCACAGTCAGAACATACGCAGCACCCCACAGATATCCAGTTATGTGACTCTGTCCACTTGGCAGGGCTATTGCTTGCACAGCATCTGAAGCAGTGCTCGGGGAAGCACAGCTTGGTCTGTGAGCCAGAAACACACATGGAGTTTATTTAGTTGACAAACATTTGCTGAACTCTTCCTATACAGAGACATGAAACATCAGTGATCCAGGATGGCTTTGCTGAGGTCCTTCCGGTCAAGCTTGCTACCTCTCCCCCTTGCTTTTGTCTTTTCTCTGTTTCAACTGACTCGCTTCTAAGCTTTCTGCACAAACACATCTTTCCAACCTTAATGAGGATAGTTTACACCATTTCCAGGCGATCAGTTTTAGTCCCTTTAGAACACTGTCCCCGAGTTATAACTGAAGGCATGGGTAGTGTGAGACGAGTAAGTGGAGACTTACTGGGTCATGGCTAGAAAGAGGGCTGAGTTCAGCCCCTGCATATTTGCAGATGAGTAAAGGTATTAGACAGAAACAGGTGGCACCCTGCCATCTCAGCTTGGCTTTGTCTCTTGCGAGACAGGAATAGAAGCCCCAACTACGCTTGCACAGATCAGTAAAGTGAGGTCTCTTGTGCCCACTGCACACTTGACTGGCCCACACAACTTCATAAAGCCTACCCTAGTCTTCATGAGTAGACAGCCTTAAAAGGAGATGGGTAACAAATGAAGGGTTGAAGTAGATTATTAAAGGTTGATCACAAAGAAGACTAACTCATACAGCATTTATTACTTACCTATTAAGTATTATCTATATTTATCATGTGTTCAGGTAAAGTACATTTTTGAAAGATTTATCAATCTAATAAACTAGAACACGTTCAATGCTGACAACCATTAAACCATCTAGGCTAATTTCTCTGGAATGTAACCTTTTTTCTTTTCTTTTCTTTTCTTTTCTTTTCTCTTTTTTGAGACAAAATCCTAGATAGCCTAGGCTGTCCTTGAACTTTCTAACTCCATCTGGCTTCCAACATCAGATCTTCCAGCATCTGCCTCCCAAGTGCACAGATTACAAGTACACACCACCCACTTCCCTCATTAGTTTTTTGCTATCTTTGTACCATGACTTTCAGACACACATCTCAGAGCAGTTAACAAGTAGTCCAACAGAATCCCTGAAACACTGTGGGAAAAATGGCCCGAGATTTTCCCTTTCAAGAAGATGATGATTGAAGTCCATGCAGGTCTCATGACCCAAGTCCCATGATATGCAAACGGCATGGGGAGGGGGAGAACAAGATTCCTGGACTAACAACTTCTAACAGAACTCCGAACTTGATGGCTTGTCTGTTCCAGGGGCTGCATCCCAGAGAAATCTCCGCCCTGACTCCCCGATCTCTGGGATTGAACCCCTGCTTCCTGTTATCTTCGGCTCCTGTTAACTGTTTAGCTGTCCACACTGTATTGATCAAAAGCAGATAACAATGGATGCTTTGAGAATCAAAATTTCTAACACATGTAGTGATCACACTGTGGCACCAACACGTGGTGTTTGCTTACTATATGTTGGCTGTCATTATTTGTCTTCATAGGAACGTGTCTTACAGGGACTATGACATACATGCACGTATGCCATATCTGTACAAACATTTATCAATGCACACATATATGTTTTCGTATTGTTTATTTTACATTTTGGCTAACAATACATTTTCAGTCATCAAGGGTATACCCCCATAATGTATTTTCTTCTTTTGACTTCACTTAGCATGTCCTCAGTTCCCATATTGGAAGTTATTAGCTAAGATAACACATTTCCAGGTGAGGAAAATCTTTGTTTTATATGGGACCCCAATAATAATTTTCCTAAAGGGATATTTTTTCTCCTTTGTTCCATGACAAGCTTATTCCGGAACTTTGGGGCTGTTTTTGTTCTGGTGAAGGGCATCCAGCTCTGACTTTTGCATACTAGGCAAGCAGGTTTCTTACACTGAGAAATCACCCTAGCACCATTCCAGCATGTCCTTCCTTTAGTATCCCTTGTTACATTCATAACTTTTTATCATTTTTATTCTAAATCCTCTCTAAAAACCCACACCCACTTCAGCGTCATTGTCCCTGAAGACTGTTCTTCCCAGATGACACCAACTTAAATGAAATGTTTATGTAATGAATTCTACCTACCCTTCTATAATATTCTAGACTCTTTCAGCTCTATCTAACACTCAGGAATACTTAAGTTTCCAAGTGTGCTCTGTGAGCCAGCCCTTGGTGGTCTGCCGCTGTATGTATGTATGTATGTATGTATGTATTTTTATCCTTCTTGTGTTGATCCCTGTATCAATGGTTGCAGAAGTCACTGGCACTCCACTGCATCTCTATTTCTGACTCTGAGTGCAGAGGGTGATGCTGGTGCCCACCAGGAACTAGTCTATCACGGGCACCACTACTTCATCCCATGAAGACACTTCAAGGTTGTTGCTTATCCTGTGAGAATCAAGGCCCAGTTAGACTACACAGCGCTCTGAGTCCAGCTCTAGCACCATCTCACTAATGAGGCTCTTAAGGTAGTTCTATTTAGTTATTTTAGGTACTGGCCCCATGGCTCTCTATTTAAAAACTCTAATCCCTTTAATATTGGTGGCTCCTTTCTATTAAAACTTGGGTGTGAGCCCAGAGACCTGGCTGGTACAGACTCATATGATTTATGTCAGAGTCTTCTTAGAAACTCCTCCTCTTTCACTTTGGCCTATTTTCCTTGAAGCAAAACTTATTCAGCTCCACTAGCTATTACTTTAAACCCCAAGTTGCTCTTAAAATACCCACCCTCTATATAAACCTTTTGTGAGCATCTCACAGCAGGTTTTTTTTTTTTTTTCATTTGTTTAGGCAAGCCAATATATGTTTAAGCAAACACTCATTGCAAACTAACGTGTCAGCGTGAGGAATTAGCTGGTTGAAAAGCAGAGGCAACCCTGAGAGTGGGAACAATAGATCTGAAGCCCAGAGTTGAAGCAGAAAGCGCTCTCAAGAGTGAAGCAAGGTCATGCATACCTAGAATAACCAAGAGTGAAGCAAGGTCATGCATACCTAGAATAACCAAGAAGAACACGTTGACGTGAATAGAATAGAATGAGTAAAGAGAGGCAATTGTGGAGCTTGAGGCTGGAAAGGTAGGCCAAGGCCAGTCCAAGAGAAACCCTGTGTATGAGAGAGAGAGGGAAAGAGAGAGAGAGAGAGAGAGAGAGAGAGAGAGAGAGAGAGAGAGAGAGTTGATTGAGTATGAAGGTGGGGGAAGTTCTAGAAGAAGCTGAGGGAGAGGAAAGAACATCATCAAAATACACTGTGCAAACAAACTTTTAAAGGCCATGAATTAAAAAAAAAAAAAAACAAACAAATTTGTATAAACCAGAAAATGTTGATATAGCAATGCAGTAATTTATTTTTTGTTTTTTTTCAAGACAGGGTTTCTCTCTGTATCCTTGGCTGTCTTGAATTCACTTTGTTGACCAGGCTGGCCCTAAACTCACAGCGATCTATCTGCCACTTCCTCCTGAGTGCTGGGATGAAAGGTGTGTGCCACCATGCCTGGCTAGCAACTCAATATTTTAAACAGGAGGATTATATGTGTGCTGTAGAAAAGGTCGTGGGGGTAATGCATGTTCAGATACACTCACTTACAATATGAGGAGAGATGGCTCCCACTGGAATCGAGATGTATCACTGAGCATGGGAAGACATGAGCTTCTTGGAATTTGGAGTAAATGAAAGAGGATCCTGGAGTGAAATATATTTCTGATATCTTTAACCTGAGAGAGAATAGAAAGAACAGTTTGGGGGGGGGCTGTGGGGATGTAGACTGACAGGTAGATCAAATTTTAATAATGTACAGTTGGTATAAACAGAACTTAGGGGAAACTTTTATGTGAAGACATTTATTTGTTATGTCAAATTTCTTGGATGTCCTCAGCTTAGATGTCAATATGCTATTGGAGAGAAAAGAGGACTGAGGCAGGAGATAATCACTATATTAGCTAATACTTATTCACTGTTATTAGGCATCATGTACTGTGTTAATTCTTTTAGCACATAAACTCTTGTCATGTGGGTTCTCATCACCTTTACCGACAAGATTTAAGTCAGCTGGATTGTTGAAGAATGAAGGCCAATGCAGTTTAAGTACGAGTCAGCCTAATAGGCCCAGATAAATGAGAACTCAAAGGGAGACGTAGCTGAACTCAGAAGGAAATGTTCCTCTTACTCAAATGACACGTTTCTGGGTCAGGCATACTTCACTTTAAATCCTAATTCTGTCATCCATTTGTTACCTGACCTTGCTTAAGGGACCATGCCTCACCTTTCCCTTATTTATTGTGTATAAAGTGGATTTAATTATGCCTACCTATCTCACAGAGTGGATGAAGTAACAATTGACACACCTATGGAAAATATTTAACACAGCGCCTTGAACAATGGCTATTTCATAAACAATAATATAGTTGGACTTCTCCAGTACAGTATTTTTCTCTCTGTGTCTAGTTCTCAAAGTTTCCATATTTATTATTTATTTAAAGTGTTGTCTTTCATAGGTCAGCTTTCAGTTCTTCACAACTGGTAGAAAGTATACGTATTTTTTAAAGCGAGTCAAATTCGTAGATACTAAGAAAAACAGAGCTAAATGTTTTTAAAAGCCTAACTGAATCACTTTAAATAGATTATAAAATTGAAAAGCAAATGAGTGAAACTTAAGTCATACCTGATTTTTTGTTTTTGTTTTTAATTTGATGAAAGGCCTGAGTGCTCTGATTGGTCAAATAAGACAGTCAATCACGGTGAGATAAATTCCTACCGAAATCTGTTTTCACGAAGCTGGAGGGTACGGATTGCGAATACACAGACTCTACACCACCAGGCATGTGCTCGTCCACATTTCCAGGGAGTCCGGCAGCATATGAGCACCAGATTTATCATGCTCCCTGGGAAAATGCCTGAAATAAGACAGCTTAATAATTCAAGGGACTGCAATGTTCACTTTATTGGTGATTTTATTTCATTAAGGGAAAATTTTACTCACTATGATACTTGTTGACCTTTTCTCCTGTAATTAGTAGTTCTTCATCTTTTTTTTTTTAATAGAAAAAAGTTAAGCCTTCTTTAGATAGGCTCACCTTCCTTAGTATGCTGACATTTCATTTCAGCTGTCTTTCATATATTTTGAAAACTTTACAGAGAGCATATCATTAAATATTGTCTCTTTTCCCTCTCTGTGGTCTCTGCTGGGACTCCATTTAGAGATGCACATCTCATGGATCTCTTCTGTTTTCCTCATGCATATATGTATATGTGTGTATATTTTATATATATATATAAAATCTCCTCAACTGTACATATCTTCATTCTATTTATTTATGCACTTGGTTAGACAGCTATCTTTTAATAAGATTTATATTAATAGGAATAAAATTTTTTATTTACCCACAACATCATCATTTCCAGTATTCCTTGCTTCTTTATGTACATTCATATTTTCATCTGGTGTAGTTCCTTTCTTATATTTTCATTTTACATTATTTCTAGCCATGAAGATCCTCAAGCCATGAATTCTTTGTTCTTATTTGTTTGAAAAGAAAAAAAAAACCCTTTCCACCTTAATATTTTTCATAGTGGATATTTATGGCATTGTCTTTACTTTCAAGATATTTCCATGGAGAATGAGTTTTAAGCTAGTGGATTTCTCTGCTCTCAATTCCTTAAAAATGTTTTATCATTGTCTCTCCACTTGCATCTTTATCCAAAGTCTGTTGTCATTGACATCTTTGCTCTGGGTGAATGCTCCGCCTTCCTCTAAGACTTTATTTTCACTCATTCTTTTGAAGCATTTGATTGTGTGCAGTTTAATATATCAGTTTTCTTGCTATTTCTTTTTTACTTTTATATAAAATCCATGCACTATGCTTTGATGAAGTTTAGCCCTAGTTTCTCCTCTCCAGTTCCCCAATATCTGTGTTTACTCTTTTTCTCAAACTTACAAAAATTTTGGCTATGTCTTCTATTTTGTTTTTCTATTCCTTCTCTTCTTTACAAACTATAATTTAACACATACTTGGTTTCCCCCTCCCCCACCACCACTTTACGTTGTCCCATGCTGGTGTTTCCTCCTCTGTTTCTTTTTCCTCTTCTTCCTCTTCTTGATCCTCTTCCTCCTCATCTTCCTCCTTATCTTTCTTTTCTACTACAATTCACACTTTAAAAGTTTTATTTACATGATTTTATGCCTCCCTTGTTTCTACTTAACTCTTTAAATACACAGAATACAGTTATAATAGCTGTTTTAATTTTCCTTCTGCAAATTCAACATCTGTGTTAGTTATAGCTTGGTTTTGGTTGATTGGCTTCTCATTATAGGCAATATCTTCCTGTTCTGATGCGTGCAACTTTATTGGATGATATGTTGGGTGATGGTTGTTTTTCATGTTTTTATAGTTATGGGACTTACTGAGGCAAGGCCCTTGTGAGTGAATGCTCAGTGCCCCATCATGTATGTGGTTACTAATCTGTCGGACAGATTAGTCCTGTCCTGTTCCTAGTCCTGCACAGTGTTGTTGGTGTTTTTAGATTGTATGGTTTCTGTTGATCTTTTCTCTTGTGTCAGGTGGTTGACTCACAGGCTGTAAGTTGTTTCCTCTCTAATGCTCTTTTTCAGTCCCTCTGGCAATCTGTCTCATGAACTAGAGCCTCCTTGCCCTTCTCATATTTTAGCTGGTCTTCTCACATCAGGGTTTTGCTAGACTCCTCTTGGCTTAGAATTCACCAGAGAAACAAAACCATATTTTTAAAAATACATTTGCTTCTGTAATTATGAAGGTTTAGAAGTCCCAAATCTGTCAGCAGTTAGAAAAATCCAGAAAGTAATGTTACAGATTAGTATCAACAGTGGTCTGTTGGCTATATCCCCTCCTTGATTGATATGATAATTTATTTTAATTGTCAACTTGACACAATCTAGAATCATCTGAGAAGCTTCTCAATGAGGGACTGTCTAGTCTAGGTTGGCTTGTTTGGATAATTATGAGGAATTATCTTGGTTCACTTAATTGAGGTTGAAAGGTCTGCCCATGGTGGGTGTCAGCATTCCCTAAGAAGAGACTAAACTGCATTAAGAGCATGCCGTGTATGGGTTAATTAATTCATTGCTCTCTGCTCTTGACTCTGGACTATGAGTAGTTGCTTCACAGTCCTGCCACCTTGGCCTCTCCATTACTCTGGCGTTGTGAGTTAAAATAAGCTCTTTCCCCACTAAGTCGCTTTGACAGGGTATTTTATCACACCAACAGCAAATGAAACTAAAGACAGTTGGACAAGGTCAGCCTTTTGTTCTCTTGAGACATTCCACGGACTGGATGGAGATTATCTACAGTGTGGAAGGCAGTGTACTTCACTCAGAATCTTCCAATAAAAAAAAAAGTTGATCCTATCCTGAAATAATATCACAAAAAGACTTAGAATATCATTTAACTGAATATTGGGTATCCTGAGTACTACAGCTTGGCTGAGTTGACACAAAATTAACCATCGCATCCCTCTCACCTAGCAGTCTGAATACTCCCTTGAGGTGGAGATACAGGGAACTCCAGGAATGAGCTTATTGGCTTTTCAAGACACAAAGAGTACCCACTTATTTGTTCCTTGATCCTCAGTGTCTTATAAATAACTGTGCAAGTGTGGCACTCATAAGCACACATCTATCTATCTATCTATCTATCTATCTATCTATCTATCTTTCATCGCACTACTTAACTATCTCTTGGATTTTCTTTTGCTCTTTCAGTTAGAAATATAAGTCTAATCTATTTTATTCCATACTATCTTACTTGGACACAGCAAAATATCTGGTATCATTTTGGGTAGTTTTTTTAAAAAAAAAATATTGTACCATATCCAAATTATTTTTTTTTCTGTGCAGTACGTAATCTGTTGTTTATCTCATCCAACTAATTAACTTCAGGCATTGTAGTTGTCTCTACAAACCCAGCTTGAGACTTTAAAAACATATTCCATGTGTTAAACGTAGATTTTCAAGTGGGAATTCTTTGAACATAGGAAAGTCATAATAATTTTTTCAATTGCTTATGTATATGATCAGCTGGTATTTGGTAATTCATTAGAGGGCTCATTCCTAAGAAAGACTCGTCCTCCCTCTCTCAGTAGTCATCAGTTGCCTGTAGCTTTTCATCTGGACAACTGCTGCAAGACTGTGTCTTCTATCTCTGGCAGGGGAGCTGCACCCACGAAATCTCAATACACTCGCCTAAAAAAGATCCCAGTAATGGCAACAGCAACTGACATGCCAACGTAAATGGGTGAAACTTCACAAGGCCTCACTTCTAGATCTGGTATGTATGTATGCATGCATGTATGTATGTATGTATGTATGTATGTATGTATGTAATGTATGTATGTATGTAATGTATGTATGTATGTAATGTAATGATGTATGTATGTATGTATGTATGTATTTCAAATGTAGAGAAGGAAGTAACAGCTACACATATCCTGAACAGCCAGCACTGACACTTCTTCACTAACTACAGTAAAATGTTCTTGATTGGCAGAGTTCTATAGAGTCCACACTGTACTCACTGCAGGTAGTTTATTTTGACCAAATAGGAATAATGTTCCAAGTGATCCTGTTTCCACCCTAACCAAAAAATACCCCACAGGAATATTTTGTATATTTCAGTCAATGTCCCAAACACTTGGTCACTCTCTATAAAAACTCCATGAAACACATTTCCACCTTCATTTTTTAGAAGAAATATAAGTGTATAAAGAATATAACTGTAAAAAGATTAGCTCATTTTGGCTGAGGATGTACTTAGCTCCTAGAGTGTACCTAATGTAGGACGCACTCAGCTTTTGAGCAGCACTTGCCTTGTGTGCATAAGTCACCAGGCTCAATCCTGAGAGCACCATATGACTGAGTGTGATGGCACGTGCCTGTTAGCCTAGCACTTGGGAGGTCGTAGCAGGAAGATCAGAAATTGAAAGTCATCCTTGACTATAAAGCCTGTATGAGACTGTTGACAACAAATATTAGCTTACAAACACAACCAACAAAATTCACTGTATTTCAGCCTAGTCCTTCTTTCAGTAATTGTGACCTCACAAAATCTTCTATCAGAAGACAATGGCACACACTCTTGGTCAATTTAGAGGTGATTAGATGAAGTAATCATTACACAATAGTCACTGGTGCTATAATAAAAGTAGGTAATAAATGCTAATTTTTATGTCAACTAATAATCAAAACAGAGGTTTCTAAATTTGGCTCCCATCATTATTACTTGGGGAAACTTTGGAAAGATACGAAGGCTGACCCCACTGCTGGGGTACTGCAAAGACAGAATCTCTGAGAATGGACCACAAGTGTGTTTTTGAGAGTTTCCTCCTAGGGGCTCTTCCACGGAAAGGGCATAGGTAGACATTAGAGAATACTTCTGTGGGAACGCTGGTCACAGAAGGCCAGTGGGGCAGAAAACATGAGATTCTGGGGTGAAATCGGCTTCCTGGAGAGGTACCTGAGTGTGTCCTTTAGAGAGCATGTGGTATAGACTGAGCAGAGCTCCCCGCCTGCTCCCCTCTCCCCTCTCCTTCCGCTCCTCCCTCTTGCCCTCCTCGCCTTCCTCCCCAGTAAGAGCACCTGGGCTCCTCCCCCTGGAGATCAGGCAGTGAATGGGAAATGAATATCCAGAGCAGCTGGAGTGGAACTCCACTATGGAAGGAGACTTGCCATTACAGGCTCCAGAATAGGAGGTGGCCTAAAAAGGGCTTCTCCCTTAACTCTGAGGTTAGAGCACGTGTCATCTCTGCTGGCCTCAGTGCTTGCTCTAGAAATTGGGAAGTCTCATTAAATACTCCTCCTACTCTAGTATGCACAGACAGACAGACAGACAGACACACACACACACACACACACACACACACACACACACGAGTTTCCCGCCTCATAGACACTGACCTTTGTGTGGCACCTTTGTTTCCACTGAGGTTTCTATCAGAACTGCCTCCTTTTTTGCCTTGCAATAATAGTCAGGGTTGTCAGCCTCCTATTACACTTTTCCTCTCGTATGTTTATCCTGTTTAGCACCATGTTGGGCTCATCACCTCCCCTGTCTTGTTCGGAAAGTCAGCAAGATCCCCCATTCATTTATCTGTGCTGGTGGTAAATTGGGGCTATTGTCTTGTGGAGTCCTTTGGAGCTACGGAGTTCTAGAAAGATTTTTCATTTGTCGAAGTATACTAGTGACTATTCAAATATCTCATCTGCATATGCGGAAGAAAAACATCTGCTTCTCTTCATAACTAGTAGTGATCATAGATTTCTGGGGGCTTTATTGGGATGCTTCTTAGAATCTAATTCTAATGTGCGTTATAGAGCCTTCTTTTGGTGAGTAAGGGGGAGGAAAAGAAAGGAAGAGGAGGGAGGGAAGGGAAAGAAAAGGATGGGAAGGGGTATCTAAAACCAGAAGAGATGTCTCTCGGCCCCTCAGATTTGAAGGCCATGGGGACATTCTGGGTGGAGTTCTAGGCCCCACTCAAAGCAGCAAGAAATATAACAGGTACTCATGGTGCCCTCTGGTACCCTTTTCACCAAAGGCCTGTAAGGATGGATGGTCTGTTTCTAAACAATGATGATGAGAAGCGTCAGGGCTGCACTCATGGGATGATTGGACTTCTCTCCTCTGTAGCCTCTCAAGACAACACACACCTAGCATGTTTGGCACAGAAGCAACTGCAGAGCCAATTGCATGGCGAACTGAGATGCAGAGGGGAGAAGGCAGCTATGTTACGAAGACTCACAGTGTACAGGCTGAACACAGGAGCAGAAGTCTGAGCCTGCCCACTAGAGCAGCTCTGCCCCTCTGCAGGCTGGAGGGCTTGATGCCTGGGTCTGCCTCGTGCCTTTGTTTTCTCAAGGTAATGGCTGAGTTATGAAATCTCTAGGATCCCTCCAGTTTTTACATAGTTATGTCATTAGTAGCCAGCTCTTTTCAAGTTTTTATGCTTTCCACTGTTACTCAGCATTCGACTCCAACTCATGCAGAGAAACGTGAACACACAGGCACATTTGTACTCACAGAGGTGAATGTACACACAGGCATATGCACACACAGGTGTGTATATATACACAGGCACATGTACATACATAGCAATGCACACACGTAGGCACCTGCACATGCACAGGTATATGTACAGACATGTACCTAAACATTCACATGCACACACAGACATATGCACACATAAGCACATGCCCAAACACATGTTTATGCACTCATGACATGCATACACAGAGGTGCATGCACATAGGTACATGGATGTGCATATGCATATTCACACTCTTATTCAGGTGCATATACACACACAGGCATTTGTACATGAATACATGAATACATACACATGCATGTGCACACAATGCATATACACATATACATGTACATACACAGTCATTTGTACACACATGGTGCATGCACACATAGGCATATATACACACAGATACATGAACACATGTATATAAGCACGACACATGAACACACAGACACATGCACACATAGGCATACATTCAAACACATGTTTGTGCACACATGACATATGTATACATAGAGGTACATGCACATACACAGACATATGCACACACATTGGCACACAAGCACATAGAGGCACGTGCACAAACATTTGTACGTGCACACATTCGCTGACACACACAGCCTTTGATCTTGCTCTAGGATGACCACGCCTCATCGCTTCATTAAAATAGGGCCAATGTAGCATGGAATTGGTGGCCTTGAAATTCTGTATTCTTTCAGGCAGAAGTGAGTTGGAGAGAATTTTCTTGGAATGGATGGTTTCCTGCTATGGCGTAACAATGAACTTCCAGATCATATCAGGCCAGTTCCTTCCCTCTTAGGAGACTCTGGTGATTTCAACTATCTACTGTGTGTGTTCACTAAAAAATGGAGCTGAATGCAGGGGATACATTCAGGAAGGCAGAAGAGCTTCAAGAGGCCCAAGACCACGTTCTTATAGAACATGAGACCTGAAAGACATTTTATAGTTTCTGTGTGTTCCAACTCCTGATTTTGCACCCAGATGAATCGTCACTCTATATCCTTTCCTCTTGAGAATCTCCACCAAGCGGGTCCTGAAGGCTCTGACGTCATTGCTGTGAACTGGAGGGCTCTGACATCAGAGCTGCGAACTGGAGGGCTGTGATGTCATTGCTGTGAAGTGGAGGGCTGTGCCAATCCTTGAGCAATGCTTTTCCTCAGGTGCAAAGTCAGGACAAACAGAAAAAGCAGACACACGGTGCAGTCCAGATAATCAAGTCTTCTTTCTAGTAAAACTTCGGCTCTCAAGGACAAGGCAAGAAAGATATGCCATTAGTTTTTAATCCCTCTCAGATTTCAGGCAAAGTACTCAACATAGCAGATTCAGCAATGCTGGAAGGAAGCAAGCCCTGCATCCCTATGGGGTAGCACATGACTGAAAAGACTCCTTACTTTTCCCAAAGAGAAATGGAGGCTAGAGCATCAGGTGTTGGTCCCCTCTTACCACCTTATTTGAGAAGGTGTTGCTGTTTTGTTTTGTTTTGCTTTGCTTTACCGTTCTGTGTGCCAAGTGAGGTGCCTGTGAGCTTCTGGGGAGTCTCCTGTCTCTGCCTCCCATCACACTGGGATTGTTGACGTGTGCAACCAGGTCCAGTTTTATATGGGTTTGGGGGATACGAACTCCTACTCTCACACACTTGCATGGCAGATGCTTTACTCTGGTTACTTTCATTGCTAATTTGTTACAGCATAGGGTCATCTTGACAGGAGTCTCAATTGAGACATTGCCCAAATCAATGCCCATGGCCATGTCTGTGGAGAATAGTCTGCTAATAGATAAAGAGGGCCCAGAGACTGTGGATGGCACCATTGTTGGGTGATACAGAGAGTTAGCTAAGCCTGAAACTAGGAATGAGACAGCAAGAAATGTCCCTCCCTGGTGTCTGCTTCAGACTCCTGCCCTGACTTGCTTCAATGGACAGCGATCTGGAAGTTTAAGCCACATAGATCCTTTCCTCTCCTAAACTGTTTTTGGGAGGTGTTTTTTTGTTTTTGTTTTTGTTTTTGTTTTTGTTTTTATCACAGCAACAGAGATCTTGGGCTCTGCTGAGCCATCTCCCTAGCCAGCCACTCAGTTCTGATGTACCTCACCCCCTTTGTGTCTCTCTTAGGCACCAAGTATGCTGCACCTGCAGCACAGCAGCTGAATGCCTCCACAGGGAAACAGCTGACTGAGT
Source organism: Acomys russatus (assembly GCF_903995435.1). NCBI lineage: Eukaryota > Metazoa > Chordata > Mammalia > Rodentia > Muridae > Acomys > Acomys russatus. The sequence continues at coordinate 65,125,693 of NC_067142.1, read as the reverse complement.
GCATGGCCACACACACACACACAAACAGGTGCGGTCCCTTTTTACTTAACAGCCCCACTTTGTGTCTATTTAATATTGGATGACTCTGCTAGCACCCACATCAATTCACTTGTTCTTTTCCCAAAAGAGACTACTTCACATCCTTCTCCAGCCACCCTTTCTGTCCCAACACCAACTTTAGCATATAGTTATATCTTTTCTCTTAGGCCACATGCATGCCTGTGCACCTTGCTCGTGCTGTACTCAAACTCCATCAACCCCTGCCTGCCCCTTCCAGGTTCATTTCACACCTTTCTGCTTTACATAAGGCTGCCATCTCCCTCCACAGCACAGAAGTCCATTTTTTGCTCATCTAAACACATCCTACATCCCTGAAAAGATTCCTCTTTTCCTTCGTACAATTTAACCACACTCCATAGTAGTGTGTATATGTAAATTTTCCGAGGAATACCTTAACACTATGCAGAAATACCATCTATTTGCTGAAGAATTGCAGACAGTTAAGACCTCCCCTTGAGCCCCTGAGTTGATTTTCCACCACTTTCCATTTCATAGCTTTGTCGTATTCATGGCAAACTGCCACTCAAAAATTGTGTGCAGTCATACTCTCTGCCATTACTTCTCACACATTTGGTCTCCCCTGAAGCACTTGCACTGGGCTTTTGTCCCCACCTCTGATTCCCAGGGGTCTCCCCCTTAAGGTCTAAAATAAGTTTCTTCGGGCTACTTATTCTCCTGCCGGTCAGTTCTCTGTGCTCATGTAGTTGAAATCCTATCTACTCTGTGACTTGACTGAGCACACTATCCCCCCCGTGAGCACTCTCTCCTCTGTGCCTGGATGACCTTCACCCAGTTTTCCTCTGACCTCACTGCCTCCATCTCAGTCCCTCAGGCTTTGTAAGGATCTTTGCAGCATCCTTAAACGTTATGGTGCTCAAAGGATCCGAACCCTCTGTTATTGATCCTTAGGGGTCCATTGGCTTCAGATCATCTCTAAGAGCATCTACGGCGCATGTGTGTACGCATATGTGCTCATGCACGCATATGCACAGCGTTTCTCAGACCGACTCCAACCTGAAGCCACCTACTGAGGCTATGACTATTTGTCTTCTCAGCTTGCATGATCTGCAGACATTTCAAACATAGCACGGCCACATCACAGCTCCCGTCCTACCACACGGGTGCTGCAGGTTCTGCATAGCCTATGGTAAACGATACTACCAACAACTACTGCATCATAAAGCCTAGGAAGTGTATTCGTTGCTCTTTTTCCTCCACACATCACGTTTTATACTCCAGCCTGCATGTCAAAAGTATCTCCAAAGGGCCCCGGAAGATCTGTCAATCAATAAACTGATTGACATAAAAGCGCAAGGATCTCTTTTCCATTCCCAGGTCTCATTTTTTTTTTTTTTTTTTTTTTTTTTTTTTTTTTTTTAGTTATTGTTGTTTTTAAAGTTTGTTGTGGTGAAACACACCATGATTCCCAGCAATGGACAGAACCAGACACATCCACAGGGTTCACTGGCAACCAGCTTAGGCTGCTTGGTAAGCTCCACACCAAGGAAAGATCCTGTCTCAAAAAAGAAAACAAAATGTACGGTCCCTGAGAAATGACACTGAAAGTTGACTTCATGCAGATGGACCTGCACACACATGAACAAGCACACATATGGAAACATACCTTTATACCAATATAGATACATGTATACACACATTGAGAGTGTATGCAGGATCCAGGTCCTCATAGGCCCGGAAGGAGTGGCACCATTAGGAGTTGTGGCCTTGTTGGAGGATGTATGTCACTTGGGGTGAGCTTTGAGGTCTCAGAAACTCAAACCAGTATTTCACAGTCTCTGCCTGATGCCTGTGGATCCAGATGCAGAACTCTCAGCTCCTTCTCCAGCACCATGCCTGCCTGCACGCTGCCATGCTTCCCGCCATGGTGATAATAGACTTAACCTCTCAACTGTAAGCCAGCCGCAATTAAATGTTTTCTTTTATAAGAGTTGCCGTGGTCATGGTGTCTCTTCACAGCAATGAAACCCTAGCTAAGATACTGGTCAAGATAGTGTGTAGGAAATGTTCTTCTAGGTAACTTGAATTTTATTTGTACTTGCACTGGTATTGAGACTGATAAAATACTGTGCACAACTTGGTAAGTCATTTCCAAACACTATATTAGAGACAGCAGCAGCAAGGAAACATCAGAGACAGGAGGCAAAGGAGTTAAGTTGTATGGTTTCCCCAGATTCCTGTCTGGAAAGAGTGCCCAGGTCACCACATGGGAGATGCTGTCCAGAGAGGCGGTCCCTCTGTGTGGAGAACGCAAGCTGGGGTGTGGCTATGCTAAAGCAATGGGATTCTCTGGGGCAGAGTGTTGAAGAAGCAGAGAGGGCCATCCGGGAACAAAGCACCTGAAATCCACTGGTTCTCTTCTAGTTCTTAGCTTTGTAGACGTCTGTAACTTTGTATGAGGACAGTGGCAGGTCTGTGAATGCAGTCACCTGACAAGATTAAAAGGACTAATTACTTCCCTCACAGAGAGCCAAGAATAATGCCGGTTCCCACCATGCAGAATAGAAAAGCCCATAATTGGTAGGCCATGAGGCAGAGGCCTCATGAAGATTCGTTTCTACTGTGGAAGGAAATTTCACCAAGATTTCTTCGATTCCACTTAATAAAAAAGAAAGCAAAATCCCAAATCATTAAACTACTTTAGAGTATTATAGCCTCTCTGATCAAAGCTCAAAACTACTTTTGGAATTACAATGCTACATAAATGATACAAAAGATAACATCCCAAATTGTTTAGCGTCCCACCCACAAGTTCCTGACACAACATAACAGCTAAATGTGTCCCACAATGAAGAGAAAAATCAATCAACAGGAAGTGGCCAAGATCTGACATAGAAGATGCAAAGAGCAGGCACGTATGATCAACACTAAATGGGCTCAGCAGGTAGCATTTTTATATTAATTTGTTTATATATGTGATAATAATAAGAAAAAACAATGAATTTGAATGGGTGTGACAGAATGTGGGAAGAATTGAAGGGAGGCGAGGGATGATGAAAATAATGTAATTACAATATATATATGAAATGTTTTTAAATTAAGCAACACATAGAAGGGTAAAATTCATTTATAGCAATATTTTAGTACACAAAAAACTGTTCAAAACAGCAGCAACAACAAAACCGAACTAGAGACTGTAGCTGCCTTGTGTTTTCATTAGGTGGGCTCTGATTTATCAACAGATGTTAGCCGGAGAGAGCTATGATTATTATTTTTGTTGAGGTTGTATCAAAGTTCCAAGATGTTATTTGTCTTGATTTGAAGGAAAGTAATCTCACCCTCACTCCACCATTCTGGCCTTTCACTCCCTCTCCTACTTCCCCAGGAAAATACTTAGGAACTGGTCAAGGCACATTTAGCAGCCCCCTCGGGAAAGGCACTCCTGTTTGACTGTTTGAGTAAGTTTGGAGTTTTCATTTTATCCTGAGGTCAATTTGCCCACCCCAGGAATGACACTTCTTTGATGAACTGTCCTGGCACAAGATAGATAGTTGGTGCAGGTTGACAGCAACGAGACATTAAAGATGGGAGATACAGTACAGAAGAGATCATTTCATCCGCCCAGCCCTGACAGAGGACCCCTAGAATGATCCGTCTCCTTTGGTCTGTTTCTTGTCCTTCATTGGGAAAGCCCCCTCAGCCTGATGCTCTTCCTGGCTGTCATTGCTCTGATGCCTAGCCTAAGAGGATCTTTTCGAGCTTTCATCTAGGGTCTCTTGGCGCTTGATTGCAGTCTTCTCTCCCAGACTAACTTAAGCACATTGTAGCTCATGCTTTGCTCTCAGCAGGTCTTCTAATCTTCATAGAGTTTTCAGAAACACGGGGCCTTTAGCTCCAAGCCCATCAATGTGGCGAAGCGTTGGCCTTAGCATGACTCTTCAGTGATGTGTCTACACACCCTAGTCTGTAGCATGTGAAGTAAGTCTTCAGATATTTTCTTTAAAAGAAATGTTTATTTAAAATAGGTATATGTTTAAAAGCAGCATAAAAAATATTAAGTTTCCTTACAGCATTCCCAAGCAAAATTTGTTTCTGCGGATTCTCTTTTTCACTTCTCTTGCCTCATCTCTCTGCCTCCCTCCATTTTCCATCCTATGCAGTAGCCTCCTCCCTTTCATGCCTTTCGTGCCTAGCTGCCCTCTCATGCTTCTCACAGTCTCCTTTTTCTCCCCTAATGTTCTCCTTTGTAAATGGATAGCCTACACACACACACACACACACACACACACACACACATACATACATACACACACACAGAGATGTGCACACATTCATATAAACATTTAAAGTTGGGATGGACATAGAGGAGAGCATTCAAATCTAGTCTTTCCAGGTCAGGATTATCCCAGTTAATATGCTACTTTCTAGACGCATTTATTTTCTGCAATTGCCATACTTTCATTTTTCTTTATAATCGACTAAAATTATGTTGTGTCTATATACCATGCATAGCACCTTTATTCGTTGCCAGTGGGAGAGTAAACTAATAAGTCATTATGAAAATCTGCATGGTGGTTTCTCAAATAATGAAAAATAGATCTACTGTATGACTCATATGGCCCAGTCATACCACTCCTGGGCATATACATAAAAGATTCTGCATCCTGTCACAGAGATACTCACATGCACATTAACTATTCCGCTGCTCACAACAGCAAGGGAACGGAATCAGCCTAGATGACGCGCAACAGAAGAGAGAATAAACATGTCTGCTTAGTGCGAAGCCTAAAAGCTACGCCAGTGTAGGCCGCATGTTACAAAGACCCTGGCTCAGGTTTCTCCTGGCTTAGGAGCTCTAATCTCGCTTTGACGGAGGCGGGAGGGTAAGAGGAGAAAACGGCATGCTTTGGAATTGTCTTTGTCTATAACACAAGAAACATTTCCTTTCAAGATACTTCAAGCTTTCTTTTGGCCATAACAGTTGAACTCCACAGTAAATTAGTATTACTCTGGTGCCCCGTATTGGACCACTTCCCCTTGGCGAGGAGGCCTGGTGGCACTCACAGAAAGAATAAGCAGGCTACCAAGATGAGACTTGATAGCCTATGACCATATAGTGGGGGAGGAGGTCCCCCTCGCTCACAGACCTAGGGGAGGGGAGTGGGGTGAAAGCGGGAGAGAGGGAGGAAGGGGAGGATACAAGTGTTGGGATAACAATTTAGTTATAATCTGAATAAATTAATTAAATTATTAAAAAATATTAAAACAGTCAGAACCATGGCATCATTTTAATAAAGCTTGGTATGTATATCCGGTTTAATGTAGGTGATGCCTTTTCCCTCCCAGGCTTCTCCCTTCTCTACCCACCATGTGCTCCCTTGTCTCCCCAGCCCTGTTTTCTCCAGCTGTAATGCATTTACCTCTCTGAGGCTTCTGATTGCCTCTTTCTTTCTTTCTTTCAGACAGGCTTCTACTTGTTGGCAGCTTCCAAGGTTTGAATCTACTGGGGAGCTGGCAGTTTGGTTCTCAGTGCCGCAGACAAGTCCGGTAAGGGCTGTGCTTGCATTGCACAAGTCTCTATCACATGCATATGTGTGTTTATGTTCTATAGTGTGTATAGTATTTTGGTTTATTTTTCGTTTTTGTCTCCCCCTCCCTCCCGTCCTCCTCCTCCTCCTTTGCCTCCCGTCCTCCTCCACCTCCTTTGCCTCCCCTCCTCCTTCCTCTCTTCCCCCTCCTCCTCTTCCAACTTGAAGATTTAGGCCATTCTAAAATTGCAGCTCACTTCAGTTCCTGGCTTCAGTGACCACCTTGCAGAGTTCTTCAGTTTGAGTTCTCTCTTCTATATTATCTGCACATCAGCTCTGAGCTTATTCTATCTTCCAAGTTACTATGCCCTTGTATGCAATCCACAGGGCTTTTTTTTTTTTTTTTGAGTTTCCAAAAATATTTTCAACATGGGATTGCCATGATATTAAATTTTTTATTATGAAATGCATCATCCACAGAGAAGAGTGTGTCTATATATAACATATGTGTAGGATCTAAAGAAATATACAGAAATGAAGTCATGGGCAAGCAGACTTCAGGAAGTAAAGTAATGCAAGCGAATCTCAGCGTGCTGCTCATGGATGCTTCTCCTACCGAGTCAGCGAGGGCTGGATTCTGCGCTCACCAGTTTGTTTGCATTGTACACCTGTTCCTCTCTCTAAGTAGACTATTGTCTATAACACTCTGTTTTTGATTCCATAGAAATAAAATCATGATGCACATATTCTTAAAGTTAATTACCCTTTTAAAAAATGAATCTCTCTCTCTCTCTCTCTCTCTCTCTCTCTCTCTCTCTCTCTCTCTCTCTCTCTCTCTCTCTCTCTCTCTCTCTCTCTCTCTGTTCCTGTGGAGAGCAGAGGCCAATTTGGGGGAATCTGTTCTCTCCTTCCTCTAAGTAGAATCTGGAGATTGAACTGTGAGTATCAAATGCTTTTAACAGCTGAGCCTTTTGATGAACTTTCTCTGTACACATTTTCTAATTTAAGTATTTTTTTAGATTTAAAATTTTAACATGCTAAAGGTTTATTTATGAATATAAATATAAATAATTGACTATACAGAGTGAAATACAGGTGCATCTAAAGATTTTTGTGCACAGCAATAGTCACGTAGTTTTACTGTCTGTGGCTATTTTGTGTATGTCATTATTTTATTATTTATTTATTTTTACTTGCTTTAGTTTTTTATTATAAGCACTGCTTTTGTGAATATTCTTGTAATCATCATCTCAGGTGCACTTGCTGGGCTGTGGGGTCTATGTCTCTTCACCTTTCTTAGACACTTAACAAAACATTTTACAAAGCGACTGTACCAGCTTACTTTCTAACCAGTAATTATGACCAACTGCTGTGTGGCACCCTTCCTTCTTTTAGCGCTGTGTCACATTCCAGATCCTGCTAACCCATTATGTACATAGTTGTGCCTAACTGAGGCTTCTTGTTACATCCTGATCACTGAGAAGTCCCTTCCATGCTCTTGCTGCCTGTTACTTTTCAGGAAAATGTTGCCATGAGTTCTAGCCAATTCCATTATTGTCATTTGCCTTTGACTCTTGATCTGTGGCTTTTTTTTTTCCTGACAAAAATCTTCTATTAAACTAAGGGGTTATAAGTATTTTCTTAGGTTATTTCTGACCCTTATTTACTTTCTTTCTGTGATCTTTTGTCAAAAGCACAATCTGTTTTTTTTTTTTCGTGAATTCCAAATTTATTATATTTCAGAATATCAAACTTTTTCCTGTTATTTTGAACTAAAAAGTCTTTCTGCCCCTTGAATTCACATAGGACTGTATTGCTTGCTATGAGTTTTGAGGTTTGCTGTAACTCTTGCGGTAACTGACATTGGCTCATGCTAGGAAGTGAGCATCCACTTTTTTTTTTTAATACATGGCCACACCATTCTTGCCATGTATTTTGTGGGTAGAGTCCGCTTGTTGTCAGATCAGTAGAAACAGATTGGTTACGTGGTAAGATCCTAAGCATGTGGAATCTTTGCTTGTATTTGTCAACTTACATATCTCTGACACCCAAACCGCACTGTCTGTCATAATTCTTGAGGCAGTCATATGCACATCCTTTCTTTTTTGTACCCATATATTATCTATTATTCACTGTTTCCTGATATCAAAGGTAGAGTGAGCTTACAGACAAAGACTTCAATTTTTTTTTTTTTTTGGAAATTGAACTGTAAAGCATTTTCATTCATGAGCACATAACATGTATTCATCCATTTATTTAACATTAACATAGCTTTGTATGTAAAGGTTTTTATCTCTGAACATTTTAAGATATTTATCCCCTGAATGTTTTGCCATCAGTAGTAGTAGTAAAAATAATGCTTTATTATATTTTCTTGTTCCTTATAACTGCACACTGAGCTCTGTATTGATCTTATTACTGGAAACATTACAGAGTTTCTTTACTAGTGCTGCCAGTTTACCTCAACAGCCTCTAAAATTTTTTACTTAGACAATCATAACATCTGAAAATAATGAGCTATAATTTCCTTTATTGTCATCATTTTGTAGTCAAATTATACGGCCTGGGTTCCAACACTCTGTTGACAAGAGGTGATGGCAGTCGCCTTTAAATCTTATTTCTAGTCTGAAAGAAAATACTTTTCATATCCTCCCAAGAAATTTGGAGCTTACTGTAGTCTCAGATCTTGGTGAGACCTTTTACCAAATATAGCAAATCATACCTCTCCTGAATTTTCTAAAATTCTATTTTTAGCATTATAAATATGAACTGAATTTTATCAGATGATTTCTATTGAGATGGCACTTTGTGTGTATGTGTGTGTGACAGGATCTTCTACATGCTCTTGCCTGGCCTATAACTTACTCTGTAATCCAGACTAGCCTTGAATGTGCTTTGTTCTGCATTGGGAATCTTCAGGTTACAACCAAGTACTATTATACCTGGTTGTATTTTTGTATTAAGTCAATTTCCCCAATAGATTTTATAATGCTGAAATAATGTTAAAATTTTGCAATGAATATTATTTGTTAATAAGACATCTTATTTCTATGCATTGATTAATTATATTGTTAATATGTTTTAAAACTTTTTAAACTAAATATATAAGTAGGGTCTGGAGAAATGACTCCGTTGGTAAAAATGCCTTCCTTACAATCATAAAGAGCTAAGTTCACATCTCCAATACCCACATTAAAAAGCTGGGCATAAAATGAAATTAAACAAATTTGGGCATGGTTTCCATGCTTTTGTTAACCCTACTATCGGAAGGGCTGAGACAGGAGGCTCCCTGGAGCTCCTTTGACAGTCAATCTAGCCAGTTGGTGAGTATAGGGTTTAGTAGTAGACTCTCTCCTAAAATAACCTGGGGCACAAAAAAGACATCCAGCCTTGCTCTCTGACAGTCATGTGAATAAACACGTATACACACACACACACACACACACACACACACAGTCACGCGTACCTGCACACGCGTACATTATGCACACACACACACAATACATAAACAGTTTTTAATCTATGCCTTCATACTTTCCTTATTTTGAAGTTGCAGTCAGATTAGCCCTGTAGGAGGAAGTGAGTAGTGTTCTCTCCTTTTATAGTCTGTCAATGTGAAGCATTGTGTGAACGGGTGGATTTCCTAAACGTGTAGTAGAGCTACCAGTAAAACCTACCTGAAGTCAGTGCTGCCTGACCAGTCATTTGTGAAGGTGGCTGTAGGCACGCCTGGCGGGAACTTCTGCTTGTGCTTTTAGCAGGCACAGGGCCGCTAGTGTAAATCCCTACCCACGAGTCTGAAGGAGGGCCTGCGCTTTCTTTTCTGGGCCTAGAGTAACCTTCGCTGACTGTCGAGTAGTGGGGAGGTTTTTCTGGGGACCCAGTGAGGGTAACTGCTGGTGTTTCAACACCTTACAATCTGTTTCGTCAGCACAATGGTAAAGGAACGTGAGTGGAGCATAGGAAGATATTTTTCTACATTGACTTTTTGGGGGAAATTTCTCTTTTTCGTATAAAAGTTTCTCTAGCTTGGCTTATCAGTTGGTTTGAAATTAGCACGGAATATATTTAATATCCTTGGAATCTTCTAGTCATCTGCTCAATATTCTAATAAGAAGTAATTTATGCTAGTCTTTTTATTCGAAAACAAATCTTTCATTTCCTGTTATGTTTTCCAACGTGTTGGAAATGAAATAACAGGAGGCGGGGCTGCCTTCTCCATCAAGAAGGGAGAAGAAGATGCCCCCTACAGAGACAGATAGCGTCCGCCTCTTCCTTCTCATCTTCTCTCGGCTTCAGCACAGTGCGCGTGACGTTTGTCAACGTGGTGCTCACTGTCCAGGAGGCCCACTCTTCTAGCTTCCCTCTAGATCTCGGCAGGGGACCTCTGTGACTGAATTCAGCACAGCATCTGGAATGGAAGGTTATGTAGGCCCTCTGGGGACCCGGATTAACCACCCTCTCTGCTACCTATGCAGTCAATCAGTGGCACCTTCAGACAATAGGGCAAGCTTGACCTGGTGATTTCTCCAGAATTTGTCATTGTTCAGGTGCTCAGCGCATAGAGCAGGAACTTGCTAAATGCCTCACATTGACTATCATACTCTGTAGACATGGTGTGTCATAAGAAAATCGATATGAAAGGGGAATACAGGATGTTTTCCCAACCCATAAATAACTTATAATTTAACAACAAATATTAGGCTTATAGAATAATACACGAGAGAAAAGTAGCCCACTAAGCTGTGAGGTGTTGAACACTTAGTTTCCTTGCTTATGAGAAACATAACACACTCTCATATACTACAAAGCAAGTTGTGGGAGGGCAGGGATTTTTATTATTGTGTTCACATGAATCCCGCCAGAATCTAGAATAGGGCTGGGATATTACAGGCACTTGATTGCCTGTTGAGTTAAACAGTTCTCTTTTACCATTTACCAGTTGTGTGCTCTTGTTAAAAAGGCATTCTTCCAGATTCAGTCATGTCCTCTAAAAAGTGGGAGTGACATCCGTACCAAGGTCCTAAGTGACGAGGAAAGACTAATCAGAGGAATAATTAAGTGTATATACCCTTAATTTGGCACAGAAGCAGAAGAATTACTAAGTTATATGAATTTTTATTTTTTATTTATCATCATTTGCATATTACCACGCCTGCTTTAAAACACGATGTTTTATAGAAGTAGGTAGCGGTGCTTTAGAAATGAAAACTCTTTTTTTTTTTTTCAAATTTTAAAATTATATTTATTTTTTTACATATACATTTATATTATTACGCACAAACACAATAAACTACTTACAGCAAGAAGAACCATGAAACAATCAGCAATTATATTAATGTTACATTCATAGTGTTATGGCTATTTGTATTTGACAGCCTTGAAGAAAACATCTTTCCTATCTTGGTGAGTCTAAAATTCTGAATGAAAATCAATATCTATCATATCTCATCTCTTTCAACTTAAATGTCTATCTAGACCTAAAAACATCTTAACCCCTAAACGACTAAGCTTAATTGTCAGACTAAACTATCTAGTCTTTAACCCTATCAGAGACTTGAGAAGGAATAAAACTTAATTACCTGAGTGAACTGGAAGTGCAGGTTAGCAGCTTCCAAAATGAAAAAAATGACAGAGACAGTTTGCTGCCTGAACAGTCACCCAAAACTCTCTATAACATCAGAGCGTCATCTTCAGCCTTGTGGCCCCACTATATCCGACTTACATATTTGTGAGGCAAAAACTATTGAGGACTTGCTTACCCTGTCTTGGCAGAGTTTCTGCCTGCATCCAAGCTTGCCCCGAATTCTGTCTGTGGCCGAAATGAGGACATTTTTCCCAGTGACTGGTTTGCAGCATTTAAAGCCATCTCAATGTGTTTTAAAGCTATCTTTAATTCTGATTATTAATAGTTAAGAATAGCTTCTCCTGAGTCAAGATAAAAAACTGAATTTGAATAACATTTAAATAAAATGCAATGAATAAAACCTATCCACTTAAAAAACTGCATTATATTAATGACAGTATTAGCTCAAATTCTATCAGAGACTAAATATATTCATAGAAGAATTATAATTAACATTCTTTTTTTCAGGTGTATGTGACTCTGCAGGACTATGTGGAGTGGAGTCCTAGAAATGTGGGTGAGAAAACTAAGAGAAACATTCCTCGGCATAAAGTGGCCAGTGTTTGTAGTCACATCCAATCGCACTTCTTTGCGTAGACATACAGAGAGCAATAATGCTAAAATATAAAGGAATCAGTACATTTGTCAATCCAGACTGACACCATTCAAGGCTCACACACAACTGACATCTGCTCAATATTGTTCAAGTATGCCGAAGAATCTGTGAAAGTAAGTTTGATATCTTTATTCAGCTTAAAGTCAAATAGTATACTGGGAAAACTTGTTTTGGGCAGATGTTTTCAGTTGAAATCTTTCTTTAGGAAGTTGACAAAAGTGTTCTAAGACTCATTAAGCACCATATGTGTATGTCTCTAGGTAGGCAGGTAGGTAGATATATAGACGGACATACCGACAGACAGACCGACAGACAGGTCCTTTGTCTGTGACTATAGATGTGTGTTTTATTTGTTTGTTTGGGATGTAACGGCAAAAGCGATATCCATATTAAATAGCAACTGAAACCCGTGGTTGTAACTCCTTTTGCTCCCTGGCTACCATTTCTTGAAATGTTTGGCTCACTACGTTTCATCCTTCTGCGTGGCATCTCTCAAAAGGAGTAGATCCTTCTACTGTCTGTTGTCTTTATATTCTATCTGTTCTTTGTGATTCAACTCAAATGGTGGCCTCCTTGTAGTCTTCTTCACTGCATAGCCAGACCTGGTTTCCTCCTTGTGTGAAACACTCACAACACTACTAGATTTTAAGAACCTACAAGGAAAGAATATAACCTCCCAGTTAAACTTTTATTTCCTGTAGAAACAACAGAAGTTTTTTTTTTTCATATGAGGCATGTATGTTAATGACTCTGGTTATTCTTCAGAGACTTGGAAAGCGCTGTTGTAACTAGCCTGCTTGATCTTGTGTTTCAGACATTGTCATGACAAACTCATGGGTGGGATGAGCCTGAGGGTGAGCAAAGCGTGGAACTGAGGTGCTACAGCTAAGAATTTCCAAACAAGATGGCAGAGTCACCACTATCCAGAGACATGAGTGAGGCCACTCATGAGTGAGGTACCCTGGGTTACAAGCCAGCTGTAGGGGCAGGAAAAGAAATCATTGTTCCAGTTGTTGAGATTTTTGCAGTCACTTTGTGCAGAACTATTTTATAACAATAGCCAATGGAAGCTAGCTGGTAGTACATGCTGTAAGCCTAGTATTTGGAAGACGAAGTCAAGGCCAATCTGGGCTACATTCTGAGGTGGGGGGGGGGGGTGGGGAAGCCAACAATAGCCAACAATGGCAACACATAATAATAGCCAATGGATATAGTCCTCAATAAATTTTCTGAGATGCATACAAATAAATAATTCCTCACATCCTAAAACTATTATCTACCTGATTTCTATACAAACTTAAATAAGGGAACAGTGATCTTTGTGAGACACTATATATTTATTAAGTAAAGATTCTAATTGACACTAACAGTGTGGCTAAGGGGTGCTATGATACCAAGGAAAGCTAAACCCCTAGAGAAAAAATGACCAGGTACATAATATTGAAAGATCAGAATGGAATAGCACTTTACTGGGTTCCCCCAAAGAAATAGGATGGTAAGCTTGAGCGTGGAGGGGGATTGGAAAGTGGAGAACTAGAGCCTCTACTATTACCAGTGTCTAATTGATTTTTCAGTTGCTCAGTGTTCTTCCTGACATGCAAAGATGCGCAAGGACCGTTCTCTAGCTATAAATGGTGAGGACCAGTGGTTGACGACAATGGTTTCTTTCTGGTCCTTGCTCTGTCCAAGTTCATTTCATGATAGTGAATCTGAACTTTAAATTTTATTTTCTACCACCTTATTATATTTTACTTACATATTATTTGTGTGTGTGTGTGTGTGTGTGTGTGTGTGTGTGTGCGCGCGCACGCGCGCCTGTGCACATGTGTGGGAGTGCTTGTACCATGGCTTGTGTATGGAGGACAGAGACAACTTATTGGAGTTGGTTCTTTCTCCACTGGGTGGATTCCATGCGTTAAACTCAGGTGGGCAGAGTTGGCAACAAGCTTCTTTACCTGCTCAGCACCTCACCTGCACCATTCATTCTACCTCTTTTTGAGTCATACTAAAGTTTTTAAAAAACATAAATACCATAGGAATCAAACATCAGAGGAGACAGTATGTAATTTCTCTTCTCTCTGAAGGAAATGTTCAGTTCCTACCAAGCTCTATCAGTGACCTTGTGTTTATGAAAAGGGCGCTTAGCATCTTGTCTTATTTTTATCCTCCACTCAGGCTTGTCAGATAAACAAAGCTAGTTATTAGTTTCTCTTCTCCCTCCACCGTTCAACAAACAGATGCTGTGACTGCAACACAGACAGATCAAGTGGTTTTCCTAAGATTACACAAGTAAGGATTGGTAGAGCTATCGATAAGAGCCTGGGGTGACTGCCCTGTGGCACTTCCTACTAGACCCGATTATCTCCTTATGGATACATGTTCATGGTTGTTCCCAAAGCCTAATACCAGTGGAGAAGAGCTCTCTATCATGGTACTTTCTGTAACCTGCCCACAAGCAGTTAGAGAAAGCCCCAGTGCCAAGAGCTAGGATGCACAGACTTGGCCAATGTGTAAGATTTAAATGCTAAAAGGCGTTGACTGCTGAGCTCAGGTGTCCGGGGGTTGTGAGGCTGCATCTCCTGGACAGAAATGGAGGCAGAACGAAGTGTGCATCTAAATTACTGTCAGTTGTTATTGATTTACTGATGGCTTCTAAAAATGTCGCATTTGAACTGTCAGTGAATTTGCCGACTGTTGGCAGGGGTGATGAAAGCAAGTGTGAACCATAATTGATTAGGCCTCATTTGCTTATCCATATTATGCTAATTAGATCTGCAATCTTTCCCTTTGTACCATCACCCAGTGACAGAGTAAATCAGGGTGATTGGGATGCAGATAGAATTAAAGGAAAGAATTTAAGATTGAGCAGGCTCCATCTTAACTGAGAGAAAGTTTATTTAAACATACCACAAAGAGAGCTCTCTGTATGATTCTCTTTCTTAGTGTTTTCTCTGGGTGGTTTTGTTGTGACAAGTTTTGCTTTCTGGACCACACAGTTTTTCTCTGTGGGAGTCTGTCTTCTGGTTAGTGACATGAGTGGCCAGAGTACAGCATTCTTTGATAGGATACTAGGGATAAACATGTGCTGTGGGGCACTTCCTAATAGAGCTGAATTCTGAGATGACTTTATCCCACCTACCCTCAAAAAATGAAGATTTTTCTCCCATTTCAAAAGATATCATCTGTACTCCAAAGGCTGAGGTTTATTGCAGTGTTGTTGTTGTTGTTGTTTTCCAAATAAATGTTCTAGTGCCAAGACATAGCTTCTCCAAAACCATACAGATTTCAGGAGAGTCTGATGGCAGATTAGAAGACTCTGTTAATCATCAAACATTTGTTAAGTCCATTGTAAATGCCAAGGACCAGAGTATTCCAAATATGGGCATGAGTCAGCTGTGTAATACGTTTCGAAAGTGTTTGTTAAAATACAGATTCTTAAATCTCATTCCCTCCCTTCTGAATATGTCTTTGGATATGAATGACTGCATGTTAAACAAGTTCTCCAAGTGACTCTTATTTACACTTATGTGTGAAATCTGTTGTATTTGTATAATTCTTTAATATGCAGGGGGTATAAGACAGAGATTCTGCCTAAAATTAACTTAAAATCTGCCCAAGATAATATTAAAAATAACAACGAAATCAACAAACGTGATCATTTCAGCACTGTAAAGTTTTAGGGAATGAGAATTCCTCAGAAGCGTGTGATCTAGTAGTCAGTTCAAAACCAGCCTTTGCAAACTGAGTTCTAAGAAGCGCATTGTGTCAGTAGAAATGGATGGAGGGCTTTGGTCTGGCCATCTGACCGCTGTCTTCTGAGGTGACATCTGAGGATTTAGAGGGCCTTAGGTTTTCTCTGGAGGACACCTGGAAAAACAATAAATATGGAGAGCAAATCTAGGCATCCATCAACATTAGAGAAGATGTGCGAGTTCATTAGCAATCATGGATATGCAAATTAAAATAACAACTTTACACTGGTGAGAATGTAAATGAGTTGGCTAGATTGCAAGGTATAGAGCGCTCTTCAATATTGCTTGGGGAAATGTAATTTGTAGCATTTTTGGAAAGTTTTGACAATATATGTTAAAAGTAAAAATATTCTTTGATCCAATGACTCTGCTTCTGGGAATTTATCCTGCAGAAATAAAATCATTAGAACACATGAGCATTTTATCATATAGTGTTTGCAATTGCTAGAAACTAGAAACAAGTAAATACTCACAAATAGAAAAATGGAATTGTATTCTATCTGTACAATAACATGCATTCAGTCATTAAGATTAAAGTAGATCTACCCATTATATCTTGGATACACCATAATGTGTTTTTAGATGAGTACAGGTCAGTTTCAATAACATCAAATTTTATAATGTATGTAACTCCTCCATGGAGGTATATTTCATTGTTATATTTATAGTTATGTGTTCGTGGTGTTACCCAAGAAGGAGTTATTTCATTTCAGGATGTAACACAGAGAAAAAGGAGACTAGCGTTAAAAATGATGTTTAAAAAATTGGGATCTTTGTTATAAAATTATGACATAGACCCATCAATGTAAAACTAATGGCGTATCACACATGCGTGTAAGCAAAAAGCTGTGTAGGAGGGTATTACTCAAATGATGAGTAATGATGGACTTTCAGGGAGTTTCACTTCTTTTATTACGGCTTTATTTTTGTATGAATTTATTTTCAAAGCACTGTGAACAACAAAAACAAAAAGGTGATTTTAATCAAGATCATGCTTTTGTGAATAAGTAGTCTAGCAGCCCGAGAAGGATGGTTTATGTCTGAACAGGTGTTAAGGAAATGATTGGTGTGGTGGTCTGAAGAGGAAACGCCCCCATAGCGTCATGTGTTTGACTCCTAGGGACTCACAGGGAGTGGCACTGTTAGGAGGCGTGGCTTTGTTCTGGTAGGTGTGGCCTTGTTGAAGGAAGTATGTCACTGTGGAGGCAGGCTTTGAGGTCTTCTGTGCTCAAGCTTGGCCCAGTATGACACACAATCTCCTTTTGCTACCTGGGGATCAAGATGTAGAACTCTGCACTCCTTCGCCTGAACCATGCCTGCCTGCACACCACTGTGTTTCCCACCATGACGATTAAAGCTCTGAACTGGAAGCTATTCCCAGTAAAATGTCTGCCTTTGTAAGAATTGCCGCGGTCATGGACTCTTCACAGAAACAAACAGACAAACAAACAAAGACAATGAGTGTAGATGGCAGCTTAATTCTTAAGTTGACTGACTAGTGAGCATTATCTGCTGGTAGAGTTGTACACTGAACCATTCCTAGAATTAGGGGCTTATGGAAGATGCCACATGCCATCTTTCAGTCTCCCCAGCCTTGCATGTAGTAGCATATAGACTCTTTTGTTAGAAAACCAATCTAGTATCTCTGTACATGTATGGGACTATCATTGTGATTTCCAAGTTATATGTAAAGAATAGGTAAGACTAATTTATATCCACTTGTATTTTTTTGTGTGACTATCCATCATACATACTTCTCATCAGTTTGAAACAGAGACACTGGATATTACTGAATGGCCATGCAAGCATTTCCATGAGATTCAAGAAACTGTTGGACCTGACATTTTCATGGGGCCATTAAGGCCTTGAACCATTCAAATATGAAGAGACTCAGGAGATCTGGATGGCACTGTGACTTAATATCTTACATTTCCATAAAGCTTTAGGTTCTAAATAGTTTTCTCCTTGCGTACATTGCAGAGCATGAATATTATATAGTGGAGCCAATCTTTCTTACCCAAGGAAATAGATTTACAGAATAAACTATTAGAAGTCTTTAAAAGAATATTGTCAATTATATTCAAAACCATTATGATTTATCATTGTTGTTTGTGTTTTGTAAATCGCTGTTATTAACATATAAAGTGACTAATGAGGTGATTAAGAGCCTGGCTAGTTTATGGCTATGATTATGTTGAGGACAGAGCAGTCTTCACTGGTTTGGTAGACTATGCTCCTCACTCCTACACTAAATGATAATCCAGTTATTGTTAACAACAATTATCTATTCAAGTCTTTACAAGCATAGCCTTGGCTAAATAGTGTGCTGGCTCCAATGACTTGCTTGGTGATTCTGATCCATGTAGGACTCATACGGCTTCTCTAGCCGTTCATTCTGTGTCCACTTGACTGAGTTATTGGCACTCATAATGTTTTAAAAATATGTTTAGATATGTCTACGATGGCCGACCCAGATACGATTAATCTTTGCATAGGTAGACTCAGTAAGTCAGACTGACTTTCTCCATGTGAGTGGACATCAACCAACCCTGTGAGGTCTTGAAGGGAACAGAAGGTAAAGGAAGGGAAGAGTCACCCTTCCTATGCCTGGTGTTGACCTGACACATTGGTTTCCTGGGCTCCGACTGACACCATGAGCTCCTCTTACTATCAAATCTCTGTGTGGGGATGGATGGCAGCACTGGCTTTTCCGTGTATTATCTATGACTCAGTTTATGCCCTTGTAAAATGGGTAGATGAATGTAACTTATAAAGGTAAGCTAGTGTAATTTTTATCAGGTATCTTGCATGAGATCCAGCGCATATTTCATCTTTAACAAATATTAAGCATCATTATTCATCTAACAAGTCACATTCTAAGCATGAGGGTGGCTGATGAGTTTTGTCATGAAAAAATTACATTCTGTCAATTAACAATCTATCAAACACATACTATCACCACCCATGAAAGTGATAAGAAATGGCAGTTGTCATGGGCAAAGTACAGTTGAGCTTTGTCACATTCAGCAGAAGGGTCTCTGTCTTCCTGTGACTCATCTGTGGCCTGTGAGCAGGGTCCAGCAGCCCACATAGGTGAGTCATAGTCAGGCCCTCTGCCCCTGTAATAATGTGCAAGTTGTGTTGAAACCAGAGGTATTAGTAAGCATATCCCAGGAAGCTGTCAGAATAAATCCTCAGATATGACATGTTCAAGCCACAGCTCATGCTTCTGAGCCATGGCACTGTGTGTGGGAACTCTGTCAGCATGGCTCGTGCAAGCACTGGGTTTGAGAAGATGATCCACCCAATCCTTAGAAACCATCGTACAATATAGCCACTGAATCTTGGAGGCAGAACGTCATGTCAACCTCCTTTTCCCAACACAAACAATAATGTTAAGAAATAAACTTTACTGGAATTGGATGGTTTGGTATTTTTTTACAAATAGGACAAAATTGGAAGAAAAATAATATCATCATTTAAGGCAAGGGAGATGGCTCAGGTGGTAAAATGTTTGACTTGCATGTCAGGGGACCTGAGTTCAAGCGTCAGAACTCATTTAAAAGAGCTGAGTCTAGTGTCACACTCTTGTAATCATAGCAACAGGAAGGTAGAGTGAGGTAGATCCCTGGGCAACCCTAATTGATGTGTTCTAGGCTAGTTAGAGACTCTGTCACAAACAAGCAAACAAAAAGGTAGACAGTGCCTGAGAAACTACAAACAACACTGGAGATTTTTCTCTGGTCCTCCATGCAGATACACACATTTATACTCACATGTAAACATATGGACATGCAAATATGCATGTACACACATACAACATTATGCCATAAATAAAAATACATAATTACTGTAATAATTCTCATTATTTTAGGGCTCTGTGGAACGGTTTCCAATGCCTAGTTGAAATGGACAAATTGGCCACTTCTACAAATATGCTTTTACAATTACCCTTTCCACATCTCTTTATTGTCCAACCAAGAATCACACAGCCTGTCAGTTGATGCTCATGGTTCTCTGACTCTGTCCATTGTGGTCCAGCTCCACAAGGTCCAGACAGCTTGCACACCTTCAGGCCATTGACCTCACAGGCAGTTCTTGTTTCCGTTCTCTCATCCTTTGTATTTACGGGCTAGATTGGTACCTTTATGCCATGAAGATCTAGCTTGTCTTGATGATGAGGCTGGATTTCCTTTCTAGAACATCTGCCAGACACTGGTTAAGCTACCATCACATTAGCTGAATCAACCTCCTGAGGATTTATCTACCTCCTTTCCCTTTGGGTAAGTTTTAATGCTATTTGAAAACAGTCACACCTGTAGAGCTTTTCATTTTTATCTGACAGATTTATTGAATGTTGTTGGGAGAAGTTAGCATGATTGGGAGGTGTTTGCAATGTATCCAAGGAACAAAAGGACCAAGTCTATAGAGCAGAAAACAACTGACATGTACAAGCAGCAGTGCGGGATTGGATGTCAGCAGAGTGGCTCCCTTTTAAATGACTGAGAATATGCTCAGGAGAAGGAAATGACTTCCAGAGATGTTGGAAAAAATGACATTTTCAATTCGCTCTGTGACACCCATGATATAACCATGGTGGGATGGATATAGTGCCTGAGAAGGCAGGAACTCGATTCTTAAGCAGAGAGAACTACATAGAAATTTAAAAACAGAAGCCCCACAACACACACACACACACACACACACACACACACACACACACACACCAGTGAAATCTTGGCCTTCTCTATTGATCTGGGGTTTTGGCACAGGGGTTAGTGTATTGCCCACTGTCAACTCCTCTGAGCCCCCATAATCCTCTTGTAATGACCCCAGGCAAGCTTCTGTCCTCAGAACAGGGTGGAATCAATGGAGACGATCCTATCCCATTATGGAAATGAGTGGTTCCACTTAATGTATGGGGTGTCCTCACAATTTACTGATCTGAACTAGAGCAACATCAAGCGCTATTTTTCAATCCCCTTTATTAAATGTGCTAGGTCTGACTCAGCAAACTGCAGGGCCTTGCTGGCCTCTGGACCTGACTGATGATGCTAACTTCATTTATAAAGCTGATAGGCGCAGGAGTGTTGCATTGCCACCCCAGCCCCCGTTTGGTTCCAGTCTTACCCAGTCAGTACCAAAATACAGTTGAACAATTGGGCTACCCAAGACACACTTGGAAGAGGTGCTGAAACATGGTCTGAAAAGGAAAGTGTTGGAAATTTCATTAATTTTGCTTTTACTCTTGTCATCTTCTTCTTTGTAAAAGACAGAACAAATGATGTGGTGTGGGGGACGGCAGATACTACACAGTGCAGAACAGCACAAGGTTTGGAGTCAAATGGTCTGTGTTCCCATCCCAACCAAAGTCATTATCAAAATTATCTGCATAATTGAACTGGTTTAATTCTTTAGTATCGTAATAACCAACTATCTGTGTAATAACCAACTATCTGTGTGCTATTTTACAAATTTAAAAATGTTTATGTACCCTGACTTTAAAGTTTATGGGCTGTCATGATAGCTAAGTGGATAAAGGTACAAACTCAAAAACCTGAGTTCAATCCCTGGACTCCACATGAAAGGAGAGAACCAATAATCCCTCCAAATTTTCCTCTGCATTCCAAAATCACTGCATGGTGTATTCATGTACACACACACACACACACACACACACACACACACACACACTTACACACAAGCACCCCTATGCATGCACACACTCATACATACAAACACACATATACACAGAGACATACATATACACACACACTCACACATACACACACTAAACAGATAAATGTAAAAGGTTTTTAAAAAGAAAAAGTAAAGTTTAAAATTTAAAAATTCTGGAGTGATTTAAATCTTATCCCCTTTTTACTCTTCTTCTGGTAGAATCAAGCCAGATTTGAGCTTGAGGACCCAAGCCTAGGAAGAGAACCAGTGTTCCCTGTACTTTTCTTACTGTGTTCATTTGCCTCTATGTGCTTAGTTTCATATGTATAGGTGCCCTGGGAAAAGAGTAGGGTGGGAGGAAAACATACATATTGATTTATTATATGTTTGTACTGGTTGTCACCAATTCTCTGGCTGTGAACTCTGGAGACCCTGTTTCCTGTCAGCTGGATTCCTACTGGTGTGAGCCCAGCATAGGAGTGAGCTCCTAAGTGGAGTGTCTTTCTATGGGGATCTCTAAGATGAAGAGCTAGTTTTGCCCTGATATAGGCTCAAACCTCAATTCATACCCTTAACAATATGTTCCAACACTTTGGGATTCCCCTTAGCTATGAATCAGCCTGAAGTAATAGAATGCTTAACCTTCTCCAAGGCCCAGGCATCCCAGAAAATATCAAAGACAACAGGACAGCTTTAGATGTCAGTGTTCAACTCAGAACCTTTGAGAATGAAGGGACACTGCCAACAATGCAGACCTACTATGCCACCTCTATTTAGCTCCCCTTACCTCTGCTCAAGTGTGATTGCAGGTCACACCTGAGGCATCAGTAATTACAGCACCGACATGTTGGATCCTCTTTCTGATAGATGTGGTTAACTTTGGGAGACTTTTAGGCCCTAGCTTTTATACTATTTGATTTGGGCTTTCTTAATGCCTCTACCTCCCTTCCAACCCCCTAGCCCTAGGTGAGAGAGAAAGAAAGAAAGGGCAGGGGATGTAGACCTCTTTAGACTTAGTTGTGGCTGGCTAGGTCATCCGGTTCTTTGGGAAAATACCAATCTCAGTCATCAGAATAGCCAGCAGTCCAGCAGAACCAGCATCCTTCTTTTTCCTCCATCCATCTCCTCGAAGCATTCTTTCTCACTCTGGGATCTGGTATTTATATTCTCAGAGACCTCAGAGTTAAACTAACTGCGGTTGGCAAAGACCATGCCCCTCTCCAAGTCACTTGAGGCTGTTATCCTCCATGGACAAACTAAAAGTGTCTCCATATGCCACACTTGGGATTAAAACAAAAACCTGTTTATATAACACAACTACTTTTTAAAAGAAACCAAA